>NC_139942.1:54354798-54671517 GCF_963454915.1 Gymnoscopelus microlampas
CTTCTCCCATTTTCTATCTTTATATAGTTTCTTTCTACTCAGTCTGTGTCTCATAGGAGGGCTGTGGACACTTCAGAAACACGCCTACCAGTGACAGTGTTTCTATGTTAAAAAAAAAAAAAAACTACACACATTTTTCCAGGAATAGAAAGCCTGCAGTTTCTATTAGCTTGGATTCCCCATCGATGATGTCACTTGTAGGCGGGTTTCTGAACTGTCCACAGCCCTCCTGAGACACAGACTGAGCAGACAAAAATGGTGCCATATCACCATGAGCATTAGTGAGGACCAATTATATGAAGACAGGTTGAAAAAAGGGTGGAGTCGTCCTTTAATGAAAGTGCCCAAGTCAGTCAGTCAGTCAGTCAGTGGTGCTTCCTGTCCTGTGGGACTCCTCTGCCCACCTCCTGACCAACCTCAGTGGATCTCCATTATCCTCCTTCCTCACCTTGCCTCCAGGCTCTGACTGCAGCCTTTTACGTTTATTGGAAGGAGGCCATGAATGACACGAGCCAGTGCGGCTCTTTTCTATTAGCCCCGTGCCCCCCCCGATCCCCTCATATGCACGCTCAGTGCTCACGCACACCCACCACACACACACACACACACACACACACACACACACCCACACACACACACACACACACACACACACACACACACACCCCCACCACACACACACACACACACACACACACACACACACACACACACACACACACACACACACACACACACACACACACACACACCAACACGGTCTCATTCCCAAGTCGGCAGATATAGTCTTTTAAGCCATCCCCCAAGACAGCACACCCTGCCGCCGCGGGCCGCCGCCGACGGCAAATACGACAAATAGATGGTGTGTGTGTGTGCGTGTGTGTGGAGTGTGTGTGTATGACCGCTCCCGGCAGTATGCAAATCAACCACCGGTTATATGATCTCATTGAAACGACAGAACGTGCTAAAAAGCATATTTTAACTGCATTAGACCACACACCAACATCCACAAAAAAACAATGTATTATTCTGAGCATTTTCATACTATTTTGGTAAGTTTTCGATGAGTATTTGTTGAGAACGGGACATTAGTTTGACTTTTCCAAGCCCATGAGGTTTCTTTTTTTTTTGCACTTTTTCCATTACACTCGGTACATCTACATTAACGTTCAAATCTCAATATAAAGTGCTTACCTAATGGCCACGGATGTTACAATTCTGCACGGGTCCTCCAAAATACCTGTATCTTTTGTATTGTTCAATAAAAAGCATTTTAACCCGATTGGTGGCCATTTTCTCCATGCTTTTAACTACCTGATCCTATCGGTCGGAAGGTGTATTGCACTCTGATACTTTATAACTCTTGGCAGCCAATCGGATTAAAAGGCTTTTTATTGAACAACACGGAATATACGGGTATTTTTGAGGGACCGTACATAATTGTAACGTCCGTGGCCATGGGGTAAGCACTTTATAGTTGAAATCTAAACGTTTATGTAGATGTACGGGCCGTAAATGAAAAAAGTGCAAATATCAGGTTGAAGTTTCGTCATGACTGTCATGATATGACGTTTCAGGGCTACTTTGAAACCGAGGAGTTATCTATCTATCTATCTATCTATCTATCTATCTATCTATCTATCTATCTATCTATCTATCTATCTATCTATCTATAGAGATAGAGATAGAGATAGAGATAGAGATAGAGATAGAGATAGATAGATAGATAGATAGATAGATAGATAGATAGATTAATAATAATAATAATAATAATAATAATAATAAATAAATAATTGTGCTTAGATAATTTAAAAAGTTAAATGCAGCGGTTTTCTGTTGAGGACCAGGCCGGCACAACCTTGACATAGCCTAGTTTCCATACATATTAAACGTATTTTAAATTAAAATACATATTATCTAACTCGTAACCGCTAATTCGTGGTGCATACTAGAATACGCCTACTACTGTACGTCCGGTCTAGTGGATACGTTTCCGCATCCGCTAGACCGGATACCACTTCTGCAGTCTGCACACAGCTATCTCAGGGTAAGTGTCCGTCCGTTCATTGCATTTATAAGATATACATCGTTAAATATACACCACAAAATGATAGAACCAGGCCATGGTGTCATTGTTCACATGTTAGTATGTAGCAAGTTGTTTGATCTGACTGGACAAGTTAAAGACTATAAGCGACTATAAGTTAACTAGACTGCTTGGTTAGGTTGCACGTTGCTACGCTAACTAGCTAAAACAAAACAACGCTTTGCACTATGATGCACCAGTAAATCCCGTACTTCTCCTGTACAAATGCAACATATACGGTGCTTACCCGGTTGCCCCAAATGTTAACTAGCAGTCCGGAGTCTTTGTGCAATGTATTAGTCAATATTTTTCAATAAAGAAGTGTTTTAATCCCGTCTGTGGCCGAACGCCATTCCTCCCCCTCGTTTATTCCCGTTTACATTGAGTGTAATTCCGGCTTTGACCTGATGCGCCCGTCACTACCGCCATTGGGAACTTCCAATAGAATCGTCCACAGACGGGATTAAAACACTTCTTTATTGATACTACGGTCTAATACATTGCACAGAGACTCCGGACGGTTTATTAACATTTAGGGCGACCTAATCCTTAACTGAGAGAGAGATGAATCAGGGACCTTCTAACTGAGAGAGCTATCAAACAGGGACCCCCACTATACAGTTGTATTGCAGATTTCATAGATGTTGGATTCATGTTAATGTATATTTTCAGACATTTAACCACTTAAACCCCCAATACTTTCACTCTGTACTTGGTCTGCTCTTTTTTCCCCTCTTTGCCAAAAATAGCAGACTTACAAGCTCACAACTCCTCGCTGCATGAGGCGTTGTGAGCTTGTAGATCTGCTATTTTTGGCTAAAGTTGTCCTTAGAATAAGGATGCTAGGGTTCAAGTGGTTAATGTAAAAAACAATGATCCTATCACACAGAGATTTGGTGGACCCCCTGTAGCAACTCTGAGGACCCCCTGTTGTAGGGGCCTCATTGTAGGGGCCTCAAAATCTTCATTGATCCTGCCTGGGTCCCATTACATTGAACCAAATGCAGCACTTTTTGGCACATTAACCATGAGCTAAAGTGGACTGAAATAACATGCCAATTTCTCTTGTAATTCAGGTTGAAGAGGGTAAAAATTAACATATGTTTACACTTGGCCAGGGGGGGGGGGGGGGGGGGGCGGGGGGGCTGATAAATGGTTACCAGGGTCCCCACGGTCATGAAATTCCTGGAAATATTTTGAAATTAGAAAAATCTTTTTCCAGTCCTGGAAAAGATTTGGAATTTGTCTAGGGTCCTGGAAAAATATTTGGCTATGTATTGTTTTTGGCTATTGATTTTGTTAATACAATTTTCTTCCAAAACGTCTACATTACACAAAATATGTTGTGTAATGATACAAAAATATCCGAACGGGCTGCGTGATTGCAGCCTAATGTATACCGGACGTGACAAAAAATAACAGATCTACAAGCTCACAATGTGCTGCAGCGTGATGCGTAGTTACTAAATTGGGCACGAAAATGGAATTGTTCCATTCTATGGTTTATTTTTGCTACACTGCCTGTCTTTGGGCATTGCACATAGGAGTAAGAGACTCATTATTGCGCTGAATGGATTGTTCTGCAGGCCTGGAAATTGGGTTAAATATTCTGGAAAAGTTTTGGAAATTCAGTGGTAAAAATGTGTGGGAACCCTGGGTTACTCTCTCCTGATTTTCTGTTTCTCTCTTTGAAGATTTTTATATGTAGAGGTCCTTCTATGGCAGTGGTTCTCAACCTGTGGGTTGAGACCCCAAGGGGCTCCCCACATTATTTTGGGGGAGTCCCCAGATGACAGTGAAGTGACAATTAAGGACTTTTAAGACCTTTTTAATACCAAAGAAAATGACAAAGAAAAAAGACCATTACTGCATCAAAAGTAATCAACAGACTATTCTATTAAAACATTGGCCAAATTGGCAAATACTGTAAGAAAAAGCCAACAATTATGAAAATAGTCGATCTACAAGTTCACAACGCATCGTAACGCGGGGCGTTGTGAGCTTGTAGATCTGCTATTTTCATAATATTTATCTGTGGAACCGAGTCAAACAAAATGTATTTAAGCTCTGTAAGTTCTCAATATGTTATGTGTGTCCCATTAATCTTCCTTAACCTTAAATACTGTTTGTTTGTTATTCTATTTATAGTGGCTCATAGGAATAGACGGAGAGACGGGTGACAGCCGGAATGTAGACGGCATCCGGGAGCAGTATGGGTTGGCGCCCCAGCCTGTGTCTTCCGTGAGGAAGAAGCCCAACAAATCCACGGTGAGGCCTTTAAGGAGGGCCATTCAAGCAAGCTGCAGTACCTCCACGGGCCAAGAAACCATCACATCACACCAGAATGAAATGTTTGGAGTGGGGGAGTCTGGTGCAACGCTCAGGTCCTGGACCTGGTGAGACGGAGGAGGAGCCCGGCCAGGATGCCAGGATTATTTATACCCCTATTCGTTGATATACATTTGACCTTTAGTCGGCCATATGCATGCACTGGACAATGGACTATACCTGCCATTTTATGCTATGTGAAGATAACATTGATTCATCTCATGTCTATAATGCATTCAATAGTGCTTAGAAATAACTTGGGGACAGTGACGAAAGCAGGGAAGATCGCGAGAGACCCAACTCATAACCTCAGCAGGTCCTGCCCTCAAGTAGGAGATATGGTGCCTCTATTCAGGAAGGCAAAGGGCAGTGCCAGTTTCATCCCCTCTGCCATTGGGCTCCTTAATAAACCCTGATCCACCTCACCTGGTCGAACTGGACTTGCTTGCTAGCCCCACCACGCACACACACAGGCACACGTGAAGTCATACACAAACACATTCTGGGTTCTCCACAAGTGTGGAGAGGACATTGCTTTCTTTTAAAGCCTCTTTTAAATTTAGAATTGTATCTTTTATAGAATTGAAGTACTTTGTTAGGTGTTTTAATTGTGGTGTATATTTATGTATTGTCTTGTCTTGAATGTATGCATTGACCTGAGCAAAACAATTTTCCCTTGTGGATAATGAAGCCATCTAATCTAATCTAATCATTATTAGCATACTTATAATGCCATATGATCTTCTTTATAATCTTGTATAATTATAGTCATAAGAACTAATAAGTACTCATAATGCTTTATAACAATAAGCATGTCACATTATACAGCATTCTATAAGGACTCACACGGTCAAGTATAAATGCAATGTAATATGCTTGTAGCACTATAATTACAATTACATTATAAACAAGTATAAGCACTCCTAATGTAATCAGAACACATTAGTCATATGGTCAAGTATCATGATACTTTATAGTTACTGGTCACTCACTGACTTTTTTTCCTTTGGCCAGGATCATAGGATTACTATAGTTCATTGTGTATTCTTAGATACAGATGCTGAGAGACTATGGAGACTTCTTCGGCTATTTTTGCAATGTTTTAGTTAAAAGAGAAATTCAAAAGAAAATCTATGTTCATCACAATATTTGGTCCAATGTGTTATGTATGCATGTATGTTGTTTATCTATCTGAACTGTTTGTTCACAAATGACACGTATGTTATTTAGATTGCATCTGGTTTGGCATGTATACCTGTATCTTGCACTAAATTGTTTTCTTTGAACGATTAACTTTGTCCTGCAATTTGGTGAAATAAAAATTCTGCTTTTTGAATTTGATTGGAGTGATTGAATAACAATGCCCTTATTAAAACATTACATTACAGTAATTTAGCAGACACTTTTATCCAAAGCGATTTACTGCAAAATCATACTGCATTTAAGGCTAGACCTATATGTGAAGTTAAACCAGATAAAAAGTCAGATAAGCCGTATTACAAAAAGGGTTAATTCAACATAGTATATTGTAGTATACAATACCCCAGTATGTAGACTACAGCATGCAAGAGAAATCCTAAAGAGTGAGATCTTTGATGACAGTGTTATTCATCAACCGTGCTACAAGGCAGTGTTTCTCAGTGCTACTGTAGATGTGGATTTTCTGGGTTACTTTGATGATTTTGATTGATTGATTGATCATCCTAAAGAGTGAGATCTTTGATGACAGTGTTATTCATCAACCGTGCTACAAGGCAGTGTTTCTCAGTGCTACTGTAGATGTGGATTTTCTGGGTTACTTTGATGATTTTGATTGATTGATTGATCATTAACAGTTTGCAAAATAAAGGCACAGTGGCACAAATGTATACAAAATAATGCTAAATGGACAACCCAAATAAGCCCTCAGGGCTTGTTTCCATTAAGATCTTGTGCATTCAATTCATAGGTACATACATCTAAAGACAAAATATGATATGCAGTAATATGCAAAAATATCATATATACGAGTAGTAATAAGAAAGAAATATATGTACTGTAATCAGTTTGGGGTTCGTTTCCGGTGATGAGCTTAGACTTTTTACAGGGGCCAGTTACAATTTGCAGTCTTTTGGAAGAGGGTAAGTCCTCCATTTTGCTAATAACATAAAGGGCATGACCTTTACACCATATTATAATAATTGTAATAATAATAAAGTCAATTAAGAGAACCGTGTGTCGGTATGTGAGGAAAGTTATATTGGCGCATTCGGGCTGAAGAGCTGATTAAGAATCCGTTGTCCGATTGTATTTTTGCCCCCTAGTGGCCGAGATAATAGTGAAAAACTGTTCAAAAAGAGTAAAAACAAAATCGGACACCAAATTACGCATCAGCGCGCCGCCCCGAACTCGCTCGTATAACTCTCCTAGCACACAGACATACGGTTCTCTTAATTGATAGCTAATTGGTTAGCCTATCTCGCTTAATATCTCGAATACAATAAGGACTTAGAGTCCAATGTTTGGATATGTTGTTCAGCTCACCGAGACGCACGTGTGGATATCTTGTTTGTCCCTCTACGACACTTTTTTTATTTTTGACTTTGCCTGTCAGTATGGGTCAACGTTTTACGCCTCTATGTACCTTGGACAGTGTCAGAAGCAAACGTTAGAAGTGTCGTAGCGGGACAAAAAAGACATCCACGCGTGCGTCTCGGCAAGCTGTAGAACATATCCGAACGGCAGATTCTAAAAACGTATCGTTATGGAGATATATTGTGTTATTGCGCAAAATACGTTAAGATTATACCCCAGCCAATTAAGGAGAACGGTAAGGCCGTGTACTAGGAGAGTTATACGAGCGAGTTCGGGGCGGCGCGCTGATGCGTAATTTGGTGTCCGATTTTGTTTTTACTCTTTTTGAACAGTTTTTCACTATTATCTCGGCCACTAGGGGGCAAAAATACAATCGGACAACGGATTCTTAATCAGCTCTTCAGCCCGAATGCGCCAATATAACTTTCCTCACATACCGACACACGGTTCTCTTAATTGACTTTATTATTATTACAATTATTATAATATGGTGTAAAGGTCATGCCCTTTATGTTATTAGCAAAATGGAGGACTTACCCTCTTCCAAAAGACTGCAAATTGTAACTGGCCCCTGTAAAAAGTCTAAGCTCATCACCGGAAACGAACCCCAAACTGATTACAGTACATATATTTCTTTCTTATTACTACTCGTATATATGATATTTTTGCATATTACTGCATATCATATTTTGTCTTTAGATGTATGTACCTATGAATTGAATGCACAAGATCTTAATGGAAACAAGCCCTGAGGGCTTATTTGGGTTGTCCATTTAGCATTATTTTGTATACATTTGTGCCACTGTGCCTTTATTTTGCAAACTGTTAATGATCAATCAATCAATCAAAATCATCAAAGTAACCCAGAAAATCCACATCTACAGTAGCACTGAGAAACACTGCCTTGTAGCACGGTTGATGAATAACACTGTCATCAAAGATCTCACTCTTTAGGATGATCAATCAATCAATCAAAATCATCAAAGTAACCCAGAAAATCCACATCTACAGTAGCACTGAGAAACACTGCCTTGTAGCACGGTTGATGAATAACACTGTCATCAAAGATCTCACTCTTTAGGATTTCTCTTGCATGCTGTAGTCTACATACTGGGGTATTGTATACTACAATATACTATGTTGAATTAACCCTTTTTGTAATACGGCTTATCTGACTTTTTATCTGGTTTAACTTCACATATAGGTCTAGCCTTAAATGCAGTATGATTTTGCAGTAAATCGCTTTGGATAAAAGTGTCTGCTAAATTACTGTAATGTAATGTTTTAATAAGGGCATTGTTATTCAATCACTCCAATCAAATTCAAAAAGCAGAATTTTTATTTCACCAAATTGCAGGACAAAGTTAATCGTTCAAAGAAAACAATTTAGTGCAAGATACAGGTATACATGCCAAACCAGATGCAATCTAAATAACATACGTGTCATTTGTGAACAAACAGTTCAGATAGATAAACAACATACATGCATACATAACACATTGGACCAAATATTGTGATGAACATAGATTTTCTTTTGAATTTCTCTTTTAACTAAAACATTGCAAAAATAGCCGAAGAAGTCTCCATAGTCTCTCAGCATCTGTATCTAAGAATACACAATGAACTATAGTAATCCTATGATCCTGGCCAAAGGAAAAAAAGTCAGTGAGTGACCAGTAACTATAAAGTATCATGATACTTGACCATATGACTAATGTGTTCTGATTACATTAGGAGTGCTTATACTTGTTTATAATGTAATTGTAATTATAGTGCTACAAGCATATTACATTGCATTTATACTTGACCGTGTGAGTCCTTATAGAATGCTGTATAATGTGACATGCTTATTGTTATAAAGCATTATGAGTACTTATTAGTTCTTATGACTATAATTATACAAGATTATAAAGAAGATCATATGGCATTATAAGTATGCTAATAATGATTAGATTAGATTAGATGGCTTCATTATCCACAAGGGAAAATTGTTTTGCTCAGGTCAATGCATACATTCAAGACAAGACAATACATAAATATACACCACAATTAAAACACCTAACAAAGTACTTCAATTCTATAAAAGATACAATTCTAAATTTAAAAGAGGCTTTAAAAGAAAGCAATGTCCTCTCCACACTTGTGGAGAACCCAGAATGTGTTTGTGTATGACTTCACGTGTGCCTGTGTGTGTGCGTGGTGGGGCTAGCAAGCAAGTCCAGTTCGACCAGGTGAGGTGGATCAGGGTTTATTAAGGAGCCCAATGGCAGAGGGGATGAAACTGGCACTGCCCTTTGCCTTCCTGAATAGAGGCACCATATCTCCTACTTGAGGGCAGGACCTGCTGAGGTTATGAGTTGGGTCTCTCGCGATCTTCCCTGCTTTCGTCACTGTCCCCAAGTTATTTCTAAGCACTATTGAATGCATTATAGACATGAGATGAATCAATGTTATCTTCACATAGCATAAAATGGCAGGTATAGTCCATTGTCCAGTGCATGCATATGGCCGACTAAAGGTCAAATGTATATCAACGAATAGGGGTATAAATAATCCTGGCATCCTGGCCGGGCTCCTCCTCCGTCTCACCAGGTCCAGGACCTGAGCGTTGCACCAGACTCCCCCACTCCAAACATTTCATTCTGGTGTGATGTGATGGTTTCTTGGCCCGTGGAGGTACTGCAGCTTGCTTGAATGGCCCTCCTTAAAGGCCTCACCGTGGATTTGTTGGGCTTCTTCCTCACGGAAGACACAGGCTGGGGCGCCAACCCATACTGCTCCCGGATGCCGTCTACATTCCGGCTGTCACCCGTCTCTCCGTCTATTCCTATGAGCCACTATAAATAGAATAACAAACAAACAGTATTTAAGGTTAAGGAAGATTAATGGGACACACATAACATATTGAGAACTTACAGAGCTTAAATACATTTTGTTTGACTCGGTTCCACAGATAAATATTATGAAAATAGCAGATCTACAAGCTCACAACGCCCCGCGTTACGATGCGTTGTGAACTTGTAGATCGACTATTTTCATAATTGTTGGCTTTTTCTTACAGTATTTGCCAATTTGGCCAATGTTTTAATAGAATAGTCTGTTGATTACTTTTGATGCAGTAATGGTCTTTTTTCTTTGTCATTTTCTTTGGTATTAAAAAGGTCTTAAAAGTCCTTAATTGTCACTTCACTGTCATCTGGGGACTCCCCCAAAATAATGTGGGGAGCCCCTTGGGGTCTCAACCCACAGGTTGAGAACCACTGCCATAGAAGGACCTCTACATATAAAAATCTTCAAAGAGAGAAACAGAAAATCAGGAGAGAGTAACCCAGGGTTCCCACACATTTTTACCACTGAATTTCCAAAACTTTTCCAGAATATTTAACCCAATTTCCAGGCCTGCAGAACAATCCATTCAGCGCAATAATGAGTCTCTTACTCCTATGTGCAATGCCCAAAGACAGGCAGTGTAGCAAAAATAAACCATAGAATGGAACAATTCCATTTTCGTGCCCAATTTAGTAACTACGCATCACGCTGCAGCACATTGTGAGCTTGTAGATCTGTTATTTTTTGTCACGTCCGGTATACATTAGGCTGCAATCACGCAGCCCGTTCGGATATTTTTGTATCATTACACAACATATTTTGTGTAATGTAGACGTTTTGGAAGAAAATTGTATTAACAAAATCAATAGCCAAAAACAATACATAGCCAAATATTTTTCCAGGACCCTAGACAAATTCCAAATCTTTTCCAGGACTGGAAAAAGATTTTTCTAATTTCAAAATATTTCCAGGAATTTCATGACCGTGGGGACCCTGGTAACCATTTATCAGCCCCCCCGCCCCCCCCCCCCCCCCCCCCCCTGGCCAAGTGTAAACATATGTTAATTTTTACCCTCTTCAACCTGAATTACAAGAGAAATTGGCATGTTATTTCAGTCCACTTTAGCTCATGGTTAATGTGCCAAAAAGTGCTGCATTTGGTTCAATGTAATGGGACCCAGGCAGGATCAATGAAGATTTTGAGGCCCCTACAATGAGGCCCCTACAACAGGGGGTCCTCAGAGTTGCTACAGGGGGTCCACCAAATCTCTGTGTGATAGGATCATTGTTTTTTACATTAACCACTTGAACCCTAGCATCCTTATTCTAAGGACAACTTTAGCCAAAAATAGCAGATCTACAAGCTCACAACGCCTCATGCAGCGAGGAGTTGTGAGCTTGTAAGTCTGCTATTTTTGGCAAAGAGGGGAAAAAAGAGCAGACCAAGTACAGAGTGAAAGTATTGGGGGTTTAAGTGGTTAAATGTCTGAAAATATACATTAACATGAATCCAACATCTATGAAATCTGCAATACAACTGTATAGTGGGGGTCCCTGTTTGATAGCTCTCTCAGTTAGAAGGTCCCTGATTCATCTCTCTCTCAGTTAAGGATTAGGTCGCCCTAAATGTTAATAAACCGTCCGGAGTCTCTGTGCAATGTATTAGACCGTAGTATCAATAAAGAAGTGTTTTAATCCCGTCTGTGGACGATTCTATTGGAAGTTCCCAATGGCGGTAGTGACGGGCGCATCAGGTCAAAGCCGGAATTACACTCAATGTAAACGGGAATAAACGAGGGGGAGGAATGGCGTTCGGCCACAGACGGGATTAAAACACTTCTTTATTGAAAAATATTGACTAATACATTGCACAAAGACTCCGGACTGCTAGTTAACATTTGGGGCAACCGGGTAAGCACCGTATATGTTGCATTTGTACAGGAGAAGTACGGGATTTACTGGTGCATCATAGTGCAAAGCGTTGTTTTGTTTTAGCTAGTTAGCGTAGCAACGTGCAACCTAACCAAGCAGTCTAGTTAACTTATAGTCGCTTATAGTCTTTAACTTGTCCAGTCAGATCAAACAACTTGCTACATACTAACATGTGAACAATGACACCATGGCCTGGTTCTATCATTTTGTGGTGTATATTTAACGATGTATATCTTATAAATGCAATGAACGGACGGACACTTACCCTGAGATAGCTGTGTGCAGACTGCAGAAGTGGTATCCGGTCTAGCGGATGCGGAAACGTATCCACTAGACCGGACGTACAGTAGTAGGCGTATTCTAGTATGCACCACGAATTAGCGGTTACGAGTTAGATAATATGTATTTTAATTTAAAATACGTTTAATATGTATGGAAACTAGGCTATGTCAAGGTTGTGCCGGCCTGGTCCTCAACAGAAAACCGCTGCATTTAACTTTTTAAATTATCTAAGCACAATTATTTATTTATTATTATTATTATTATTATTATTATTAATCTATCTATCTATCTATCTATCTATCTATCTATCTATCTATCTCTATCTCTATCTCTATCTCTATAGATAGATAGATAGATAGATAGATAGATAGATAGATAGATAGATAGATAGATAGATAGATAGATAGATAGATAACTCCTCGGTTTCAAAGTAGCCCTGAAACGTCATATCATGACAGTCATGACGAAACTTCAACCTGATATTTGCACTTTTTTCATTTACGGCCCGTACATCTACATAAACGTTTAGATTTCAACTATAAAGTGCTTACCCCATGGCCACGGACGTTACAATTATGTACGGTCCCTCAAAAATACCCGTATATTCCGTGTTGTTCAATAAAAAGCCTTTTAATCCGATTGGCTGCCAAGAGTTATAAAGTATCAGAGTGCAATACACCTTCCGACCGATAGGATCAGGTAGTTAAAAGCATGGAGAAAATGGCCACCAATCGGGTTAAAATGCTTTTTATTGAACAATACAAAAGATACAGGTATTTTGGAGGACCCGTGCAGAATTGTAACATCCGTGGCCATTAGGTAAGCACTTTATATTGAGATTTGAACGTTAATGTAGATGTACCGAGTGTAATGGAAAAAGTGCAAAAAAAAAAGAAACCTCATGGGCTTGGAAAAGTCAAACTAATGTCCCGTTCTCAACAAATACTCATCGAAAACTTACCAAAATAGTATGAAAATGCTCAGAATAATACATTGTTTTTTTGTGGATGGTGGTGTGTGGTCTAATGCAGTTAAAATATGCTTTTTAGCACGTTCTGTCGTTTCAATGAGATCATATAACCGGTGGTTGATTTGCATACTGCCGGGAGCGGTCATACACACACACTCCACACACACGCACACACACACACCATCTATTTGTCGTATTTGCCGTCGGCGGCGGCCCGCGGCGGCAGGGTGTGCTGTCTTGGGGGATGGCTTAAAAGACTATATCTGCCGACTTGGGAATGAGACCGTGTTGCACACACACACACACACACACACACACACACACACACACACACACACACACACACACACACACACACACACACACACACACACACACGTATATTACTATATTTGTATGGACGTAAAAAATGTGGACGGCACTGTTATAAATGGCGTAAAAAAAAAGGTGAAAGGGCCTTTCTGTGTGGAGTTTGCATGTTCTCCCCGTGTCCCCTAGGGCATTGGTTCTCAAAGTGGGGTCCGGGGACCCCCAGGGGTCCTTGAGGGAGTTCCAGGGGGTCCCCAGCTAAATGATAGATTAGGAACCAAATTAACCCTTATGGGTCTGTAACTCTGAGAGTGTACAAATGGAACCAAATGGTTAGGGTAGGGTCCATTTGGTTCCATTTGTACACTCTCAGAGTTAAATTGACATCGATTTTACAATATACATTGCGGTCCAAGTGATAGAAATGCCATTAAATGGGGGTCCGTAGCCTTAATGCATGTTAAACTGGGGGTCCTTGAAATTAAAATGGTTGAGAATCACTGCTAGAGCCGTAAAAGATCTTCTCTTATGGGGGTCCCTGGCATATCTTTTGAAATGGGGGTCTGCGGGCTAATAAGTGTCAATTTGGGGGTCCTTGACATGAAAACGTTTGAGAACCACTGACCTAGGGTAGGTACCCTCACAAAAAAAACTTGCAGTAATCCTGGTCTCAATACCGCCTCCCCCTGGTCAGCCGGGGCGCCTGATGGAGGGGAAAGGAACCGGTTGGAATAACGTGTTCCTTCCACGCGCTACGTCACCTGACAGAGGGGAAACTCCCCCCTGTCAGGTGATAAGAAGCGGTCTGCTCACTCCTCATGCACTGAAGGAAGCATGAGCTCAGTTCTGGGCTCTCCCCAGGCTGGCAGAGGGAGAGTTGCCCAGGATTACAGCTTAGGCAATTAGCACTGGGTGAAAAAATTGGTTCCAAAAATCGTGGGATAAAAATTGAAGAAGAAAAGTTTTAACAAGAGCTGTAAAGATTTCATAAACGTTTAAATAATAACTATGGATCCATTGTAACACAGATTGCTTTTTTTTCTCCTTTGGGACATACAAGGATTCCACCTGACAGCGTGCGATAGATATACTGTATCTTTCCCAAGCATAGCGGTCCAAGTGACCAATTTCCATCCACAATCCTTAAAGTCAGGCCTGGACGCGGTTGAATTTTTCACATTGTCATCATCCGACAACCACCAGATCTCGCACCCTGATAAATTACAATCTTCCACGGTTCCTTTGTTCCCTCCGTTCTGATTCATTTTCTCTCCCCCCCCCGATCTCATCATCACTCCGCCCTCGATCTGTCCGTTAAACCAAATAAACGCTCCTCTCAGAGGGGTGGAACGGCCCACTCTCCTGTCGAGACGTACAGCAGCGTGCAATAAAAGGCTTCGCTGTGTGTCGAAGCCATTGTGCGGAGTCAAGTCGGCCATCTTTAATTATGGCCTGCACCCCCAGCCTCTCTCTCTGCTCTCAATAGGAGTGGGCTGTAGAACACGACAGCAAACTGGCAAAGGATCAGCTTCTACTGTCTCATGTTTCGCCGACTGAAGGAGGGATGCGGGGGGGGGGGGTTGACTTGGTGGAGAATGCTGATCCCGGAACAGGTCTGGGAGGCTACGGCGCCCTAGAGACACTTGAATAGCTGATCCCGGGGGTGGGATTTTTTTGGGATATTGGATTTTTTTCCTACAGAAAGCGAAGGGGGTTGAACAGGGGTCAGAGTAGAAGGAGGGAGGGAGGGAGGGAGGGAGAGCTATGGGGAGGGGAAAAAAGAAGAAAGAAGAGAGAGAAGTTGTGAGGAGAGGAGAGGAGAGGAGGGGGGGGAGAACTTTACGGAGAGAAGAAGTCGAGCTCAGAAAAAAAGAGAAAAGGGACATGATGTCAGCGGAGAGAGAGGAGAGCGAAGGATATAGGACAAATAAATAGTGTTGGGTCTGAAAGAGGTATACGATGTTTAAGCCACTTTGTTGACCAGAGTGAACGCTTACTCTGCTCGTTCCTGATGTCACACTTAGTAAGAGTCTGCTAAATGCCTATATTGTAACCCCTACACACTTCACTGCACAGCAAATAGCACAAACTGTGATGCAGGGACGTGCACAGATAGACTCTAACTGGTGCTAGAGCACCTGCCCTTTGCCCTCTTGACCAGAAGTGCCCTTTTGAAGAAAAGAAAAAAAAAGTTTTAATTTTTCAGTTTACAGCAGGGGTCTTCAACAGGGGGTCCGGGACCCCTAGGGGGTCCTCAGAGTTACTACAGGGGGTCTGCCAAATCTTTATGTGATATGATTTTTCTTTTTACCATAACCAACCTAGCATCCCTTTTCTGAGGAGAACTTTAGCCAAAAATAGCCGATCTACAAGCCCACAACGCCTCGCAGCGCGAGGCGTTGTGGGCTTGTAGATCGGCTATTTTTGGCAAAGAGGTATAGGTGTAGAGGGAAAAAAGAGCAGACCAAGTGAACAAAAAAAAGTATAATTTACTTGAGCACCTGCCCCTCAAAATATCTGTGCACACCACTGCTGTGATGCTTCGTGAGCTTGTACATCAGCTAGTTCCACTATTTTTGCTAAACGCTTGATGATTTTGAGAGAGGGTGAGAGAGAGAGAGAGAGAGAGAGAGAGAGAGAGGTGTATGTAGGGAGCAGAATGGAGGCCTGTGCTCCCTCCTGCATGGTGCCCTGGTGCCTTGAGGGGGACCCAGGCCAGCTCTTGGGAATGTGAGGCATGAGAGTGGAACAATGCCACTTACTGTCCCCCAGAGAGAGGCCTTGTCCTGGGATGTGGGGTACAAGGAGTCAGCCTCCCTGTGGATGAATACAGAGCAGGATGGATGGCTTACCGGCTGGCTTGGCTGGCTGGCTGGCTGGCTGGTTGACTGGCTGGCTGGCTGGCTGGCTGACTGGCTGTCTGATTGGCTGGCTGACTGGCTCACTGGCTGTCTGATTGGCTGGCTGGCTGACTTGTAATACAGCTTGCCCACAGTGCAGGCTTTTTAAGGGAGCCAGGGAAGGTCTGGGGAATGTGAAGCATGAGAGGGGAACAAAGCTGACCACTGTCCCCCAGAATGACGCCTTGTCCGGGGCAACGGGGCAACAGGGCTACAGGGCACCGGGGCAACGGGGCACTAGGGGTTGGTCTGTCTGGTTGGATGGTTGGAAGCACGGATGGTTGAATGGATGTATAGATGGATGGATGATGCATATATTTCTCCTTCGATATGTTTCTCCATACAACACCATGGCCAATGCTATATTGTCCTCTGTCCTGGTTCCCACGCTTTGTAATGATGTTTACCTATTTATTTTTTACAGTTTCTTTCTTGACCATTTCCCCTGTTATGTCTGCAAAATCCTCTCCTCTCACATTCAGGGGCCACTACACACCACCAAAACCAAAATCTATTTCACTCGCACCCATAGGAGGCGCCACAAATGCTACAAATGTCCCTATTTGTTGCACACCCATGTTTTGGGTGAGGTTTATTTATCCGTTTATTAGCTGATGCCATGGCAATCAGCTAGTCTAAGGTAACGAGGTAATGAGCTAATGATCTTGGGAGTCATGTGACAATGACCATCAAACAGGGTTTTCCATACTGTTTGTCTGTAACTGGTTTCAAACATTTGTGGGCGGGACCTATATCTTAACAACAACAAAAATGAGAGAAACAAAAGAAATGTAAATCGTAAAATCCAAACAACGCCAAATAGGCTCTATGCACAGCAGCCATATTGGAAAAAACGTTGGGCCCCTTTCTTACTTCCTTCACAGGTGTTACCAATGGTACTAATGAAGGCTCCGTTCCATTTAGTGTAGCACAGTCGTTCCCAAAACGTAATTTCAAGGACCTCCATAACTCTGAGAGTGTACAAATGGAACCAAATGGACCCTTACGGGTCCATTTGGTTCCATTTGTACGCTCTCAGAGTTACCCACCCGTAAGGGGCCATTTCGAAACCCTGACAGTGTTTCCAGTGAGCCAACATGCACAATATCAGCACCCTGACTCTGTTTGACCTGAATGGAACAGAGCCTTAATTAGTATCATTGGTAACACCTGTGAAGGAAGTAAGAAGAGGCCCAATTTCTTTCCAATATGGCTCACAAATGCTGACAGGTTGAACCATATGTTGTAGAAACACTACTCCCCCCCCCCCCCACCCCACCCCCACCGCAACCCACGACTGACTCAGCCCTTTTTAAAGATATGTTTGGGGTCTTTTCTCCCTTTATTGATAAAGGTAGACAGGAAACAGGGAGAGATAGACGGGGGGGGGACACACGCAGCAAAGGTCGTCGGGATCGGGATCTGAACTCGCCAGCTTGTCAGGCATGCACTAGAGCCTGTATGCGGTGTGCACCTGGACCGCTAGGCCAGCGAGCGCCCTGTTCTGTTCACTGTACAAAGATGCACCAATATCTATCTGATTAATAAACATATTATGCAAATGAGCACCCCTGGGTGGACCGGGGGAGGGAGAAGTAGCTGAGAGTGAAAGAGAAGCACAGAGTGACTTAAACAACGCGCTGTGAGCTTATTAATCTGCTATTTATGGTGGGACACACTGTCCTATGGTGGAGCATAAATGTTGGCATAAGAGAGAAGAAACGTATGTGGAATTTGAGAAAGCGGAGAGGGGGAGGGAGGGATGGATAAAGGAGGAGGGCTTACAACCACCTAGAGATGGAGAGATCGGTGAGAATGAGTGGAGCTCCAGTCATATTGTGCATCTATATTACTCACAACGGAAGCCTGTATATCTCAGAAAAGGCCCATCTTGATATCTCATCAATAACAACTAGAAAAGGACACAGCCAGGTTGGGTGGTCAGAACAGGTAACGCAACGCAACGCAACGCAACGCAACGCAACGCAACGCAACGCAACGCAACGCAACGCAACACCAAAAGGGAAGGGTGAAATCCTCCATTCTAGAATAGCCTATAGTAACACAGAGCAGTATGAGTGTTCTGATAGGATGACAGCAATACAACACACTGTGCCGCCCTGCAGTCATAGCCTTGAGAGAAAGAATTCTGAAAGAAAAAGAAAGAGAGAGAGGATGAGTGGCTAAAGATGGAAGCAGCAAGCAGCTACAGAATCATTGTGATCATTGCGATCATTGCGTGTGTGTGTGTGTGTGTGTGTGTGTGTGTGTGCGCGCGCGCGCGCGCGCGCTATTTTGTTGTCTTTACAACAATGCCTTCTACTCAGTCCTTGGAAATGCATTGCTAAAGATACAACCAAGAATGTCTTCTTTGTTTGACCTTGTGAATTTCAAGTATTTACAAAATAAACATCATAGCGATCCATGATTCTGTGTCTTCATCTAGCACAGTGGTTCTCCAACATGTTCATGTCAAGGACTCCCAATTTGATAGGTGTTATGCCGAGGCCGAGGACCCCCGCTGACTTGATCCTTGGTGTTAAGAGACATAGATTGTAGGTATTTTGTTTTTTCCTTCATATAATTGAAAGACATTCTCTGACATCCAAGTGTTTGTGTCAATTGGGCAAAAGTCTTCTGGGAATATGGAATGTATAATTGGGTGTCATCAGCATAGTTATGAAAGTCTAGTTTTTTTTTTCTTTCTGATGACAGAGCCAATGTGGTAGCATGTAGAGTTTGGGGCCCAGAATGGAGCTCTGAGGGACACCACACGTCAACACGTCAGAGGAGCCACCAGAAACTCACGATCAGTTAGACACGACCTGAACCACTTGAGAACTGTGACGGAGAGAAAGACCAGAAGAATGTCATGATCCACTGTGTCAAATGCAGCGGTGAGGTGAGGTAAGAGTTCAGCACCACGGATAGCGATCAGCCCATAGGTTGTAGTACAAGTACAAATTCTATTTCATTTACTACGCTCAACATGCCAGGGGGCAGGGCCAACAGAAATTAAAGGTCCATGTGACCCTACGAGTCCCGAGCCCAGCGGTACCCGCCCCCTCCCCTCAGCCCTCCCTGGAGCTGTCCTGTCCTGCTCTCACTAGTGGGGCTACAAATGCCAAAGAGGATAAAAGTATAGCAGTTGGGGTGGGATGCACATGTATGTTTACTGAAGGAGGCACTGTATAGAAAAGGCCACGTGTCACTGAAATGTTCATCTTGCAATCTGCCTGTTAGATTGTAAGATAATATTGTGTGCAAAGTTGAAATTATATTGTCATGTTGCAGCTAAAACAAAAGTCTTTGAACACTACTGTGTAGGCCAGGGGTCTTCAACGTTTTCAGGCCAAGGACCCCCTAGCTGAAAGAGAGATGACGCAGGGACCCCCTCAATATCGTATAAAATTGTGTTTCAGATTCAACATTTTTTTGTTTACGTGGTCTGCTCTTTTTTCCCTCTACACCTATGCCTCTTTGCCAAAAATAGCCGATCTACAAGCCCACAACGCCTCGCAGCGCGAGGCGTTGTGACCTTGCAGATCTGCTATTTTTGGCTAAAGTTCTCCTCAGAGAAGGGATGCTAAGGTTCAAGTGGTTAAGGTAAGAAGAAAAATCATGTCACATAAAGATTTGGCGGACCCCCTGTAGTAACTCTGAGGAGGACCCCCTAGGGGTCCCGGACCCCCTGTTGAAGACCCCTGGTGTAGGCTACTGGGGAGGCAGTGTTTCAATAGGGGGCGCCATACTGCAGTTACAAACTGTGGCCCTCCGGGATTTAGATTTTGATTACTTCCATTCATCCATTGCTCCAATACAATCCATGTCAGTAGCTTAGAGGGCACAAGGGAATATCAGCCTTCCAAGGAGCCGATTTAAACATTCCCATTAGGTTCACTGTTAATAGCCATGCTCATGGCTAGGACAGAGAAGGTGAAAGAGCAAAGGAAAAACAACAGTGAACGAGAGAGAGAGAGAGAGAGAGAGAGAGAGAGAGAGAGAGAGAGAGATTGAGAGATTATCCCAAGCGCAATGACATCAATTGAGACTCATCAAGAGAAAAGCCACTTGCTATGTGGTCTTTGTGACATAAATACAATCAGACAATGCATACAATTAATGTTAAGTCAAGCTGTGCAGACATGAAGAGGGGGGCGAATAATTCATGGCTCCCTGGTTTTTCTCCACTATCCAATCCGCCCGGCGACCGACCACCTTTCACTGAGACAAGATAACTTTCAGCCAATTACCACCCCGTTACCATGGTTATTACAGATAATTCCAGGTTATTTATGCTCAAAGTGCCAATCACATTGCAGCTTTTACCCCGTCATTATCTTAGCCAGGTTATTTTCTCTCTTTCACTATGTCTCGTTTTTTGTTCCTGTTCTCTCTCTCTCTCTCTCTCCCTCTCTCTCTGTCATTCTCCCTCCAAGGCACTGTGTTGTTTTGGGGGGATCACGTAGTTGGGGCTGGCAGGAGAATGCTGTGTAGATTCATGGTTTTCCGTCAACAGTAAATAATCAAAGGTGTCCTATGGAAGGAACGTGTACTTGAGGAATTTAATTTGTATAGCCTTATTTCTGTTAAGTGAAGCATGCTTCACTCTTAATGTCACAGCGTCACATTACATTACACAACTTTCTCTGAGACTTTACATTCTTTACAGTCTTTACATTTTTTAAATACTTTATGTTCCAATCACTACAGTTGTTTAGTGATTCAGTCAGAGCAGTCGAGTCAATAGTCAATGAGTTCTCAATGCTCACTGAAGAACAGACAAGCCATATAGTGTACTCCAGGGTTCTCTATATTTTTAAGGACAAACAAGGAAGGGCACATGCTACAACAAGGGTGTGGTCACGAAGGATACGACGCCTAGCACGAAAGCACCTAATTTAGGCACAATGCCAGTGTGACGACTCTAGATATAAGTCATCCCTTTTCTAGAGACAGTGTGCTCAGCCATTATAAAAGAAACAAAGAAACCAATCAGCTCTTTTGCTCTCTGCTGTCAGACTAGATATATACTAAATCATATCTTCCCGATAGAGGCATAACGAAACTAAGTCAATTAGGCTGTCAGCCCTATAGCGTTATCCCGTTATAGGCAGCAATAGTCGGCGACCATATCAAACCATCAGGACCTGGACCTTACACACCCAAGTCTCACCAATATTGGGCTACTTACATTTCTACCATCTTGCCATCGTAAGTTGAAGGATTAAACCCTTGCCCTCCATCTTGGGATCCGCTGCCGCCTTCATCACCGAGGCTTAAGTAACGCACTCGCCAACACCAGCACCCTAAGGAACGATTAGGACAGACTACACCGTACAACACAATATTCTCCATTACAAATTTGGTCCTTCGTCCGGCAAAACCGCGATGACTGAAGGTAATTATCTCCATACCAGATGATTCAGCAGTTCTAAGGAGTAACGTCATTAGCTATTCCATATAATGATGCCATCAAGGAATGACATCACAACATCGTCATCACATCCAATACATTTGTCCTTTTAAATGTTTTATTTTATATTTTCCAACAGAACTCCCTTCAGCAAATTGTAGCAACAACATCCCCTGCCTTCTAACCTTTTCTGTAAATTACTTGCTCTGATTCACAGTGGTGCTGGTGTGTGAAATGTTTCACTGGACGATACATCTGAAAGGAGGACATGGGTATTACCTCTGCGCTGCTGTGGCAGTCGGACACAAGGTGTACTCATTTAGAGGTTACAGTAACGGTATCTTGAACAACAGTGGTCAGATTGAAATCCACATATTGAACACTGTGTCTCTACACTGGGTGAAGTTGGCCCCAGTGACAACTGGAAGAGGAGAACGTCCCCTTGAGGTTCCCTGCGCGCGCACTTGCCACACAGCTGTTCTGGTGGAAGATATGGTCTATATCTTGGGGGGACTTCCTTACTGTAATGTGCTTTATTCATTTGATGTTGACAACCACAGATGGTCCAAACCCAATATTTCTGGTACTGTTCCAGAGGAGAGGTACAACCACTCAGCCTGTGTCTTGAGGAAGGTCATGTACATCTATGGAGGACACACCCAGCTGACTGCACGCACTAATGACATCTACACGCTGGACACCACCACAATGGTCTGGTCTTTTATTAATACCAGAGGAACTCCAGCACCATTCAGTCATTCTGCCACCATCATCGGGACTAAGATGTTTGTATTTGGGGGCTGCGGGGGCCGGGGGGAATACTACAACCATATGAGAGTGTTTGACACAGAGACCAACTACTGGCTGAGCACACCTTCTGCACAGCGTCTTCCAAGAGGATGCTGGGGTCATTCAGCCTTTGCCTACAATGGAGAGCTGTACATATTTGGTGGCAACAAGGACAACAAGAACTTCAATGATCTGTGGAAATTCAACCCAGAGACCTGCTCATGGAAGAAGGTTAAGCCCAAAGGAAAAGCCCCGTGTGGGATGTATGGGAGGGTTTGTTGCATGGTGGGAGATCGTATGATAGTCTTTGGACTACAGCCCATAGGAGGATGGCCCATATTATCTAATGACCTGTATATCTTAGATTTAATGTCTAATCTGAAGATGTTATGCAAGCTAGCAGTTATTCAGTACCGTCTGGAGCAGTCTTAACTCCCTCATGACCTCAGGTGGGAACTGGCTGTCATGACTGCCAACAATAACTGAAAACAACATAGGCCTGTACAAAGAGAAACAAACATGTGATCCCACTATAAATAAAGAAATACAAACAATAAAAAAGTGCCAACAGGGTCCAAGCATCTAATATAGTAAGAAGATTATGAAATGATGATAAAAAGGTAAGTGGCTGATGTGGGAAGACGGATTCTCTGGAACTGTTACCTCCAAGACCCTCTGGATAAGTGGATGAAGATGGATGGATGGATGGATGGATTCACCACATTATTAAGACTAGACAGACTTAACGAAAGACTAAGTCGAGTAGCCTGTCAGCCTATAATAGCGTCATTCCGTTATATGCAGCAATAGTCAGCGACCATATGAAACCATCAGGACTTGGAGCTGTAACAGAGAGACCCTCTGTTACTGATGTTTGGCACTTTATGGCAGTTTGCACTGTTGTATTTTGCACAATAATTTTGAGTATTTATTGACTGATAATCATGAGGGGCAAGTGCAACGTGCAATGTATGAGTGCAGTGATACAATGATACGTGTATGAGAGGTGCAATATGGGTAATGCTTTTTTTTTTCTTCTTTTTTTCACGATTTTGTAACCCCATTTTGTACACCCAGTGCCAATTGTCTATGTAATCCTGGGCACTACACTCCCTCTGCCAACCTAGGGAGGCCAGGGCCGAGCTCATGCCTCCTTCAATGCATGAGAGCCAACTGACCTTCTTGTCACCTGACAGGGGAGAGCTTCCCCGGTTGGACGTAGCGCGTGGAAGGAACACGTTATTCCAACCAGTTCCTTTCCCCTCCATCAGGCGCCCCGGCTGTCATGGGGGAGGCAGTATAGAGACCAGGATTACTGCATGTTTTTGTGAGGGTACCTACCCTAGGAGACGCAGGGAGAACATGCAAACTCCACACAGAAAGGCCCTTTTGCCAACCCCACCTAGGGTATGGACACTGCAATATGGGTAATGTTAAGTGATTATTGAAAACTTAACATGTACCAAGTGGTGCTGTTCGGTGGCCAGTGTAATTGGGCTGGACCAAGTCGGAATGGCAGAGGGGGGTTGTGATATACATGTGTAATTGCTAAGGAGATTGTGGTAGTGTTGTAGTAGTGTGAAGCATTGATATTTACTTGTTGTTCATTGAAAGTTGTAAGATGTATGTGGGTTATGTATTTATTGTATGTTTATTTATACTAGACCATACCCGTCGGGGGATATGAGCACCACGCGCGCGTCATGGTCCGCTTGTTTCACAGATGTGGCAACACCGGCGCTTGTTTGACGCACATGATTTGGCAACCCGGGAGCCAGCGAACACAAAAACGCTAATAAACAGCTGACATTTGAGGAAAGCGAAATACGGGCTTTGGTGTTCCGTGGACATGGTAATGGTCAATGGCTGTGTGCCAATGCAGAGCAATTGCTTCAGCCACTGAAGCTTTGTAGAATTATAGGATGATGATATGTCTAGTCCTAGAAACACCCCTTGACATGGTGCAGTCCCAAGGTCATTAGCTCAGCTGGGGTATAAATGGCTGCCAGTGACATCAGATGATAGCTGTGAGTGGAGAGCCAAACACCACCATGTCAAAGAGGTGTTCCATTTGTATCATTCTTTGTGGCGACGAATAAATACGCCTTCAGGTTGAACCTTACTCAAGGCCTCTGTACTGCTTCCAGCCGCAAGTAGAGCATTCTCACAGGACCTTACACACCCAAGTCTTTTTTTTTCTACCATCTTGCCATCGTAAGCTCAAGGGTTCAAACCCTCGCCCTCCATCTTGGGATCCGCTACCGCTTTCATCACAGAGGCTTAAGTGACGCACTCGCCAACACCCGCGCCCTAAGGTACGATTAGGACAGACTACATCGTACAGCACAATATTATCCATTACAGGTGTAGTGCTTGTTCCCCCTTTTCGTTTAAGTGTGCAGAGCTCCTCTTCATAATGCCGGTGTGCTACGTATTGATTGGTGCCAAAATGAGAAACCTCGCTGTACTCATGTGGCTCTAAACAAAAAGTCATGAGGCGATCCTGAAATGAGTCACCTCCTGAGATCGCTATGCGTTGCTGCCTAGTTAGACATTCTGTATAGGACAGAAAGAGAAGCACATTTCAGAAACTGCAATCCTTTCATCGTCTCCACCAGGCCAAAAGGCATGACCGAGACTATGTTTTGCACCCTGTCCGTCCGTCCGTCCGTCCGTACGTCCGTATTTAGGCAAACTGTTTCTGAGGACATCAAATCTATGACTGGAGTCCAAGTCATGTGACTCGAGGTTACGCCTCTAGACCAGTGGTTCTCAAACCTCTCAGGCCGTGACCCCCCAAAATAATCTCATATTAACTAGGGACCCCCCCACCCCGATAAGCATTTGGAATTGAAGGAGTTGAGGCATTACATTTAGTTTGACACGGTTCCGCAGATAAACATTGTGAAAATAGCGGATCTACAAGCTCACAACGCCTCCCACTGCGAGGCGTTGTGAGCTTGTACTGTTGATCACAAGTTTTGCCTCTTTCGTATATTATTTGACAATTTGGCCAATGTTTGACCAGCTTTTATAGTATATAGTTTGTTCATTACTTTTGATGCAGTCATGGTCTTTTTTCATGTCTTTTTTTGTTGTTATTTTGGTATTAAAAAGGTCTTAAAAGTCTTAAAATTGTCACTTTACTGTCATCTGGGGGCCCGCCAAAACTCATGTGGGGACCACCCTGGGGGTCCCGAGAACAACTACTCTATGACTGTGTGAGAACGTCCCTCCATTCGATCCCGACCCACAGGTTGAGCTCCAACCCTTTTCCATCATTTTCTGTTGTACTATCTAATAATATCAATTCTGTTCAATTCTGGCATTTTGACACAAAAACATGTATCTGTATGTGTATTTTCATGTCCATGTGCCGTTGCGGTCAATGCTAACTTTTCTGTTAAATCTCTGTGTGGGAGTAATTGCAGGTCACAGTGACTTAAGGACAACTTCAACACAATATGGGAACCACGACAAGCTAATTTCCCTTCACTTTTGGCTGCCAAATTGGAGACCAATCAGGAGGAGACAAAACAGCCAATCAGAGACAAAGTAGCCTTTGAAACAGCCAATTAGGCTTGTTTGTCTGCGGGGACAAAGGAAGCGATATTGCGGAGTGATTGCACCAGCGCCGAGCGACGAACACAAGAGTCAAATGACAGCCTATACTTGTTGCCTTCCAACTCTAATTTTCCAGGAAGGATAAGATCTTGATTGCGTTGGCACCGGTAGGAGCTGAGGACTTGTTATTACATCAAAACAAACCGCCACCTTAGAGGCAAAAAGCAAGAGATCTCGTTTTCATTAGGGAGCTATTGAGTCACTGCTGGCTCTCTTTCTAGTCAAGGCCAGCCCAGGCTCTGCTCTGGCCCTGGCAAATTTATTCTAACGATATGTACCTTTCTGGGGGCGAATTAATGAAGTCGTAAATTTAACGACGCGAGAGCCCCATCGAACGTTCCTCTGAGAGCTGCCGGAATATTCCTGGGGCTGAGCTGGTTAATTAACTGATTGTTTGCTTGGCTGGAAGCCACGGAGAGATGTGGAAAAAACAGAGAGGCTGGCTGCATGGTGAGGTGAGGACGGAGGAGAAATAGAGACGCAGACCGTTTACCGGTCTACCGGAAGGAAAGACAGGAGAGACAAGGGAGCAAGGTTGCCAGATCTTCTTATTATAATTTCCCCGCAATATTTTATTTGAAAATAGCCGATCTACAAGCTCACAACGCGTCGCATTTGCGACGCGTTGTGAGCTTGTAGATCTGCTATTTTCAAATAGCTGATGTATATGTTAAAGTGCTCATGTGGGCCATAGTCGCTTCTTTTGGGCTGGTTTTCCTAGACCTGGTTTGCTTGTTTCTCTCACAGAATCTGGCAACACTGCAAGGGAGGACTAGAGCACGAGAGGAGAGGAGAGGAGAGGTACAGAGTTGAGGAGTGAAAAGAGGATGCAAGAAAAGAAAGAAAGGAGAGGGAACGGAAGGGGGGAAAGAGAAAAGGAGTGCATCAAGAGTGGAGGGACGGAGGAAAGCAGTAAGCACAGGAGAATAGAGGCTATCGGAGGCGAGGGGCAGTGAAGAGAGGGGAGGGGGTGAAAGGAGAAGTGGGTGGAGGAGAGCCACGTGTTTGCTGAAACTCAAACGATATAGTCAACGACTTGGCAAGCATTTTGTTCTCTGAAGCAGTGGTGGAAGAAGCACTCAGATATTTTACTTAAGTAAAAGTAGCAATACCACAATATGGAAATACTCTCGTTACGAGTAAAAGGCCTGTGTTCAACATGTCACTTGAATAAAAGTACCAAAGTATTGGCATCAAAATATACTTAAAGTAGCCGCTACCAAAAGTAAAAGTACTAAAATGTTTGAAAATAGCAGATCTACAAGCTACAAGATAGTTCAATAGCAGATCTACAACGCGAGATTTGAGTTCAGTTCAATAACCTAACTGTACACCGTTGATGAGATTTCCCCTGGAATCAAAGCGAGTTATGTCCCACGGCACACAGCATATATAGGTCTTGATAAGGCCATAAATGTGCACGTTAATATCTTTACCATAAAATATTTACCACGTTGTGGTAGGCAGTTGACACGAGAGTGACTCAAAATGACTGCGGAATTGCTGGGAGCAAAACAAATGGCCCGACGCAAGGCGTTAGTGCCCGCGCAGAGCAAATTGATTTGTCCATAATGCTGTAAACATGAGCGATAGGCTGCTCTATATGCAGGCCATGAAGGAACAGCCCACCTGTAATCTCACTGTTGTGTTAGCATGACGCACGAGCTGTGTGCATGTGTGTGTGGTGGATCTTTGGAGGTTTTTATTTTCTCAAAAGCAGTGGTGTAAAGTAACTCATCTATTTTGACTTTACTGGAGTACTTTTGCTTCTACTCCAGTACATCTCAGAGGCAAATATTGTACGTTTACTCCACTACAAACAATTATATGAACATTTTAGTTACTAGTTACCTTGTAGATTGATTAGCAGTTAGTTAGTAGTAGTAGTTAATTATTATTACAAAACATACATTACCCACTTCAGCCCTAAATACATTTTGGCAATTTCAAGATAGCAGATCTACAAGCTCACAATGCGTAGCGATGCGACGCATTGTGAGCTTGAAGATCTGCTATTTTCAAAAGATTTTATACAGTACATATGAAAACTTGTGTTATGGGGACATTCTGCATACTGAGTACTTTCTACTTTTGCACATGCATGCACACGTCGCGCACACACACACACACACACACACACACACACACACACACACACACACACACACAGAGAGACCACAGACCAGGGATATGTGCGTTGTAGCTGGCAGTGCCATAATAGTTTATTGATTACATCAGCAGGATGTAGTGAGGTCTCTAGTTGGTTGTAACTGTTACAGGCAGGGGTCAGAAGGTCAGCGTTTAGATCTTCTTGCTGGTCCTCTTCAGCACCACAGACCCAGCTGTGGAGGTCTGGAGACACACAGAGAGATACACACAATTATTACATCATCTTCAGCACCACAGACCCAGCTGTGGAGGTCTGGAGACACACAGAGAGAGAGATACAAACAATATTACATCATCGTCTAATCGTCGATTATTTTAGATGATCGCACTTATTTTGTCAATAATCGTTCGTACATAAAACAGTAGCTGATCTATAACCCATTAAGACCTGGAACGCATCTGTGTCACTTTAGATTTCTTTGGCTATTCAAAAATAGCAGATATACAAGCTCTGCTATTTTTTTTTTGTAGAACATTATTTTTAATTTTTTTTCCAAAAAACTGTTAGGATTTAGAAAACATTTTTAAGAATCGCCTCAGGGATAAGCTTACAACGCGCCATGTTGTGACACGTTGTAAGCTTGTATATGTGCCATTACCGCTATTTTTACCTTTTTTTTGTATAAAATTAATAAATGACATTTTTTTGGGTGTACTGTACCTCTACGAGCTTGCCTCCACAGACCTCCGTGGTGTGATGGTAGTTGGGGAATGTTACACTCAGCTTGCCTCCCTCCATCGACACTGTGGCCTGAGCGCGCGCACACACACACACACACACACACACACACACACACACACACACACACACACACACACACACACACACACACACACACACACACACACACACACACACATTAATTCTTTATTCAAATCCACAGTCCACAATTACAATTAATTTAAAGGGAAACAAATGTAACAGGGTTGACATGGCGCCTTCTCCTGCACACAGACAAACTGCCTATAACAGCTGACAGATTTAGACAATATTTAGCAAGTTTGCACACACACACACACACACACACACACACACACACACACACACACACACACACACACACACACACACACACACACACACACACACACACACACACACACACACACACACACACACGTCACATTTTTCTGTTTGAAGTTGCTGCACAGTGGCACGTTTTTACAGTATATTCACTATTACGTAGTACAGACTTGACAGCAGTCTTCCAGTTGGGCTCCCTCCATTTCCTACCTTGAACTTCTTGCCTCCGATGGTCTCCATGTCGGCCTCCTGGCCCACGGTGAACTTGTTGGTGACGGTGGCGTTGGTGGGATAGACCTGAGTCCAGGAGAAGTCGTTGCCGCTCTGAGTCACCTCTGTCACCAGCTTGTAGTCCCGCCCCTTCTCGATGATGTCAGCGGGGATACCTAGAGGAGAGGAGAGGATTAATTTAGGATACTCAGGCTAAAGTTATATTTGGTTTGATTAACCAATTAAAGCTGGGAAAGCATCTGTGTAATTTTAAGATTTCTTCGGCTACTAAAAAATAGCAGATCTACAAGCTCATAGCGTGGCACCGAGTGCCACGCTATGAGCTTGTAGATCTGCTATTTAAAAAAAAAAACTCAAATATTTACTTAAAAAAGTAAATGCAGTAAAAAAATATATATATATTTTTTTTTTCTAAATCCTAACAGTTTTTGTTAAAAAACTTATGTTACTATATCAGTGGTGCTCAAATGTTTTCATGTCAAGGACCACCCAAAATGATATGTATTTGGCCGCGGACCCCCATCTAAAAATATTTTGTTCTAGGTACCCCCAGAAGCAAAGATTTGAGTAAAAAATGTTTGCTTGAATTAAAATATATACTCAAAGATTTGCAAACATTTTCAAGATTTTTCAAAAATAGCAGGTCTACAAGCTCGTAGCGCATGCCGCGCTGTGAGCTTGTAGATCTGCTATTTTTGAATAGCCAAAGAAATCTAAAGTGACACAGATGCGTTCAGTGATTCCACTCAGATTCAGTATATAGACTCACCCAGGAGCTTGCAGAACTCTTCGTATCCCTCCTGACTCTCGGTTTCCCATTTTCCGGCGAAGGCCATGATGGAGTATAGAGGTGGTTGGACTGGACGGAGGATGAGGAGGAGAAAGACCAGCGATCGCAGAGGAGATGAAGGCAGAAGGTACTGAGCCACAGATAACCTCTCCACTTATATACACACACCTCTCTCGCCACCTTCAAACTCCTCCTCCATGATGTAAGTGATAACACGGGAGTAAAATTCCACGTGAAAGTGATGACGCTGCTGTGAGGGTGTAACCATCAGAGGGCCATAAGCAGCAGCTCATGAACATTTATGGAGTTTTAACTGAGCACTGAGTGAAATGCTGACCAGCTCATCATCAGGGCTGAACCTAATGTTTCCCCGGGGGTCAATGAACTTTAAGCTCACTAGTTTTATGGGGTTTTTCCCTCTTTAACTACAGTGGATCCTGCTATAGCAGTAGGTTTTTTCCAACCCTTTTCATATCAAGGTCCATTATTTGTTCAGAACTTGAGCCGCGGAACCACTGTTTGATGAGATTTAGCCTCTCAGACCCAAGACTTAGAATATTAAAATATACGATTTTGTCCACAATTCCATCCATGCTGTATTGATGTTGGTACCAATAGGAGAGACAACAGGCCAACGTTGATCAATGTAACAATCATTTAATTAAGTAAATGCAGATGTTTAACAATAATTTAACTCTTGAGAGCGTAAAATGAAACCAAATGGACCCGTACGGGTCCATTTGGTTTCATTTTACGCTCTCAAGAGTTAAAGATCTATATAAGGGTCCATTTGGTTTCATTTTACGCTCTCAAGAGTTAAAGATCTATATAAGGGTCCATTTGGTTTCATTTTACGCTCTCAAGAGTTAAAGATCTATATAAGGGTCCATTTGGTTACCGACTCTTCCATCGTTTAGCTGGGGACCACCTGGAACCCCCTCAAGGACCACTGGTGGTCCCCGGACCACTGGTTGAGAACCACTGTGCTATTAGGATGAGGAGAAGTGAATTGGAATTGAACTTGATGACCTGGCTGGCATTCACCATTTAATGAGCTGATTAAAAATATACAGGATACAGTTTGTAAAGTGCTGTTATTGCATTCAATGAGCATTCTACAATCTTAATCTACCATCTACTGTGTCATAAGCACTTTAATTTGTTGTTGGATTGGATGGATCTGCCTTTAGTACGAGAGGAGCAGTTTTCAGACAGATCATATGTATGGTAAGGAACACATTTTTCTAATGCTATTTCTATTTCTATATGGGCTGATATATCACACTCAACAACACTGGTGACAAATAGCACTAAAATTGGTTCTTTGGCCATAATCATATAGGGCAGGGGTCTTCAACAGGGGGGTCTGGGACCCCTAGGGGGTCCTCAGAGTTACTACAGGGGGCCGCCAAATCTTTGTGATTTTCACATTAACCACTTCAACCAAGTATCCCTATTCTGAGGAGAACTTTAGCCAAAAATAGCAGATCTACAAGCACACAACGCCTCGCAGCGCGCTTGTAGATCTGCTATTTTCGGCAAAGAGGTTTGGTGTAGGGGGAAAAAAGAGCAGACCAAGTACTGAGTGGGTCAAGTTTACTTAGTATGGACGGTTTGTGTGGTTAAAAGTCTGAAAACACACATTAAAATGCTTCCAACACTGATGACAGTGTCTGTCAAACAAGTCTATGACTATGAAGCTATCTACAGTATGAAATCTATGAAAATATTATATTCTATACGATATATATTGGGGGTCCCTGCTTTATCTCTCTATCAGCCAAGGGGTCCTTGGCCTGAACACGTTGAAGACCCCTGATATAGGGAAACCTCTTTATAGTCCGGGAGCCAGGCCCCAGGATGTTTTCTGCTACCTTTTTCCCACTATTATTACCTTGGGCCATCACATGGTGATATACTGAACACCCCCAACTTAGGGCCGCTTGGTCTCAGGAGCCCCAAACCTTTTTTGGTAATAAGTTTCTGGCACAATTATGTAAATGATGTCAAACCTTATTACTTCAAAACTGAGTGTGTCATTGTATTCCCCATGTATGAGAAAACCTATAAAAAGGGTTGGTTAGCCATTAACCCTGAAGGCAAATCATCTTAATTGATGGCATAAAACAGGTTTGCAGTGGTACTGAACTCTCTGCTGTATGCAAACACATATCTGATGATAAGCAAAGTAAGGGAATTAATGCACCTTGGATCAACCTGCTTCTGTATCTTATTTGGTCGATAAATTATTCATCACTACAGACAACCATTTAAGTACAGTATAGATCGGAGAGGTAAAAGTAAAAGTAGCAAAAAATACTCTGTTACAAGTAAAAAGCCTGTGTTAAAAATGTTACTTGACTAATAGTACAACATAATATACTTAATATACTTGGCATCAAAATATATTTAAAGTACCAAAAGTAAAAGTACGAAAATGTTTTAAAATAGCAGATCCACAAGCTCACAACGCGTCGCATGTGAGCTTGTAGATCGGCTATTTTCAAACAGCCTGTATGTATAAAATAGGGCTAAAGTGGTTAATGTATGTTTTATAACACGTTAATTTATATCTACTAAGTAACTCAGTTTTCAAAGTTTTGTAGTGGAGTAAAAGTACAGTATTTGGATGTAGTGGAGTAGAAGTAAAAGTATTGAAAATTGCAAATACTTTAGTAAAGTAAAAGTACCTAAAAGAATTGTACTTAAGTACAGTACTTGAGTAAATGTACTTAGTTACTTTACACCACTGTCCGCCAGACCCCTGGGACATGGATTGCTGAGGTGGAGCTCAACAACACCTACCATCAGCTCCCAGTACTTATATCACACGACTTGCCGCATCCAAGCCGTGCTAACTACTCATTAAGCTGAGTTTACCATCTGGGATTTCTCAATATTGAGGCATTATCAGCCATTTCTGAGCTGAGCATATAGCATAATGTGAACTGAGCACCCTTCAATACCCCTGAAAACCATATATGCCATAAATCAGGGGTCTTCAACGTTGTCAGGCCAAGGACCCCCTAGCTGAGAGAGAGATGAAGCAGGGACCCCCCTCTATATCGTATAAAATTGTGTTTCAGATAAACTTTTGCTCTCTTTTTTCCGTCTACACCTATAACTCTTTGCCAAAAATAGCCGATCTACAAGCTCACAACGCCTCGCAGCGCGAGGCGTTGTGAGCTTGTAGATCTGCTATTTTTTTGTTAAAGTTCTCCTCAGAAAAGGGATGCTGGGGTTCAAGTGGTTAATGTAAAAAAATAAAATAATATCACACAAAGATTTGGCGGACCCCCTGTAGTAACTCTGAGGACCCCCTAGGGGTCCCGGACCCCCTAGGGGTCCCGGACCCCCTGTTGAAGACCCCTGCCAAAGATGAACATAGTTGGACTTCTGCACATTAAAAAAGGCACATTTCCTGATGTTATAGACAAAGAATGTTGGCCACATTAGCTGTAATTTTCAAGACAGAAAGGTCATCTCGGGCTCAGTTTGAAGCTTATGATCATGGGACGTTAAGTGCTGCTGCAGAGTAATCACCATAAAGTGCTGGAAAATAATCATCTTTGGTCTAAAATGTGACACGCTGAGAGAGTGATTATTTTTGTGTTTCTGGGGATGTTGAGTGTGATCTTTTAAAAGCAGAAGGGCATAGCCAGCACCGGAATCTTGTTTTGCTACTCCTCCTGTATGTTTCAGGATACTCCATGCCAAATGTCATACTTGTATTTATGCACTTTCAGTACCTTAATATTTGCATTTACATACGAAACATAACCCAAAAAGTTTTTTTTGGGGCCCCTGAGACCTAAACGACGATTTTCCCTATCATCTTATGATGGCCCAAGGTATAGGCTTAGGGTTGCCAGATCTGTTTATTATAACTACCCACGAGATTGTATTTGAAAATAGCCGATCTACAAGCTCACAACGCGTCGAATGGCGACGCGTCGTGAGCTTGTAGATCCGCTATTTTCAAATAGCTGATGTATATGTTAAAGTGCTCGTGTGGCCCATAGTCGCTTCTTTTGGGCTGGTTTTCCTAGACCTGGTTGCTTGTTTCTCTCACAGAATCTGGCAACACTGTATAGGCTACCAGGAAATAATAGTGAGAAAATTGTCAAATAATATAAGAAACCTTGTGAAAACCTTGTGAAAATTGCCGATCTACAAGCTCACAACGCCCTCGCAACGGGACGCGGTGTGAGCTTGCAGAGCAGCTATTTTCACAACATTTATCTGAGTCAAACTAAATGTAAGGCCTCAACTCTTACGATTTCAAGTGCTTGTCAGGGGGGTCACGGCCTGTAAAAGGTTAGGAACCCCTGCCCTAAAGAATCACACAGGGCCTTAAAGGGCAAGACCACTTTGTTAGAGGTTTGGGTTGTGTAGTTACCTTGCCATGATGTAACTCCAAAGGTGGACAAGAAATCAAAAATAATTGCTCCATTGATTAGAAATTGATAATTCAAAATATGCTGTACGGTAAAAAAGCTCCCAAAGTCACTCTTTTAGCACATAAATGGACGCAAACAAAGTTGATTCAGACAATATAGAACCTCACCAAACCCAGTACTGTGTTTTTTTTAAATAAAAATGTTAGCTTCCTGTTGATTTTGCTATTTTTATTTAGAAGAAAACCCGGACTGGATCCGTGGATCCGGATCGTCAAATAGTAAAATCAACAGGAAGTTGACATTTTTATTTAAAAAAAAAAATCAATACTGGGTTTGGTGATGTTCTATATTGTCTGAATCAGCTTTGTTTGTGTTAGTTTATGTGCTAAAAGAGTGACTTTGAGAGCTGTTTCACCGTACAATGTAAGTCAATGAGGAGCACATTTTGAATTATCAATTTCTAATCAATGGAGCAATCATTTTTTATTTGTTGTCCACCTTTGGGGTTACACCATGGCAAGGTAAATACACAACCCAAACCTCTACCAAAGTGGTCTTGCCCTTTAACAGGTTCTTTTTGTACGGCAGCGGTGTTATTCAGCAACTCGGGTCCCTTTTTTACTAAGAATAGAGGGTTTATTACGTGGTTAATTTGATTGATCTGAAATGTTCTAATTGGCTGTTCAACGAGGGATAGGTGGACAGTTATGTATTTATTGAATGATTGAAGCACCATAGGAAATACAGCACAATGTGAGCCTTTTTCTTTTATACAATGTACTCGACCTTGGGCTCAAACCCATAGATAGCACCCACTTCCTCAAACCCATTGGTAGTATATTGGAAAACGACCAATGTTGAAGTTGAGTACAACATGGCCTTGGAGTTCTTTTATAGATCTATAAAAGATTGTGCAGTGTCGACGCCCCAAAGGACACACACACACACACACACACACACACACACACACACACACACACACACACACACACACACACACACACACACACACACACACACACACACACACACACACACACACACACACACACACACACAGGTCAACGACTTAGAAGTGAACCCATACGCGGTTAACAATGTACTCATATTTCGACATCATTTTATTCCTACATTTACAAGCTTGAAGGGGCTCTGTGTGTAAAAAAAAAGAAAAAAGTGTTGCAAGACATAATGTGCGAGCAGAGGCTTGCCTCTTCATCCCTGTCTGTGTATCCAGGTAAAGACGTGAGCATACATTAACTCTTTAAGACCTGAGAACGCATCTCTGTGTGTCATTTTTAGATCTCGTCGGGCTATTCAAAAATAGCAGATCTACAATCTCATAGCGCGGCACCGAGTGCCGCGCTATGAGCTTGTAGATCTGCTATTTTTGAAAAATCGTGAACAATTTTGTGCAAATCTTTGAATATATATATATTTAAAGCGAGCATTTCTAGCTAAAATGTTATTGCTTCTGGGGATTCTACAGATGTCTTCTAAATCGGTTTAAAACAGTTTTCTGAAACGCTTATGTTGCTATAATATTAATGTCAGTGTCAAGGAGCCCCCACAACGATATGTATTTGGCTGCGGACCCCCATCTAAAAAAAAAATTGTTCCAGGGACCCCCAGAAGCAAAGATTTGAGTCAAAAACAGTTGCTTTATATTCAAAGATTTGCAAAAAAAAACAAACACGATTTTTAAAAAAAATAGCAGATCTACAAGCTCATAGCGCGGCACCGTGAGCTTGTATATCTGCTATTTTTGAATAGCCAAAAGTATAAAATATGGATAAAGTGGTTACACAGATGCGTCCCCCGGTCTTAAAGGGTTAATGTGCAGCCATATGTATTCAAGGGCATTATGTGGGTTTGTATGCTCTCTCTAACACGCCCAGAGAGAAGTAATTATACTGTATTAGATACACCCAGAGAAAGAAGGGATTATATTCCGTAATCCAGGTAAAGAGGCTCCTCAGTGTACCTAGAAAAAGCACTGCGTGTGCAGACATTAATTCAGGTAGTTGTTCCCAGTAAATCTCGTCGACTAAAACTATGACGAAAAATGCCGGTCGACTACCTTTTTTTCACTGACGAAAACTAAATAAAAATGAAATAAAAACTAAGCTATGATGACTGAATCTAAGACTAAATATGTTGACAATTTCGGCAACAAATAAAAACTAGACTAAAATGTTAGGGACGACGAGTGGAGAAGAGATCCAGTAGAACTAAAAGACAAGTCGTTTTATGTTTGGTTGCTGCGACGCGTTGTGAGCTTGTAGATCTGCTATTTTCACCATGCAAGAGTGTAAAATCAGCCATTACGACGCCACCAAGGCACTGCCAAAAAATACATTTTAGTCGACTAAATTAACTGTAGATTTAGTCGACTATAATCTTATGATATTTAGTCGACTAAAACTAGACTAAAACAACAAAAAAATCAGATGACTAAAATATGACTAAAACTAAATGGAATTTGCTGTCAAGATCAACACTGCATCCAGCATTCACGGCTAAAAATTAGTAGAGTTCGTGTTTGAATGCAGAGAGAGAGAGAGAGAGAGAGAGAGAGAGAGAGAGAGAGAGAGAGAGAGAGAGAGAGAGAGAGAGAGAGAGATAGTGTATTAATGGTAGAGAAAGATGAGAGTGAAACAGGGATTGGCCTTTTTGATTGATGTTGACTTTTCTCTTTATTCCTTCTTCCAATTCAGTTTAAACTATCTTTGTTAGTTATGCCCGTGATATTGTGGTTATAGAAACCTAGAAGGAAGAAAAAGAAGAAAAATAACTAGGAGAAGGAGGAGGAGGAAGAGAAAGGTTATGAGGAAGAATATAAATATCATGGTTGAACACAAACTAAACACAAATGAACCGTTGTGGGTCCGTTTGTATAAACAGAGTTTAGATTAAACACTGTATAGTGGAAGAAGAAGCAAAGCAGCCGTAACGACAAGAAGAAGATACCACAGGAACAAGGGACGGGGAGAGAAAAGAGAGAGAAGAAGAAGAAAAGATTCTAAAGAAAGATACACACACACACACACACATGGATTCCTTTTTATCTGTGACTATAAAAGGGGGATTTGTGATGGAGGAATTAAAGGAGGGGAGGCCTTGATATGTAGATGAGGCTGCCGTTAATCAAAGCAATAAGATTAGCCTTCCAAATTGAGATGAAGAAAGGCTCCATTATCTGGGCCGAGTGTCATGTTTAATAACGCGGAACGCCATGGTAATTCACCACTGACGCAGTCCTCTGTGTGTATATGCGAAAGTTTGCGTGTGTGTGTGTGTGTGTGTGTGTGGGGGGGTGTTTTGTGGTAAAGGAGGAAGAAAGAGAGTGAGAGAGAGAGAATGAAAGAGCAGGTTCCTTTGGGAGAGAGGCCACAGTGGGCTGTGAGTTAGGCTTTGATGTCAGAACGTTGCACCATGATGGGGAGACCAGAAGATCTCCTCAAACGTGTGAGCAAGAGTTGTGGTAATGTTACACAGAGCAACTGCCACATACACACACGTGTGTGTGCGCGTGCAGTGCACCCCCCCCACACACACACACACACACACACACACACACACACACACACACACACACACACACACACACAGACAATACTGCTGCCTCCCCTGGTTTGAGAGAGAGGGCGAGAGAGAGAGAGAGAGATAGCAAACTATCTCATTCTGCCATTAACACCCATGGCGGAGGAATAGGCCACAACATCAGCATAGAGCGTTCTGTTGTGGTTATCTTTACCATCTCTCAAATGATGCTGACAGCCTTCTGTCCTCCGGGGGAGGGAAACTGTAGTCACTGGTGATTACTAAAGCAGCCCCCCACCACAACCCACCAACCCCCCCCGCCCCCCTCTCTCTACCCCCCCCCAATCCATCCAGGGAACCAAATTATGCCTGCATTAATATTTCATAATGTGTGGGACTTGAGGAGAAACCACATGTGTGTACGTACGCAGCCCTTTGTCTTTGTGTCAGATGAAATGTAGCAGCTAGGACCGTCAGAGGGTGATTCAAGGTGATGGGGTGAGGAGACAGGGGACAGAGGAGAGGAGACAAGGGGAGAGGAGACAAGGGGAGAGGAGACAGGGGACAGAGGAGAGGAGACAAGGGGAGAGGAGACAAGGGGAGAGGAGACAGGGGACAGAGGAGAGGAGAGGAGACGAGACGAGACAAGAGGACAGAGGAGAGGAGACAGAGGCAGGGACGTCACAGGCTCTCAAGAGGTGGGGGGATGGACTTTCGGTGGACTATACCCCTATTTTATACTTTGGCTATTCAAAAATAGCAGATCTACAAGCTCATAGCGCGGCACCGAGTGCCGCGCTATGAGCTTGTAGATCTGCTATTTTTGAAAAATCGTGAAAATTTGTGCAATTCTTTGAATATAATTTTTTTCAAACGAACATTTGTAACTGTCAAATATAAACGAATTTTGTATTTTCAAAAATGTGTGTTTTTTGGGCGGATTTTGTTATTTTGTTTTCCTGTGCTTAGGTTACTTTATTTTGGGGTTAGGGTTAGGTTATTTAATTCTTATTTTTGCCTGATTTTACCGATTTATTATCAAAGAAAATATTTTTTTTTCAAAAAGTGGGGGGTATGAAATCACGGATCTGTGAGAGTGAGGGTGTCACGTCGTATGCACAGTGAATGGCCGTGACACCCCTGGACAGAGGAGAGGAGACAGGGGACAGAGGAGAGGAGACAGGGGACAGAGGAGAGGAGACAGGGGGCAGAGGAGAGGAGACAGGAGGAGAGGATAGGAGACAAGAGGACAGGAGAGGAGAACAGAGGAGGTGTGATAAATAATGCAGAGAGGTGAGGGAGCACACGGTGGGTTGAACAGGAGACAAAGAGCCTGTTTAACACAATGTGAACTGTAGACACCGCAGAAGGCAAACTACTTAAAAAGCAAACTTGTGTCGTGCATTCTTATTTATTTACATGTTGCATTCATCCACGTACCTTTTCTGTCTCGTTCTCAACAGACTTGTATCCATGACAGCCATGAAGAATCACTGCAAACACACAAGGCTGCTGTGTGTGCATTGAGAATTAGGCCTATACACCACACAGGAGAAATTAAATCACTCAGATTAATTGTCGGTGGTTGTAGGCCTACAGTACATCCTGAATATGCATGGGCTGCAGCCATTAATTCTGAATAATGTTTACTTGTTTTACTTCCTTATTGTCCTTCTACACCTCCTGTCTTCACTGAGCTCTACTGCCTACTAGCGGTTACATGGCGCCTTTCCGACATGTCGCCTTTCCGACGTTAACGAACCCTATACCTAACCCTAACCGCACGCGGAAGCCACTAGTCGGAGTGGCGAGATGTCGGAATGGAAGGCGGTTACCCTACTAGCAGTGGTGGAAAAAGTACTCACATGTTTTATGTGGAAATACTTTGTTACAAGTAAGAGTCTGGAATTAAAAATGTACTAAAAGTATTGGTATCAAAATGTACAAAAAGTTGAATATACTCATTGTGCAGAATGTCCCATTTCACAAGTTTTCAAATGTAAAAAAGCTTTAGAAAATAGCAGATGTACAAGCCCACAATGCGTCGCATTCTGAGCCTGTAGATCGGCTATTTTCAAATGGCCTAAATGTTTATAGGGCTGAAGTGGTTAATGTATGTTTTGTAATAATAATCAAAATTTACAAAGTAATGTAAATGTATGTGGATACTTGACCATGTTGTTTACCATTAGCAGGCACCTCACCAGGTGAGACTTTATTAGCCTTTCTCAAAGGTAAAGAAACACCTCATTCTTACTACATGTAACCTGGTGTCAAGCAAGGACTTTACTATAAATGTTATATAATATAAGACTGATGGTGAACCAAGAAAATTAAATAATGTATAACCTCTTTTAAATCGGGTTCCCCACAATGCAAGCTCCCCAATGAGGTTTGAGACAAGAGCTTTGTTTTCCCAAACACAAGGAGTTTTATTAAGTTTAGCATAGCACAGTATTTCAGGTTTCACTACATACATTTATTAAATGCCTAATTAAAATATCAATGCAGTGCAATACAGCCAAAGTGTAAAAAAACATAAGTATACAAACAAACATAAGTATACAAGAAATAGCTCAATAAACAATAAAAATCACACCCTGTGTGAAGTGAGTGGTGCCTTGCTTAGCTTGGCTAACATGTTCAACGGCACTGATGTCACTTTGAAACATGTAAACGATGTTTCAAAGTGACACACCTATTTATAGGTCTCTATTTCATCATGCGTCTCGCTAGCCAATCAAAGCACACCCTTTCAACATATTGTCACGTGTCACGTGATGCTTGACCAATGTTAGCTTGGTGGACACACGGACACTACAGACAAAGCCACGTATAGGAGTGGTTGCCTTCGGCACCACTCAAAAACAATACAACTTAGGCCAGGGGTCTTCAACGTTTTCAGGCCAAGGACCCCCTAGCTGAGAAAGAGATGAAGCAGTCCCCCTACTCTATATTGTATAAAATTGTGTTTCAGATTAAAGTTTTTTTTAGCGGTGCCAGCCGCTCTACATTTGACCGTGTCTGTGTGTTATGTCCGTCCGTCCGTCCGTCCGTCCGTCCGTCCGTCCGTATGAGCACGAGAAGCAACACATACAAACCACATGAACGCAGTGTGCAATTTCCGTGAAACTTTCCACGCATATTCCCACTAGGCCCAGGAAGAATTGCCCCCCTTTTCACATTGCCCTGTTATAGCGCCACCAGGAGGCCAGCCTTGCAATGAATTTACAGGGATTTAACATTGTTTCTCTAGTTCATATATAGCCCAATTAAATAAACTCATCAAAGGCACCGCTTCCTTCACACAGGGTGTGATTTTTAACTTAGTCTGCTATTTTTTCCCTCTACACCTATAGCCTCTTTGCCAAAAATAGCCGATCTACAAGCTCTCAACGCCTCGCAGCCCCTGACTTAGGCTAAACAAACAGCAGTGGTGATAACTAAAGTGGAAACAACAGTACAGGATACAAACAGAATAAAACTAATCAAATTTATATACCTTGGATCGTCAGTGTTCTGTCACATTATCCCCCTCTTGGCACATGGACTCATCATCACACATGTCATGGACTCAAGCACCATGACCTCAACCTGGGTAGTAACAAAATGAACAATTAAAATGTTGCTTTAGAACATTTAGTACAACAATTAAAAACATAAATGCATTGTGTTACTCACCCAGGCAAGGAAAATATAAAACACATGAGACCCAGGTCGCACAACCTGCAGCCAGGGGTCATCAATGTGTCCGTGGCAAAGACTAAGTCTTGTCCGTGCATGGCAAATTTTAGATTTTCTTTTTTACACACCATTATGTTATTTTGGTCATACTATCTAATTACTGAATGTCAAGTCTCCAGGTTTTCTTCAGAATATGTATGACACTGATTTACTAAAGACACTATGGCACATTAGGAGGTCAACTAGTGCTAGTCTAGTGGTTCTCAAATGTTTTATTTGCAAGGACCCCCTTAACTCTGAGAGTGTACAAATGGAACCAAATGGACCCGTAAGGGTCCATTTGGTTCCATTTGTACACTCTCAAGAGTTACACACCTGTTGTGGTCATTCAGGGCAAGCTATTTATGTGTTTCTGGTAATGTTATCGTCCGCTCAAATATTATCAACCAGCAAGCAAACAATGTTTGATAGACTGCAGGGCCTTTAAATACTCTTACTGATTGGCAATGAGGAAGTGCCAGTGCAGCTGTCCTACGGTGGCCCCTGAGGATCAACTCTGACTGGCTACATACACATTAAAATCCTCAGTGTTTAGTTAAGTCAGAGAGCGTATAAAGTGTGCAACATGGGCACAGTGTCCGAGTTACTAATGGATATAAATTTACACTGTGCACATGATTATTTCTATTCTAAGCTCCATCTCGTCATGGAAAAAATAGTCTACGAACAGGTTGATAAGTACCTTGCCGAAAAAAATCTAATTTACGAATTCCAATCTGGTTTCAGAACAAACCACTCCACTGACACATGCCTTCTCTATTTGAACGACTCCACAAGATGTCGACAAGGGCAAATATTGCGGCATGGTCATGCTGGACCTCCAGAAGGCTTTTGACACCGTTAATCACCCAATTATGATCAATAAGCTCAAAGCAATCGACTTTGATGACACGTCGGTGAAATGGATGAGATCCTACCTGGAAGGGAGGGAGCAAGTGGTGGAAGTAAACGGCACCCAGTCCCCTCCCCTCCCAGTGACTTGTGGTGTTCCTCAAGGAAGCATACTAGGACCACTACTGTTCCTGATATATGTGAATGATATGTCTTCAGCTTGCGACTGCAAACTGTTCCTGTTCGCAGATGACTCGGCTCTGCTGGTCTCGGACAGGGACAGGCTGCAGGTTGAGAAAACTCTCAGCACTGAACTCAACAAGATCTGCATCTGGCTCTCCGACAACAAACTCTCATTACACCTGGGTAAAACTGAATCCATCCTCTTTGGGTCCAACCCTAACCTTAGAAAGGCTGAGAGTTTCACGATCAAAGTGGGTGAAAATGTTATCACAAGAAAGGAGGAAATTACCTACCTGGGTTCCATCTTGGAGGCAAACCTCTCAGGTGACAAAAACGCTGAAAAGACGATCAAAAAGGTCCACAAAATAACACGGAGGATGTGGAGGCTTGTTCGTAAAGTCAGTAAGAATACTCTGAAGATTCTTGTAGGGGCCCTCATACAAGGTCATTATGATTATGCATGCACTTCATGGTATCACAACACCTCCAAGGCCCTAAAAACAAGGCTCCAAACATCCCAAAACAAACTTGTAAGGCTACTTCTTGGCCTCAATTACAAAACCCATCTAACCCATGACCATTTTGCTAGGATTGGATGGCTTAGGGTTGAGGACAGAGTACAGCAACTTGCTATGGGCCTGGTCTTCAAGATACACCACAACATTGGGATCCCCCTGTATTTGTCAAAATACTTCCAAAATGTTAATCAAGTCCATGATCATAACACCAGAGGCAGCTCCACAAACCATGTTCAACCCAGATTTGGCACAACAAAGGGAATGAACTCTTTCTCATGCTATTCATCTAAAATGTGGAATGCCCTACCAAAAGGAGTAAAGGAGTGTAAAACCCTACTCACTTTCAAAAATGCCCTAAAGATACACCTTCAGGAGGCTGCAATTCAAAAATGGCCCCTGTCCAAGTCCTAACCTACCCCATGTCCTAACCTAACCTACCCCCCTCTCTCTTTCTTTTTTTGTACATATTTCTCACCCTTCATACCAGTAACCTGTAAACTGATTGTATGACATTCTGTATAGTAGTGTGTATATCTGTCTGTCTCTTATATGTCATCATGATTTGTGTGCGTGGGGATCTCATCTTAAACAAGCTACGTGCTTAACTGAGCTATCCAGTTTAGTAGACCTTGTATTGCGAATTTGTACTTCCATGTACTGTTATGTACTGTCATGTACTGTTCTCATGTCTTACTAAATAAAGTACATCAATCAATCAATTGCAAAAGGAGAGCATTATTATTGTTGGTTGATTTGTATTATAGGCTATAACTAAACCAATACACAAGTCCAATAATTATTTAGCAGAAGGAATGTGGAAGTTGATGTTGTGTTTGTTTTGTGTCTTCATCTTAAGTATATGTGCAGACCTTTAAGCTGAAAAAATGTCCTTAATATAATGCGTTTTATTTTAATGTTATTGCTGTTGTTAACAAGCAATTAAAGTGCATACATTTTGCATTCTGTTAGAACTAGCTTATCAAAGCAATGTCCCTATAGCTGAAATAGACTACTAATCTTCCAAGCGTTTGTACTTGGCCTCAATTTTCCCCACAAAAACAGAAAACACACTAGCATAGAGCCCTGAGGGACCCCGGCTCCACCATACGGGCTTTAAGCGGTTAAGTTGGTGGTGGAAGCGTTGTGGTTGCTGGTTGCTAGGCAACATCAGTCAACAAGCCTTCCGTCGGACGTTGTGTGTGAATGTGGTGTCTGTGAATAAAGACAGAGACATATTAGATTTTTAATTTAATTTCTACTACAGTGACAGCAGACATGACGTCCACCTATGACGCCATCAAGCCGCCGCTGCATGACGAGATAACAGAGATGCAGCGGAAAATACAACTACTGGGTGAGTTTGACTGGATGCTGTTGCAAATGTTGCACCAACATTGGTGAGCTACCGAAATATGTGACTGCAGAGGTGGCTGCCTCTCCGTCTCCACTCTTTAGTTATTATGTTATAATGAATAATGAGAGTTTGTTTCTGTGGGGAAGTTAGAGAATGTGATAGGATTTCATTACCACGACATTGCTCAAACACCAAATTTATATTATTATTATTGAGTGACCTCTGGAGTCACCGTATTCGATGGGTCACCAATTTCGCTGTAGCACTAACTTGCTAAGGTTGTGAAACAAAGTTAAACTGAAATAAAGACATTTTCTAAAATATCTAATCTATATAAAGCTCACAACCCCTAATAAGACAACTGTGTAAACTTGTAGCTTAATAATGCCAGATGCATCTAATCTGTAAATTCTATAGACCATGAATATTTTTACAGTGTTTTCATGTCAAAAGTTGGTTGTTTAATTTAAAGAATGTGAAGCTAAATTATTTCCATGCAAGTTATTTGAGAGTTGCCATGTCTGCTTATCATAAGCGACTTTCTGTACTTTAATGTGCTTTTTTTCTGCAACTCCTAAATAAAGCATTCAATCATTCAATCAATCAATCTGTAAAGTTGCTTGTAAATGTTGGTTAGTTGGGGGTTGCACAAAAATATTCTAATATAAAAAAAAAATCAAGATAGAAAAGAATTATAGCAGATCTACAAGCTCACAACACATTGCATGGCAAGGCATTGTGAGTTTGTTGATTGGCTATTTTCAAATAGCCGATCTACATAGGTTTAAAGTGCTCATGAGGCCTATATATAGTGGCTTCTTTTGGGCTTGTTTTCATAGACCTGGTTGCTTATTTCTCTTTATGTGTTGACATAATGCTCCACCATGCAGAGGGAGAAAGGAGTGCTTACTATGAGACGTCACAGACCAGCATTAAGAACAACAGAGAGAGCATCCTCCAGCTCAGACAGGACAACAAGAACATGTACAGGAGGCTGGCTGAGTCTCATGCTGTAAGTATAGAGCTTTCTATCTATCTATCTATATATCTATGTCTTTATCTATCTAAAGATATAGATAAAGACAACTTCATTTAACTTTATTACATTTAACATAAAATGTAAATTTGCCTTTTGCACACTGGCATCCAATATACAAACAATAAAAATACAAACAATACATAAAATACACACATAAATGCAACGAAATACAATATAAAATACATTCTATCTATCTATCTATACAGTATGTGTGTCATTCTGTGTGTGTGTGTGTGTGTGTGTGTGTGTGTGTGTGTGTGTGTGTGTGTGTGTGTGTGTGTGTGTGTGTGCGTGCGTGCGTGCGTGTGCGCGCGCTTGCGTGTGTGTGCGTGCGTGCGTGCGTGCGTGCGTGCATGTGTCGGTTGCAGTTAGAACGGCGCGGCCGTAAGGATTTCTCTGTTTCTCTCTCGTTTAGGGTGATGAGCAGGTGATCAAAGAAGCCTTCCAGAGCCGAGGTTCAGAGAAGGCTGCCTATCGCAACATGTCAGGGCAGGTAAGAGGGAGGACCGTCACTGACAACATGACCTTGATCACTTATACACCGTCTGTCACATCTTCAACACTCACAGCTACACATGGATTTATATCAATAGTGGATATTTTTTTTCTTAAGGAAGAGATTCACACGGGTAATAATCATATGCTTGCTTACAATCCCATGATCATATATAGGCTGTTTCAGATTGTTCAAGTGTGATGTGGAGTTCCTTGAGGCATCCTTAGAATAATGACAATAATTAGTTACGTATTGATGTTATTTCATTTAGGATGCTAGGATGAGACAATGCCAAAGAATGGCTTTTGTTTTTTCTGTTGTTGTTTGTTTATTCCCCTCTGTTTAAATCCCTGTTTACAATGTCGAAAGTTGATTCAGCTGAAGAGTGTAGTCAGTGTGTACATACATACATACACCCATAAAACGTGCAAAGCCACGACATAGTCAGATCAAAAACAAATGAATGAAGGTTGCACGCTTCTCTCCATGCTAACAAAGGTTGTTAATGATCACACTGACATGTTTTGGCAAAATGCCTTCTGAATATTACACCCTAAAGCAGTTGGTGTTAGAGAGAAGTGTTCATACATTTTTCTACAATTCTATTTAATACATAATAGTGTGGTAAGACGTGGCTGGCAACTGGATGTGCATCACTAGAGACTGTGTTAACAACAAGAGACTGTGGGATTTGACATTGACAGAGCATATATGGGTGGATTTGGCGATGACCAAAAAGAGCATAAACAGACAGAAAAAACAACAACAAAAAGAACTGATGATCAATGAACAACAACACTGAAAGTAAAATTACAACCACGTGGATTCAAATGCAAGTCTACCAAACACCTATACCGCTCAGGCAAAGGGGAGATATTAGCCTCCAATGTACCACGAACCTGGGTCTCAAACATCTAGCCTGGCATGGCCAGACTAATATCACTGCGTAGATATTCACAACCGAGCGGGGCCAAACCAAATCTGTCGAGGGCTACATATTTTTTTCCACTGGCAGATTCGTCTTGTTTCCACGCTATCAAACATCTACCACCCAGTCAAAGGGAGATTCTGGGCATCAGGCAGGGCTACTTTGCCACAGCAGTTGACATCTCGTCTCCCTCCACCTCTCTCACATTTGTTTGTTTGTTTGTTTGTCTGTCTTTCTATCTCTTTCCCCTCCTCCATACTGCGGCCACACACTCACACCTCCTTCCTCCTCCTCCTGTTCTGTCAGATGGCCGCCACGGCGCTGGAGCGTGAGGTTCTGACCAAGAGGAAGCGTCTGGACGCCATGAGACACGCCACGCAGACGCTCCGCCAGCGTCTGGACGAGCTCAAGACGCAGCACCAGAGGACGCAGGCAGGGGGCAGCACCAAGGAGACGCAAAAGTCTGCTGACGTCCGCGCGCGGAACAGACAGGAGGACGCCAGGGTAATAATCAACTGTCAACCTATTCCATTGGTTCTCAAAGTAGGATCCGGGGACCCCCAGGTGTCCTTGGGTGGGGGGTACCAGGGGTGCTATGAGCTTGTAGACCTGCTATTTTTGAAAAGTCCCTGGCACAAAATATTTTTGAGATGGGGGGTCCGCAGCCAAATACATATGATTTTGGGGGGTCCTTGACATGAAAAAGTTTGAGAACCACTGACCTATTATAACATCAACATGAAACATTATTTCTTGACACCCTTTGCATGAAACTTAAATGTTTGTGCATTTGTGCGTGTGTTTGTATGTGTGTGTGTGTGTGTGTGTGTGTGTGTGTGTGTGTGCGTGTGCGTGTGCGTGTGCGTGTGTGCATGTATGCGTGTGTGTGTGTGTGTGTGTGTGTGTGTGTGTTGTCTCCAGAAACTGCGTGTGCTGGAGAACAACTTGGAGAAGACACAGTTAAAATGCCAGGAGGCAGAGCGCATCGCGACGGCCTATTTCACCATCAAAAACCACCTGCAGGTAAAATGCAAACTGTCATTTATATGAAGCCAGCATCGTACAGCGTCGTACACCGAAAATAGCAGATCTACAAGCTAACAACACGTCACAGCGCGACGTGTTGTTAGCCTGTAGATCTGCTATTTTCGGTTATTAGTTATTTAAAGATTAAAGAGTATTTTAAGTGGTCAAACTAGCAATAGAATACATGTTTAAGAGAATCTTCCATAAACATCAACGGTCTCAGAAATGCCATAAAAGCAATAAAGTTTAAAGCCTCAATCTGTGATTTCTTCAACCGGTCGGCTGTATGTAGAACAGCAGCAAGGTAGGTTTTAGAATGATAACACCTTAAATGGATAGTTCACCCCCAAAATGGCCTTTTTTCTATCGATTAGTTTTGTTTTGGGTGAACTATCCCTTTAAACATTATCATTACATTTTCAGTCATGAGATACATGTTTTTGCTTTTATTCCATGGCCCCATGCAGGAGGAGAGCCTGGGCTACCAGGGTCAGCTGGACGGTCTGGAGGAAGACATCCTGAACCACAGAGAGGAGCTCAGCAAACTGCAGGTCATGAACAACGACGCCCAGCTGTCGAAAGAGGCCGCCAAGGTGACTTGGACAAATCCTCACTGTCAATGCCAGTGTACACAATGGCACCAAATGGACTCGTTTCCATTCTGTACACGCTCTCAGTCCTCGTTGTAATCAAATCAAATCAAATCAAACTTTATTCATAAAGCACATTTAAAACAACAGAAGCTGACCAAAGTGCTGTACAAGGTTGAGACAAACAAAGCATCAACGCATCAATAAGCGCCCATTGGCGCACAGACAAATACAGTGCATTATTAGGACACAATAGGAGCAGATCAAGGACAATTAAAAGCCAAAGAGAATAGGTGGGTTTTTAGGAGGGATCTGAAAACCCCAATGGACTGGGCAGAACGGATGCGGAGAAGGAGGTTGTTCCAGAGCGTGGGGGCGGCAGCAGCAAAAGCGCGGCCACCCCAGGTCCTTTTATTGGTCTTTGGGACGATCAGTAGCGACTGCTCAGCAGAGCTTAGGGCCCTGGCTGGAGTGTATGGATCTATGAGCTCAGCGAGGTATAGTGGAGCAAGCCCGTTTTGAGATTTAAAAGCAAATAAAAGGACAGCCTCCACACGGGTCCACATTCTCACTTTTTATTCGCTACCTTATACTCATCGCTAATAAGGTAACACAAAACAAAACAAAATGCTCAGTGTTAGTTTAAAGTCTAACTTAGTTGAACGTAACAATTACACGGCAGGAACAACACCAATACATTTAAAATGTCATTACTGAAGAGTGAATCACTTGTTTTGGTTCAAGTTCAAAATGTCCACATTAATCATCAAGTGTGTAAGTATGGCCCTACGGTGGCCAGTACACACAGAGGAAACTGACAGCACACCAAGGTAGGCTTACTGTTAGTTGCAAAAGCAAAGTCGACTAAACTGATTTTACACTTGGTTGCATGCTGAAAATAGCCGATCTACAAGCTTACAACAGTTGTGAGCTTGTAGCTATTTTCAGAGCGCAACACCCGAGCGCAACCAAGCATAAAATGACTTGTCTTTTAGTTCTACTGGATCTCTTCTCCACTAGTCCCTCACTAACATTTTAGTCTAGTTTTTATTTTGTTGACGAAATTGTCAATATGTTTAGTCTTAGTTTTAGTCATCGTAGCTTAGTTTTTATTTCGTTTTTATTTAGTTTTCGTCAGCGAAAAAAGGTAGTCGACCAACATATTCCGTCATAGTTTTAGTCGACGAAATCAACGCTGGTAAAGGCCTTCCGAGTTAACTCAGAACATTTTGTTGCGAACACTAATTACACTATCCTCTCTCTCTCTCTCTCTCCCTCTCTCCATGCAGACAGAGTTACAGCAGCTGGAGGACAGTCTCTGTAAGGAGCGTAAGCAGAGAGAATGTGTCATGGCCCTCTACAGGAAGCAGGTGGAAGAGCGCAAGGCTCAGACTGAGAAGGCAGACAGGAGGGTGAGTTCATTTATACAGCCAGTGTGTGTGTGCTTATTCCAGAAGACACTTCTACCAGCGTTATCATCATGTTTACTTTATGTGTTGGTGTTAACTCTTTAAGACCGGGGAAGCATCATTGGTGTAATTTTAAGATTTCTTTGGCTGTTCAAAAATAGCCGATCTGTGCTGAGTGCCGTGCTATGAGCTTGAAGATCTGCTATTTTAGAAAAATCATTAAAATTTGCGCAAATCTTGGAATATGTATTTTTTATAAAGTGAACATTTGCAAAATATTTAGTTCCAGGGACCCCTAGAAGCAAAGATTTGAGTTACAAATGTCCGCTTAAACAAAAAAGAAAAAATCAAAAATAGTAGATCTGGCTATGAGCTTTGTATATCTGCTATTTTTTAATGGCCAAAGAAATCGAAAGTGACAGAGATGCGTTCCCCCGGATTGAATGGGTTAATAAACATCTTGGCAAGAATACTAATTTACATCCATATAGTCCCTATAGGCAGGCAACAAAAACATTACAAAATGTCAATATGAAATACAAATGAACAAGCATACACAAAAGTAGACAAAACAATAAACAAAGCCAGATTTGAACAACACGTCTGATTAAATACGATCACGCTTCTGGTTTTGCCTTAAGCTATTGTTATTTGAAATTGGTCTTAACATTGGCTATGTGCTGTATAGCGGTTATCGACAGTACAGACTCATTAGCTGGAGCGCCAGAGTTCAGCCATATCTGAGTCAAACATAACTCTAGTCCAGGGGTCTTCAACAGGGGGTCCAGGACCCCTAGGGGGTCCTCAGATTTACTACAGGGGGTCCGCCAAATCTTTGTGTGATATGTGTTTTTTTTTACCTTATCCACTTGAAACCTAGCATCCCTTTTCTGAGCCAAAAATAGCAGATCTACAAGCTCACAACGCCTCGCGCTGCGAGGCGTTGTGAGCTTGTAGATCTGCTATTTTTGGCAAAGAGGTATAGGTGTAGAGGGAAAAAAGAGCAGACCAAGTAAACAAAAAAAGTACAGTATAAAACACAATTTTATACAATATAGAGGGGGTCCCTGGTTCGTCTCTCTCTCAGCTAGGGGGTCCTTGGCCTGAAAACGTTGAAGACCCCTGCCCTAAGCCAATAATTTGATGACCAGCGGACCGGTAGGCAGCGGTTCCGGTAGGATACACAAAGAGTCTCCTTTGTGTCTCCTACCGGAACCGCCGCCGGTCATCAAATAATTGGCCATGAATTCAAGTGATGGAGTGACTAATCGATAGAAAAAAAGTCATTTTGAGGGTGAACTATCCCTTTAAGAACCCATTGTCACCTGAACACACCTGTCCTCGGTGCCCCTCAGGCCCAGAGAGCGCCCATCATCCCGGGGGACGACCCGGGCAGCGAGGAGGCCCAGCGCAGCACCACCAGGCTGATCCAGGAGGAGGAGAAGACCATCTCCACCTTCGAAGACGCCTTCCAACGCATCAAGGAGGCCACCGGGGTCACAGACGTGCAGGTATGTAGGGACGGACGGACGGACGGACGGGGTGATGGGGATAATGTAGACGCAGTTGTGGAAGAAACATTCTTTATTTAACCACTTAAATAAAATGAAAAAAAGTACCTCACAATTGTACTTCAGTACTAGTTCAGTACTATGGTACCAGACTTTCCCCCGAGGTGTAAAGTCTGGTGACGCGAGGTTAGTCCTATGGTAGTTATTTTCTACCACTACGTAGACGTGGGTTGCAAGTGGGTGGTTTATTTTTGTGGAATATTGTGTGTGTGTGTGTGTGTGTGTGTGTGTGTGTGTGTGTGTGTGTGTGTGTGTGTGTGTGTGTGTGTGTGTGTGTGTGTGTGTGTGTGTGTGTGTGTGTGTGTGTGTGTGTGTGTGTGTGTGTGTGTGTGTGCAGTGTAGTGTACATATCCTTATAAATCGTCTCCGTCAGGTGGAAACCTCATATGTCCAAAAAAAACTTTCAGGATTCAAAAGAAAAAAAAGTAGCAGATCTACAAGCTCAAAGCGCGTCACTTCGCGCTGCGTTTCAAGCTTGTAGATCTGCTTCTTTTAATGCTTTTGTGTGACGCTGTAGTATGATGAAGTAGGGGCGGTAATTTACGAAAAAGAAAATCCACAAAAAGTTACAAAATATGGAGATAAGGGGTTTCTGCCAGCCAGCAACAAAATATAAATATCCATTCCTGTGTGTGTGTGTGTGTGTGTGTGTGTGTGTGTGTGTGTGTGTGTGTGTGTGTGTGTGTGTGTGTGTGTAGGAGATAGTGGAGCGCTTCGTGTCCCAGGGGGAGAGCCAGAAGCACCTGGAGAAGATGAAGGTGGACAACGAACAGGCTCTGCTGCGGCTGAAGGAGGAGAAGCAGCTCCTGGACCAGCAGTTCCAGGACATGAAGTACTCCGGGGAGGCAAAGCTTTCCAGGTCAGACACAGACACACAGACACAGCGGCCATCTTGTTTATCAAACCTGTCAGCTGATTATAGCTGTAGCTGGCAGGGACGTGCACAGATAGACTCTAGGTGGTGGTGCTAGAGCAACCTGCCCTTTGCCCTCTTGACCAGAAGTGCCCTTTTGAAAAAAAGAAGAAAAAAAAGTTCTCTTTTTTTCAGTTTACAGCAGGGGTCTTCAACCCCTGGGGGTCCGGGACCCCCAGGGGTCCTCAGAGTTACTACAGGGGGTCCGCCAAATCTTTATGTGACATGATTTTTCTTTTTACCATAACCACTCGAAACCTAGCATCCCTTTTCTGAGGAGAACTTTAGCCAAAAATAGCAGATCTACAAGCTCACAACGCCTCGCAGCGCGAGGCGTTGTGAGCTTGTAGATCGGCTATTTTTGGTAAAGAGGTATAGGTGTAGAGGGAAAAAAGAGCAGACCAAGTAAACCAAAAAAAAAAGTATAATTTACTTGAGCACCTGCCCCTCAAAATGTCTGTGCACGCCTCTGGTAGCTGGGTTAAAAGGGAAGCCAGAAGGAGAAAAGAAGGAATAAAAAAAAAGAGACAGTTCTGCCAGTTAATCGCCCCTTCAAGTTCTTTGGCTTTGCCCCGAGAGTGTTCCATGAGAAGGCCTTGTCCTGGGGTTTATCGGAAGCCACACTAGTGCTAGGTGGCTGCTTGTTGGTCCGTTGCTCTGAGACTGTGGAATCCCATAATGTTGATTCACTTCCACGTTCACTCGGTGTAATTCCGTTTCCAGCACTGCTATCTTTTGAAGCAGTTTTTGGTAGTCCTCTGTTGAAGTAGTCGGGCACATCCTGATGCTAATTAGCTTTGGCTATATGCCACGTACCCAGTCACTGGAGGTCGAAAAATAGTATATTGAAATATGGCAAAAGCTTGTATCTATAGAAGAAATAGAGTCCCATGGGTTTATAAATATCCAGGATCCATTCGTGGTTTCTCAAAGAAAAATAAAACATGTATATCAGCAGAAGAATGTAAGCATAGGGCAGAGCATAGGGTAGCCCCTTTCGGGACCCTGTTTACCTTTTTTGTATTTGGGAAGGCGGTATCCAGGGTCCCTTATCGGTTAAAGCACTCTCTCTCGTACTCGCGGGTACCACTGTCTCGTCTCGGGCTAATAGCTCGTCGCTTAGAAGTTGCAGAGATTTCTCAAAGGTACCAAAAAGAGCAATACTAGCGCGCTGTAAATCTGCATTAATGCGCTCGGATCGGCGATGCCGTTTAACATTTTTAATAATGTAGTAAAACTTAAGCTCCTCTCTCACTCTGTTCCACTTCCCATGTCCCGCCTCCCCGCGTTGTGATTGTCATGCAAGCATGTAGCAGCTCGCCAATCAGAGGCAGTACCGTAGGACCATAGAGGTATGCGTAGGACGCGCAGCTTGTCAGTCACCGCAGGGAGGCGGGACATGGGAAGTGGAACAGAGTGAGAGAGGAGCTTAAGTTTGACTAAATTATTAAAAATGTTAAACGGCATCGCCGATCCGAGCGCATTAATGCAGATTAACCGCGCGCTAGTATTGCTCTTTTTGGTACCTTTGAGAAATCTCTGCAACTTCTAAGCGACGAGCTATTAGCCCGAGACGAGACAGTGGTACCCGCGACTTCGAGAGAGAGTGCTTTGAGCGACAAGGGACCCTGGATACCGACTTCCCAAATACAAAAAAGGTAAACAGGGTCCCGAAAGGGGCTAAGCATAGGGCAGAGCATAGGGCAGAGCGAGCAGCAAAGACGTCCTCACTGTACGAGAGCAAGCGCAGAAAATCTACACATTTACACATAGCATGTCCATCCAAACATTGTGTACATGAGATTTAGCAGCTCTCTGTCAGCTCACCGTGCAACGCGTTGTGAGCTTTGCTATTTCCGGGGCGACGCCATCACACGGCCGTCGCTCAGAGGCTGATAGAACCGTGTCATTATAAACCCACCGCCGTTTAGATCTGATCCACCAGCAGGTGTTTGATGTGTCTCTCTCCTGTTTAACAGAGACCAACAGGCTCTGGAGGAGGTGGAGTACAACCTGCGCCTGGCAGAGAGGAGGCGTGACGGAGCCAAAGAGCGCCTGGACGTGCTAGCGAAGACCCTCGCCACCGTGGGCGCCGGCGTGGAACACCTGGCGGACAAACTGCAACACATCACACTGGTACAAAAAAAGAATGTCTTCACACTTCACATGTCAAACTGGGGGTCCTTGAATGTAAACGGTTGGGAATCACTGCATGTAGTACCTGAAGCGTCCTCTCAGCTCACCATCTCAGCTGTTTGTGTTGTGTTGGTCTCCAGGAGGAGGAGGAGGAGAAGGAGGTGCCACAGCCCTCTGTGGACTCAGAGCAGGGCGTGGTCCAGATGCTGGCCCGGTGTGAGCGTAAGCTACAGCGCCTACAGGGGGCGCTGCAGGGCAGGAACCTGGCCGACGTGCTGAAGGACATGAAAGATGAGGAGGTGAGACCCGACCCGGGCCAAAGATGCTTTCATTTAGGACGATAGCCCAATCGACGCTTCGCCACTAGGGGGCCAAATGGTACACAAAATAATGGTCTCTTAAGTGGGTGCCGTTCTGAACGTCCTATGTTTACTGGTGCTAGATCTCGCGAGAGCGTGTTACTGGGACAAAGAAAGGTGAGAAAGGTCAATAACGACGTTGATTTTCTCCTGATTTGCCTAATAACCCAGATGTGTTACAAACAGGAAGTGGACACCCTTAGGCCTACTACACACTGCAAGATATTTGCGCCGAATGCTGTCGGGGACCTTTTCTGGCGCTCGCCGACAAAACCCCCCCGATCTGACAGTACACAATCTGACCTCAGAACAGCTCTGCACATCCACCAATAACACCTACTGTACTGTATACAGTGGTGGGAAAAGTACTCAAATGTTTTACTTAAGTGAAAGTATCAATACTGCAATGTAGAAGTGTACTCTGTTACAAGTAAAAGTCCGGAATTCAAAATTTACTTGAGTAAAAGAACAAAAGTGTTGGCATCAAAATGTACTTAAAGTACCAAAAGTAAAAGTACTAAAATGTTTGAAAATAGCAGATCTACAAGCTCACAACGCGTCGCGATGCGACGCGTTGTGAGTTTGTAGATCGGCTATTTTCAAATAGCCTATGTACAAAATAGGGCTGAAATCTGCAAAGTAACTAGTAACTAAAGTTTTCAAATAAGTGTAGTGGAGTAAAAGTACAATAGTGTACTTAAGTACAGTACTTGAGTAAATGTACTTACACCACTGACTGTATAGGTAAAGCTGACAACACACTTGTGTCTGTCATTCTCCAGAATACTTTATAAGCAGAAAATAGATTTTTTTTCTCTCTCTTTTGTTTTGAGGGGGGGCTGAGGGGGGGATTTTATTAATGACTCAGCAGATGCTGAGCTAGTGCATGTCTAAAATGATTAGGATGACTCAGCATTATCGCCGTGACTTAGTCCTTCTTTCTGGCTTACACTTGTCAGGCATTTAGTTTCATTACTGTCCCCGATGCCTCGTGGTGAATTAATGAATCCATGCGATGTGGTTCCCCACAGGGAGGGACATACCTGAGGCAATTTGACATCATATTTCTAGTATTTGTCAAATAATTACCATTCCATTGTCAAGTTGGCTACATCCTTTTTTCTCTGTTGTGACACCAGTTGAAGTATACAGCGTTGTGACACCAGTTGAAGTACACAGCGTTGTGACACCAGTTGAAGTATACAGCGTACGCTTTCCAAACGGGTTGTGTCAAGAGTCGAGACACACTGGTGTGTCGTGAGACAAGTCAAGGTGTGCCTTGGGATTTTGATGACAACCACACATTATTATTGCAATATACCTACAACAAAACTATACAAAAACATTTATTTTTGAGTGGTGCCAACCACTCCTACATCTGACTTTGTCCGTGTGTCCGTATGTCCGTCCGTATGTTTGAGCACGGCTGATTGGTCAAGCTTCACGTGACACGTGACAATATGTTGTCACGTGTCACGTGACAACATATTGTTGCTGATTGCAACACAAGGATGCAACCAGTTACACTTTCAAAGGCACCACTCTCTTCACACTGGGTGTGATTTTTTATCTACTACTAATGGGCACTGGCCTACTCGGGAATGATGCAAGTCGGTAACGATGCAAATAGGGAATGGTTAATCAATACCCATTGTACCCATTGTAAGAATACCCGTTGTACCCGTCTGTCTGTCTGCCTGCTTGTGCACACGTTTCCCAGTACAGAGTCAAATTATATAGCCCACAAAAAAATATTCTAACCCCTTTCAACCTGGCGTCCCTATTTGGGCCATGTCATTATACTGTATATTTCATTATTCTTTTTTAAACAAAACTGAAAAAGCAGATCTACAGGCTCACAATTCATTGTAGATCGGCTGTTTTCGGTATGAATACAGGTGTAGCTTGAGATTATGTTAGAAAAAAGTTAGAAAACCACTGCTTTAGAGCTACCTGTGCTACAGTACATATTCAATTTGAGAGCATTGCGTGTGTGCGTGCGCATGTGTGTGTGTGTGTGTGTGTGTGTGTGTGTGTGTGTGTGTGTGTGTGTGTGTGTGTGTGTGTGTGTGTGTGTGTGTGTGTGTGTGTGTGTGTGTGTGTGTGTGTGTGTGCAGTTCCATGTCAGGATGGAGAGGAAGCTGCCCGATTACAACACTCGCATCAAGCTACCCGACGACCAGGGGCCGGATGCTTTGGATGGAGGTGAGTTTGGGGACTCAGGGGTTATATTATAGGGCAGTGGTTCTCAAAGTTTAGGGGTCCATGACATGAAAACGTTTGAGAGCCACTGTTATACAGTAGGGGACAAAATGCAAAGCGCATGCAGTCAGTCGCTTTCTCTCTCTCTCAGGCTATATCACTGTGTGTGTGTGTGTGTGTGTGTGTGTGTGTGTGTGTGTGTGTGTGTGTGTGTGTGTGTGTGTGTGTGTGTGTCGTCCCTGTTTGTTTTTCAGAGGACGAGAGTGATGACGACGAGACCAACTTCATCTCACACGAGGCGCTGAAGCGTCAGTCTCAGCTGATCATCGACTCCAGGACCAAGAGGAAACCCAGGAACGGCAGGAAGAAATAGAGTGGAAGAGGTTCATGATTGAAAACCATATGAACCACCCTATAGCGCCACTCTTCTTCTTCTGGACACGTCATGTAATAACAGGCCAACATTCTGTGGAAATAGCTGACATCACTGTGACCTTGTAGATCGGCTATTTTCAGTGAAGAGATTTGGTGTAGAGGGTAAAGGGAGGGGACCAAGTATAGACCCCTGCGGGACCCCGGTCAAAGACGTATCATAGGGTTTTAATTTAAGTCATTAAAGACCAGAGGTGACGGGGCACAAATAGCAGATCTTCAAGCTCACAACGCGTCGCTTCGCGCCGCGCTGTGAGCTTGTAGATCTGCTATTTTCACTACTTCTTAAATGTTTTTTTTCATTTATTCATGGAAATGATTAGTTGTTTTTATTTTATTCATGAAATACTTTTGAAAAATGTTGCAATAGTTTTTAACTGATGATTGTTTCTTTACTTCTTTACACAGATGTACATATGTTATTGCAACATTGTAATATCTTGTGATACTGAAGTGCAGCATTTTAAACTTGAGCTTTCGTTTGGACATGAGTCCTTTAGTTTGTGCGTCATACAGGTCTTAGCCTGCCAGCTGATCAATTTATTGGGGATTGCTATCAGCCACTATAATACCTTTGGCTAATAAATGACCATGGAAAAAACAACAAATCACACATATTGTCTGTATAAGCCATGTGTAGACTGTGTTACACCATGATAAGATCTGGCCTAATGGAGGCTTTATCCCTTCCAAAAGTTCCAAGCATCTTGCACAATAATATTTGCCTGTTAACGCTGTGATGTGCAATTAAGACATCCCTCATTAAAACACCTTCATCTGATTATTATGTGACTTGTTATATTAATGTCATCATTAATAATCATCATCGGCGATAAGGACATAAGAAGAAATTAAGTCATGTTTAAATGTGTCCACCATGATCTAAGTCTAAAACATGGTATATATATATACGATCTGACAGTATACGTATCTTGTTGAGTTGTGGATTCACGGTGTATCCCTGCGGCTGGCATTTTGAGTATTGATTTAGCTTAACTTATTTACTTAAGCGGTTCCTCAAAACCCCCTTGAGGCTATAAGAACCTCGGCTCTTTTACAAAGACAGTAAAAAGTCTCATGTCAGCAATAATAACCCAAATGAAAAATGTCAAACCTGGAAAAATCCCTATATCTGTACCTTGAAAGACAGCTGTCCAATAGCAGGACAGAATGAAAGACATGGTGATATTGAACCGCGTAAAATATCAAAATCAAAATACATTGATTTGTTTGGTTGTGCTGATTCTTGCCGACAAACCGCATTTCAGTCAAAACACTGATGAATAGATTGAAAACAGCTTTTATTCATAAAATGTAAAGACAAGTGTGAGTATTATATTTGATCTTGGTCGTCGTTCAGGCTCTGCTATATGCTCCCCGCTCAGCACATTACAAGACAACCATCTAAAACCCTTTAAGACCTGGAACGCATCTGTGTCATTTTAAGATTTTTTTGGCTGTTCAAAAAATAGCAGATCTACGCTATGAACTTGTAGATCTGCTATTTTTTCAATTTATTTAGATCTGCAATTTTTGGGAAAATGTTATGGCGTGTCCTGCCCTTGTATGTCCTGCTTTAATGCCAGTTTGTATCTTGAGTTTGTTAATAAATATCATCATTGAACTGGATCTGCCTGCCTGCCTGCGTGGTTCTGCACTTGGGTCCAACACTCGTCTGTCATATCGTGACAGTATTGGACCCAAGTGCAGAACCACACAAGCAGGCCAGACAGATCCAGTTCAATGATGATATTTATTAACAAACTCAGGATACACACTGACATTAAAGCAGGACATACAAGAGCAGGGCACACCGTGACATTAACTATAATCTGACGAGGGCACACTGAACACAGGGAGGTTTAAATAGACACTGGACTAACAAGACACAGGTGAAACTCAAAGACAATCAACACAGGGATTGGCTGGGAGACTAACGGGACACAGGTGGAGAAACGAGGCGAGACAAGACAGGTAGCTTTCCTGAGCCAATAATTTGATCCTATTGACCAATGACCCGGTCATCAAATTATTGGCCTAGGAATGCGACAAAAACTAAAGAAGATCTCCATGAATTCAATACTTCATGGGGTGTGTAATTGAAAGAAGATAAGTAATTTTTTGGGTGAATTACTCCTTTAACGGTTCATTTGGAAACCAGTGGTTTCCAAATCCTTTGTGGTTTCAAACCACAAAGGAACCCTAGAGGGTCCCCATGGCTGGACCCCTTAGATTGTCCCCATGGCTGGACCCCTGAGAGCAGGGGTGGGCAACTTTGATGATGGAGAGGGCCACTATATTTCCACACTCACACTCCAGAGGGCCACATTGTATGTATTCCATGTCACACAGAAGTAGCAAAAATACCAGATCTACAAGCTCAAAACACGTCGCAGTGCGACGCGTTTTGAGCTTGTAGATCTGCTATTTTTGGTATTATTTATTTTTTGCTATTTTTTAATTGGAATCCTGAAAAGTTAAATTTGTATGTAATTTCTAAAATTACATTTTAAAAAAATGCATTTAGTTATACTTATGTTAGCTTTATGGGCTTAAATACAAATACATTGGACGTAATTAAAGCGGGTCATGTTTGCATGATGATGTTTGGAATTGTAAACAGCTGAAATCCATATTATATCAGTATTCGGGCCGCATTAAGTGAAGGTGGGGGCCGCATGTGGCCCCCATGGCTGGACCCCCATCACTTTAAAGAGAACAACTGGCCTACTCTACTCTTCAGTTGAAAATCTTTAGAACCTGGTGTTGGATAGGAGACACCTACTGGTTAACAAGAGGTACTGCCCAAATATCTCATGTAAACAAAAGAAGGATTTGACAGCAGGAACAAAAAAACACTGATGTCTAATCCTTTCTGATACAGATCTGTTCTGCACAACTGATCCCATGTGGGTCCCTCTCTCTGTTCAGACAGCCCCACACCACGAGAGGATGAGAGCCAGGATGCCATAAATCAAATAATTTGCTCCCCGTTGTTAAAACAACCCACCCTATAGGATCTCTCTTTACATTCGTGATGGTCTGGGCCAACAAAAAAAAAGACAAAACAATAAAGGCCATAAATCAAGTTTGCCCTTCACGGCAGAGTGGTACGTCCCTCAGCAAGCATCCACTGATACTGGGCTGCATGGGGGGCATTGGGTTCATCCCATTGTCCACCATTGTGGGGGGGGTGGGGGTGTCAGAAACAGATGGGGTCTCGCTGGCTGTGGGGAACAAAAGGTCAGCCCCAAGACAGCGTTCAAGAATGGCGGCTAGGCTAACTGCAACGCACGCGCACACGCACAAATGGTGCTCACAGAAAGTGCACGGAACCAGACACACACACACTGGAGAAAAAGGGTTTGATTGATAGACACCTGCTTTTGCACACAGGCACTTTGACCTTGAGGTTATAGGGAGAGAGAGAGAGATTAATTAAGAGAGGGCAACAATGCAACAACAAAAAAGGAACTTGAAAAAGGCCAAAAGCGTGCATGGGGGGAAAGAGTTAAAGCAGTGGTTCTCAAACTTTTTCATGTCAAGGACCCCCTAAAATTGACTTTTTTGCCTGCCAAATCTTTGTGTGATAGGATTTAGTTTTTTTTACCTCAACCACTTGAACCCTTTTCTGAGGGGAACATTAGCCCCTCAGAAAAGGGGCTAATGTTCCCCTTTTCTGAGGGGAACATTAGCCGAAAATGGCGCTCTCAACGCCTCGCGCTGCGAGGCGTTGAGAGCTTGTAGATCGGCTATTTTTGGCAAAGAGGCTATAGGTGTAGAGGGAAAAAGAGCAGACTAAGTAAAAAAAAACTTTAATCTGAAACATTTTTATACAATATAGAGTAGGGGGTCCCTGCTTCATCTCTCTGTCAGCTAGGGGGTCCTTGGCCTGAAAACGTTGAAGACCCCTGACCTTAGGAGAGTGGATATTGGATAAAGCACATGAAAATCAATTTTTTCCTTTTTTTTTTACACAAACACTAGCTGATGAGGAGCTCACATGAATGGAGGAAGACCTCTTTGCAAGATTAGAAATTATTGAGCAAATTAGATTCTTTCAAACCTGATGATTTATTTGGGCCCATTTTACCACCAAGTGCTGCTAACGGTGCAAGTCTGTCTCAGAAACAGAAAACTGGCCTGGAATCCAGATTAGAAACTTTAGAGTGGTCTAGATAAGATAATGAGCAACACTATAGAAGAATAGATTTGGGATTTGGGAAAGATTCGGGATAACTCTGTTCATGTATGTGAAGGAATGACTCCCGGGTGCGTGTGTGCGTGTGGACAGACAGACAGACAAATAGATCCTCTACTTTCCTTTCCTCCTCTCCTCTCCACACACAAGCACACACACACACACACACACACACACACACACACACACACACACACACACACACACACACACACACAAACAGAAGTACAAGATGTACAAAGGACATAAACACTGCCAGTGCCGTCAGATAAAGGGGAAACAGCCAGTTACAAAATGCATGTAAGGGTCTCAGGAATCACTGAAGGGCCTCATACATGTATATACTTTGTCACACACCGGAAACAGCAGATCTACAAGCTCACACGTGATGCGCATCGCCGCGCATCACGTTGTGAGCGTAGAGATCGGGCAATTTTCTGTTTCACAACACCAAGCGGTGCAGCAACTAAAGGTATAAATCTGTCTGGAGTGGATGGAGGATTCTGAGTATTAATTTAACTCTTCAGAGAGTGTCAGAATGATGAGCACGTCCCCACACCTTTTCTCACAAGCATGGTAATTACCAGGAGTGGCTTTGAGAGGATCTTCAACCTCCTCCTGACTGATTACATACCAGCTTCTCTCTCTCTCTCTCTCTCTCTCTCTCTGGCCAATCGAGGCCCTGACACTCTGACACCAGTTACTGGGGAGACAGAGACACATGTGTTGAATGGTATTGATTCACACAGTTAAAAATACACACCTCAAACGCAACGTGACCTTTTGTTGGGCATAGGGTAGAATAGAGAGAGTGGGTTATGTAGTACGTACTGTATAATTTGCTCACCCACTCAGGCTCAGCACTCACCTATACTCACGCGCGCACCGGTGTTGATTTCGTCGACTAAAACTATGACGAAAAAATGTCTGTTGACTACCTTTTAACACTGACGTAAACTAAATTAAAACTAAATAAAAACTAAGCCAGGGGTCTTCAACGTTTTCAGGCCAAGGACCCCCTAGCTGAGAGAGAGATGAAGCAGGGACCCCCTCTATATCGTATAAAATTGTGTTTCAGATTAAACTGTTTTTGTTTACCTGGTCTGCTCTTTTCCCCCCTCTACACCTCTTTGCCAAAAATAGCCGATCTACAAGCTCACAGCTGCGAGGCGTTGTGAGCTTGTAGATCTGCTATTTTTTGGCTAAAGTTCTCCTCAGAAAAGGGATGCTAGGGTTCAAGTGGTTAAGGTAAAAAAAAAAATCATATCACACAAAGATTTGGCGGACCCCCTATAGTAGCTCTGAGGACCCCCTAGGGGTCCCGGACCCCCTGTTGAAGACCCCTGAACTAAGCTATGATGACTAAAACTATGACTAAATATACTGACAATTTCGTCAACAAATAAAAAACTAGACAAAAATGTTCGTGAGGGACTAGTGGAGAAGAGATCCAGTAGAACTAAAAGAGAAGTCATCATGGATGTGCGCGGATGTCACAGACCGAAAATAGTTGATCTACAAGCTCAAAAGGCGTTGCAGCGCGACGAGTTGTGAGCTTGTATACAGGCTATTTTCACATACCATGACGGCCCGTCAAAATTACATTTTTGTTGACTAAATCAACTGTACATTTAGTCGACTAAAATCTTATATTTAGTCGACTAAAACTAGACTAAAAGTAAACATTTCAGATGACTAAAATATGACTAAAACTAAACAGAATTTTATTCAAAAGACTATGACTAAACTAAATCAAAATTGTCAAAATCAACACTGGCACGCACCCACCCACTCACTCACTCACTCACTCACCCACTCACCCACGCGCTCGCTCGCTCGCTCACTCACTCACTCACTCACTCACTCACTCGCCAGTGATTTCGTCTCTGTCCATGGGAGGGCGATAAAGAGAGACATGTTGTGTTCACAAAGGCAATCAGAAAGACCTTGCACAATATGACAGACGGACGGGCGGGGGGGAGTGGGGGGGTAAGTGGATGAATTGGTAGGTGGGGGGGGGGGGGGGGGGGGGGGTTGGTGGGGCGGGGGTGCAGCCTATCTACATAAGAGGGAGGGAGAGAGACGGGGCGGGCGGGACTTATGGCTAATGAAAACTGTGTAAGCTGACAGTGGATTGGCCCTGTCTGTCAGCCAATGGCCATGAAGGGAAATGAAGCGTCTCAAAAAGAGATTAGATTAAAAGGAGTTAAAGAGGGAGGGGGCGGGGCAGGAGGGGGGGGGTTGGGGGGGTGGACTGACCAGATTTATTTCAATTTGGCAACAAGACCCCTCTTCACTAATGACCCATGGGGGATGGGAGGGAATTGGACATGGCTCACTCTGTGTGTGTGTGTGTGTGTGTGTGTGTGTGTGTGTGTGTGTGTGTGTGTGTGTGTGTGTGTGTGTGTGTGTGTGTGTGTGTGTGTGTGTGTGTGTGTGCGTGTGTGTGCGCGCGCGCGCGCGCGCGCGTGTGTGTGTGTGTGTGTGTGTTTCTGACAGACAGACAGACAGACAGACAGACAGACAGACAGACAGACAGACAGACAGACAGACAGACAGACAGCTAGGTAATTTAAAGAATACACAATGAATGTAATTAATGTATGTCATTTTATGCATATTTACACAGACATTGAACACATCATTTTCTCATCTGTCCTTTTCCTATTTTCTTTCTTCCTTTTGTTCTTGCTCTCTTTCATTCAAATGTTCATTCATTCATTCATGCATTCATTCATTCATTCATATATATCATGGTCTCTCAGGCCCTCTTGGTGTTCTTGGTGAGGTAGCTGTGGTAGTAGAAGTTGCTGAAGAGCAGGATGAGGCTGACAGCGTACAGAGTCACCACAGCGTTCATAGCATCAGGGAAGTTACAGTCAGCATACAGGTTGTATGTGGTGTGAACCGTTACTATGACGAACTGGAGCTGGAGGGAGAGAGAGAGAGACAGACAGACAGACCGTCACTATGGCGAACTGGAGCTGGAGGAGAGAGATAGCAGACAGAGAGACAGACAGACAGACAGTGAAGTAAAAAAAATACCTCACAATTGTACTTATGTATATGTACTTAGTTACTTTACACAAACTGGCAGACCAGCACGTGGAAGTTGCAACATTCATGCTTATCTGATCTGCATCAGAGACATTGGGACAGAGAAGGAGACGGAGAATGAGGAAGAAAGAGATAGAAGAGAAGAACTTCCCAGTGAGCAGAACAGACAGGACGTTTGTAAGACGTCATTTTTCGACATCCATCCATATCTGGTCTTCCAGACATCCTGCAGCTGACTGGGACGGTTCAGATTGTGATGCAATAGCTACACTACTGTCCCATCTGAAGACAAGGAGGCTTAAATGATCTGGCTGAAAATACATCATCTTAGTCCTAAAGACAACTTACACCCTGTTGACACTTGGCATTAAAATGTGTCTGGGTTAAATAGAACACAATCGGATTGTGCCAAACTATATGATATAAGAATTAGTGTTGATTTTGAAACAAATTCCATTTAGCTTTAGTCATATTTTAGTCATCTGAAAAGTTTTACTGTTAGTCTAGTTTTAGTCGACTAGCTATCATAAGATTTTATTCGACTAAATCTACAGTTTATTTAGTCGACTGAAATGTATTTTGGCGGTGCTGTGATGGCTGATTTTACACTTGTTTGCGTGCTGCAACGCATCGCAGAGCGCAACACCAGAGTGCAACCAAACATACTGTAGAAGAACTTGTCTTTTAGTTCTACTGGATCTCTTCTCCACTAGTCCCTCACTAACATTTTAGTCTAGTTTTTATTTGTTGACGCATTTGTCAATGCATTTAGTCTTAGTTTTAGTCACCTTAGCGTAGTTTTAATTTAGTTTTCGCCAGAAATTCAAAAGTTGACGAAATCAACACTGATAAGAATGCAGTAACGATGCACAAAAGATGCATTTTAAAGCCAAGCGTAAACAAAGCCTTATACGCTTTTTTTCATGCTGGGCTTTGAGATACAAACGTTAGCCTCTCTCCACGGAACCCAGATTCATTAAAACACAGAAATAATACTCCTGTCATTTGGGCTTTTACTAGCAAGAGTCCCCGTGACCCATTGTGCTGTCCCCAAGCCAAAATTAAAGGAGCCACAGTTTTTAATTTGTTCTCATTTTAAAAGAGCCGAATAAGCCCCACCCCCCACAGCACATATAAGTCTATTGTCTTATCTATAGTATAGACTAATCCATAAGCATATGGAGCCAGAGAGGTCACAGCATTACAGCCATACAGGGACCATCATTTGTGTGTGTGTGTGTGTGTGTGTGTGTGTGTGTGTGTGTGTGTGTGTGTGTGTGTGTGTGTGTGTGTGTGTGTGTGTGTGTGTGTGTGTGTGTGTGTGTGTGTGTGTGTGTGTGTGTGTGTGTCTTTGTGTGCAGAACATGTCTGTGTGTACGTACACATTTTCATGTAAGTTAAAGCATAATGGAATTGTGAAGGGGGCATTGTTCGCGTAATTAACCCCCCCCCCCCTCCTCCCTGCCCCATATATGTAATAATTACCCTGCTTTTGTATGAAGTAATTACCCCTCAACACACAGCCATAATATGTGACCCACACAGACACACAACCTTATTGTCTGGTAGCTTCAGCTCGCTGGTTGTTAATCCAGCTGTTAAAGAAACGCTTGAGGGTCAACTCCAGTGTGCCTGGAGGGTTCATGACCTCTACAGTACTGTATGAAGGCAAAACCTGTATTTAATGTCTGGCTAAAGACAGAACAATGTGATATGATGAGGTTGCGAGGAGGGCTAACCCGTTAGCTAACAGATGGCCAGTGGTAGAAGTACTCAAATGTTTTACTTAAGTAAAAGTATCAATACTGCAAATGTGGAAGTCAGGCAAAAGTCCGGAATTCCAAATTTACTCGAGTCAAAACGTACTTAAAGCACCAAAAGTAAAAGTACTGAAATGTTTGAAAATAGCAGATCTACAAGCTCACAACGCGTCGCATCGCGACGCGTTGTGAGCTTGTAGATCGTCCATTTTCAAATAGCCTATAGGTATAAACTAGGGCCGAAGTGGTTAATGTTTTATAATGTAATAATTTATATCTGCAAAGTAACTATTAACTAAAGTTTTCAAATAATTGTAGTGGAGTAAAAGTACAATATTTGCCTCTGAGATGTACTGGAGTAGAAGTAAAGTTATAGACAATTGGAAATTCGCCAGTAAAGTAAAAGTACCTCAAAATTGTACTTAAGTACACTACTTGAGTAAATGTACTTAGTTACTTCACTGACAGATGGTGAATGGATGAGAGACAGAGGCCTTAACAACAGCTACTTATCTGCTTACTTTAAAGTGTAGAGCCTATTTTCTGCATGCTACTGTATAGAGAACCTTACAGGGGGTAGATTGTTTAATTTTAAGTCAATTTAACCACCTTAACACGCGTGAAGTTACCGTATGCCTGAGGTAGTGGTCAGTATCTACAGTATGTTTGAGATGGTTTACATCTCAAACAAAGGCGAGGTCATAGAAATTGGGTTTTTCTCTCTTTAACTGTCTCACAAAAAATGAACTGAACTGAAGTTGAAGGAACCAGTATAGTGGGCCAGCTTGAAAGATTGCTATTAGTCATAGTCTTTTGTATAAAATTCCATTTAGTTTTAGTCATATTTTAGTCACCTGAAATGTTTTAGTTTTTGTCTAGTTATAGTCGACTAAATATCATAATATATATATATATATATATATATATATATATATATATATATATATATCATTGATCTAGTCGACTATATGTATTTTGGCGGTGCCTTGATGGTGTCCTAACCTAATTGAATTAACCTAGCTGATTTTACACTTGGTTGCATGCTGAAAATAGCCAATCTACAAGCTCAGGACGCGTTCTGAGCTTCTAGATCTGCAATTTTTAAGTGCGCAACAACCGAACATAAAATGACGTGTCTTTTAGTCCTACTGGATCTCTTCTCCACTAGTCCCTCACTAACATTTTAGTCTAGTTTTTATTTGTTGACGAAATTGTCAATATCTTTAGTCTTAGTTTTAGTCATCTTAGCTTAGTTTTTATTTAGTTTTTCTTTCGTTTTTGTCAGTGAAAAAAGGTCGACCAACATTTTCCGTCATAGTTTTATTCGACAAAATCAACACTGGTTTCAAAAAGCGTTATACCCTTTTGCCAACATGTACAGTATTATGTTGCAATGTGATATATCTCTGTTTAACCTGCTGTACCCTCTCAAACTGTACCTACTTTCCCCATTATTTTCACCTGCTTTGGCAAAGTAAACGTATGTTTTCTCATGCCAATAAAGCGTCTTTGAATTGAATTGAATTGTGTAAATATGTAGATACCTTAGTTTTAGATTTTTCTCCCCCCCCCCCTGCTCAACCCTATCAGTTCTGGTCCAAACATGTTGGCTTTTAACATTTTGTAGACATGATTGAAGTACTTTGAATTCACGCCCCCTCTCCTCCTCCCTTATTCTCTAGTGCTCGGATCTTTCCTCTTTTTCAAGTTTTGGTTCCCGTTGATCCTAGAAGTGTTTTTAATTAAACTTTTATCTGCATTGAACACCTGGTTGATCTCTCTCTCTCTATGTAGAATTTGTAGACACCTAGCCCCCCCCCTCTTTATTTTTCTTTCTCTTTCTGGAAACAATCAAAAACGATGGAGCAAAAAACAAATTTCACCAGTAAACCATGTGATGATCATGTGACTATAAAAGTGATTGTGAAGTTCAGCATCACGTACCAGCTGCAGAGAGGTGAGGCAGGACTTCCACCAGAGGTATCGGTTCATGTGCGGTCCTAGTGCCGCCAGGCCGTAGTACAGATACATCACTACATGGACCAGAGAGTTGATCTGACCTATCAGGAACGCTGGACACACACACACAAACACACACACACACACACACACACACACACACACACACACACACACACACACACACACACACACACACACACACACACACACACACACACACACACACACACACACACACACACACACACACACACACACACACACACACACAATTATTATTATGGCATTATTGTGTTGATTCTTTATGCTATGTAATGAATTGAATACATAGGACCACAATGGAAACAAGTCCCCAGGATGTTTTTTGTGTTATCCTTTTAGTCTTAATGTCTGACTGTACCTCGTACTGTTTTACATTTATGACTAATAAAGTTTTCAATCAAAATTCAATTAATCAAAAAACTATATATATCGTCGCAGTCAGGCACAAACATCTTATCTCCATATTCTAACGCAAAAGTAGCAGATGTTTTGGACATATGGTACAGAGATTTCCACCATAGATATAGAAACCTAGATACCTCATTGGCCGCTGCCAATGGCTCCTGGCCAATCACAGCGCGTCTTTTCCGGGACTTGTCAGAATCTAGTTGTATAAAAAATATCCTGTTGTATTTTTTTACAACTAGATTCCGCCAAGTCTCGGAAATGACGTGCTGTGATTGGCCAGGAGTCAGGAAGCGTCCCCCCTCTAATATGGCGGCCGCGATACAGACGCTCGCGAATCGGAAGAGGCCTCTACTTTATATGTCTATGGTTTCCACCTCCACCCGACTGAGACAATATGAGACAGGAGAGGAGTGTGTGCGTGTGAGTGTGCGTGTGCGTGCGTGCCAGTGCATGCACTCACACTGGCCCCCGGCTACGTATTTGACTCCGGCCCACCAGTTGAAGATCATAGTGGAATGATGGTAGACATGGAGGAATGTCAGCTGACCGCTCTTTTTTCTCAGGATGAAGAATACCTAGACCCCACACACACACACACACACACACACACACACACACACACACACACACACACACACACACACACACACACACACACACACACACACACACACACACACACACACAGGAATGGAGTTGTGCATATTATGCATAGGAGCAAACGGTAACCGGAACAGTCTCCCCAAAACACACTCACCCCCATTTTTGGGGGCGAGATTTGACCCGGGGTGAGCGTGATTTGGGGCGACCATTCTTGTATTCGTATTTACATATACAGACAAAACTACGGACAATATTCATGCACACATATAGGCATAGAGTGGCTGTCATTAAAAAAGTCATGGTACCATTGACTCAGCATTGTACTCACAGTGTCAGTGAGCTCTATGACTTTGGAGAAGTAGAACCACCAGCAGACCCTGGCCATCTGTTGAACAGGAAAGCTGCATGTCAGCAGAGCAACTCAATGACAAACATAACACACACACACCGCGTTTATTACTCGTCATCTTTTTTGAAACCTTCGATGCAAATTTGACTGCTTTAACCCTGAGACCGATTCTACAATTTAAATATATACAGTATATATAATATGTTTATTTGACAGGGAATGCTTTCTAAATCAGTAGTTCTTTTTTGTGCCAATTGGAGGACCCCCAGAGGAGAAAATTTGTGTTCGTTTTTTCAGAAAACTTCTGAACAGATATATTTAGAATTGGTCTCTAGAATCGGTTAATTCCCACAATTGTAAAGCATCATAATTAATGTGGAGCAAAAAATAAAAAATCACACCTGTGTGAAGGTAGCGGCGCCTTTGATATATTTTGTCATAGATATGTGTTTCTACTAGAGAAACAATATTAAATCTCTGTAAATTTATTTCAAGGCTTCCAGTGGCACTAAATAGTGCCATTGGAAGCGAATCACCAAATGCATTCCAAGGTAAGTGGCAAAAACTGATCTGTCATAGCTGATAGAGTGGGTACCTCGACGGGCCTGACCAATCAGAACGTTGACGGACCTGACCAATCAGAACCTTGGCGAGCCTGACCAATCAGAACGTTGACGGACCTGACCAATCAGAACCTTGGCGAGCCTGACCAATCAGAACGTTGACGGACCTGACCAATCAGAACCTTGGCGAGCCCGACCAATCAGAACGTTGACGGACCTGACCAATCAGAACCTTGGCGAGCCTGACCAATCAGAACGTTGACGCAAAAGCCAGGTATAGAGGGCTAATATCCGCTCTATACCTAAAGGTATAGAGCGGCTAGCGCCGCTAAAAATACAGGTGGGGGCAAAGTGTAACAGAGGAATTTGTCACATGAAAGCACAAAATAAATCCAAAATCTCCATTCACCCTCATAGCCAGCGGGCTGTCACTGTAGTCCACCGGCTGGCACAGCAGACTGTATTTGGCCAGCCAGGCAGAGGCTGTGAACTGTATGGGGAAAGACCAAATAAAACACCATTTTCATCTGTCTATAACCACTCACTATTCTGTGACAAAACATTCAGCAAATTGAAAATCTACAAGCTCACAAAGCGTCATAACAGCGGACTCTGTCTTTTCCCCTGTGTTTCGCCCAGGTCGACATGGTTTTGAGGTCAAGTTTAGGCATCGTTCCTGTGAGGTTAGGGTTAAGGTTACGGTTAGGCATAGTGTTTGAGAGGTTAGGGTTAGACATAGTGTTTGTGAGGTTAGGGTTAGACATAGTGTTTGTGAGGTTAGGGTTAGGCATAGTGTTTGTGAGGTTAGGGTTAGACATAGTGTTTGTGAGGTTAGGGTTAGACATAGTGTTTGTGAGGTTAGGGTTAGACATAGTGTTTGTGAGGTTAGGGTTAGACATAGTGTTTGTGAGGTTAGGGTTAGGCATAGTGTTTGTGAGGTTAGGGTTAGACATAGTGTTTGTGAGGTTAGGGTTAGACATAGTGTTTGTGAGGTTAGGGTTAGGCATAGTGTTTGTGAGGTTAGGGTTAGACATAGTGTTTGTGAGGTTAGGGTTAGACATAGTGTTTGTGAGGTTACGGTTAGGCATAGTGTTTGTGAGGTTACGGTTAGGCATAGTGTTTGTGAGGTTAGGGTTAGGCATAGTGTTTGTGAGGTTAGGGTTAGACATAGTGTTTGTGAGGTTAGGGTTAGACATAGTGTTTGTGAGGTTAGGGTTAGACATAGTGTTTGTGAGGTTAGGGTTAGACATAGTGTTTGTGAGGTTAGGGTTAGACATAGTGTTTGTGAGGTTAGGGTTAGGCATAGTGTTTGTGAGGTTACGGTTAGGCATAGTGTTTGTGAGGTTAGGGTTAGACATAGTGTTTGTGAGGTTAGGGTTAGGCATAGTGTTTGTGAGGTTAGGGTTAGACATAGTGTTTGTGAGGTTAGGGTTAGACATAGTGTTTGTGAGGTTAGGGTTAGACATAGTGTTTGTGAGGTTAGGGTTAGACATAGTGTTTGTGAGGTTAGGGTTAGACATAGTGTTTGTGAGGTTAGGGTTAGACATAGTGTTTGTGAGGTTAGGGTTAGACATAGTGTTTGTGAGGTTAGGGTTAGACATAGTGTTTGTGAGGTTAGGGTTAGACATAGTGTTTGTGAGGTTAGGGTTAGACATAGTGTTTGTGAGGTTAGGGTTAGACATAGTGTTTGTGAGGTTAGGGTTAGACATAGTGTTTGTGAGGTTAGGGTTAGACATAGTGTTTGTGAGGTTAGGGTTAGACATAGTGTTTGTGAGGTTAGGGTTAGACATAGTGTTTGTGAGGTTAGGGTTCAGGTTAGGGTTAGGCATAGTGTTTGTGAGGTTAGGCTTAGGGTTTAGGTTAGATTTAGGCATAGTGTTTGGTGAAGTTAAAGGTTAGGGTTTAGGCGCCATGGGCGACACAAGAGAGAGTCCCATGAGCTTGTATAAGTAGGCCTATGTGTAACGACATTCTTGAACGCAGGCGCAGGTTTCAAGGGTGTTTAATAAAGTCCAACAAGGTACAGTACAAGCGGGAAAGGCAAGGTTCAGAGAAACAATAAACAAGGGCAAACACAGACAGAACCGTGAGGAACTGCTTGCCGTCTACAGCCAAACAATATTACCTGCTGATTGCACGGAAGAGGGGGGTATATATAGGAGTGCTAGACTAATGAGGAACAGGTGTGTAGAGTTCATAGGCTGGAGATGAGGATCTCTGGAATGAGGGCATGGGCGTGGTTGTGACACTATGTAGGGTTTAGGTGGATAAAAACACTCACACCTTCTTTGTTGTCAGCCCAATTTATACTTCTTGCACAACATCACTTGCCATCAATAATTAACTAGGCCTCTACACACCGGGGGCACAACAAATAAACAATACAAAAAATGCAAAATACTCGCTGACAGTCACCGGCGAATATTCTGTGATAAAACTATTCCTTGATTTGATGCCTCATTTTTACAGGATTCATGGTCCGGAAGCTCAGATAAATAGACCTTGTTCCGAATAAGAATTACGTCACTTCATGGCCACATAATATTCACACTCTGTGTGAATGTAGGCCTACTTGACAGGCCTACATTCATGACACAAACAGTTAAAAAAAAAACATATTTTGGGGCAAATTAATCCCACAAAAAAGAGAGGCCTGTTGGCTGGCCATTTATAGTACCCTAACCCCAAAGGTTCCCAAACTTTTCAGTGCCACGACCCCCCAAATGAATCAAACGATTCCACTGATAAATATTGTGAAAATAGCCGAATTACAAGCTCACAACGCCTTGCACTGCGAGGCGTTGTGCGCTTGTAGATCGCCTATTTTCACAATGTTTGCCTCTTTCTTAAGTAATATTTGACAATTTGGCCAATTTTGTATTAGAAAGGTCTTAAAAGTCCATCAATTGTCACTTTAGAAATGTGCTGATACCCTGTATACCCTTATACTGTAGGCCTATGTTGGTTTGTTTACTGTTGAGTGAGACAACAATGTTGCACATTAAGCTAATCATCTGGGGACCGCCTGGTACCCCCCCAAGGACCCCTGGGGGTCCCCAGACCCGTCACCCCACTTTGAGAACCAATGCTCTAAACAACTACTGTCTACTATTTCCACATACAATAAAGGTAGTAGTACCTCATAGAACATGTAGGCAGACAGGCAGACCATGGCAAAGTTATAGACTATCAGGACAGGCTTAAGGTTGATTGGCTGCCTGTGTTCCATCAGCTTTGGCCCTGCCCATATTGTGAGCAAATAGCACAGGAAGATGCACGTGATTGGTACGGGAGAGTAGACCAGCAACCAATCATCTGTTCTCTTATCTGGACAATGAGAAGAAGAAGAGAGAATGATGTCAAATACTTTAATGTTATAGCAACATGTTGCTGCCGGATGATGACTTTATACTAGATTAGAACAAGTCTTACCTCCATTTTCTAGAATGCCTTGGTAGTACAGCTGTGCTTTGTGCCATGTGCTGATGGCTATGTGATGAAGACCCTGGGATTCATAAACACAGCATGAGAAGAGGGAGAAACACCTTCTAAAAACGAATAGTCTAATCCCCCAAAATGAATGTGAATATGCCAGAGGTTCATTTGAAGGGAACATTAACTAATTAAGACTTAAACTTTTTGGGAAAATAAAATACATGTGAGACCATTATGCTCAGAGGTTCATTTGAAGAGAACATGAACTAATTAAGACTTAAATACTATTTTTGAAAATAAAATAAATGTAAGAAAGAAAGAAAATGTGCCTTTAGCCTATAGGGAAGCCAGGGTTAATTGTGTGTCACTAAAATTGGTTAAAATATATATACATTTTAATGTGTTGGATAGCAAAACCTTGCTTTTCTCTTTTCTATATTATTTCCAGCTGGTAAAAAATGCTGAACTTTTCAGACATGAGGGCATTTAGAAGTCACATTTATTTGGGGGTAAAATTAATCATGATAATAATAATTATAGTAATGACTCATAATACGGTATTTTGAGATGACACGTGTCTTCAACTCTTGAAACGTGCTCTACTCTGCCTGAAAATTACATTTAAATCTATTAACATAATTAATTAAATCTGAGAGGAAAATACACACAATGTGTTCCCATCAGATCCCTTATTAAGTTCAAACCAACCACCCACAGATTTTTATAGATGACATTCTATGGATTATGCTCTGTAATCCCACATTAAACATAGCATAATAGATGATATTACTGATGAAAGCACCATGTGGCTCATTATATTATGAGGATGTGTGGATCAGAGCCAGTGCTTAGTGGGCACCAGTGCTGCCCTCTAGTGTCAGATGGATGTTATGCACAGAGCAACTGTGAGTGAGAGTAGTCTACATTTTACTTAAGTACATACTGAAGTACAATTTTGAGGTATTTTTTTAACTTTTGCTTCTACTCCACTACACCTCAGAGGCAAAAAATATATTTTTACTCCACTACAATTATTTGAAAACTTTAGTTACTAGTTACTTTGTAGATTCTGATTATTATTACAAAACACACATTAACTACTGCAGGCCCTATATATATTTTGGCCATTTGAAATCAGCCGATCTACAAGCTCACAAAAAGATGTTTATACATTTGAAACTTATGAAACTTATGAAATGGGACATTCTGCAGAACGAGTGCTTTCTACTTTTGGTACTTTAAGTATATTTTCATACCAATATTGTGTGCTTTTACAGTAAGTAAATTTAGAATCCCAGACTTTTACTTGTTACAGTTTACCTTTGAATTGCAGTATTGATACTTTTACTTAAGTAAAAAAATGTGAGTACCTTTTCCACCACTGAGTGAGAGCCACCAGTCACCATTACTGACATAATACAATCAAACAACAACATAAAACAACATCATGGAGTTCAGTTGTCCCTGTTCAAAAGCTCAATAATAGTGTAGCTCAAAGGGGTGAGTGATGGTCCCTTCATCTGACTGCTGCTGTGTCAATCAATCATCATCAATACAAAATTAGAGCTGTTTCTGTTTCTCTGTGTTGTGGAAAGTCCTTCAGTCTAGAACAGTGGTTCTCAACCAGTGGTCCGGGGACCACCAGTGGTCCTGGGGGGGGGGGGTTACCAGGGGGTCCCCAGCGAAATTAGTTAACATAGCGTCACAATCATTTTAACCACTTAGCTTTGGCTATTCAAAAATAGCAGATCTACAGTGCGCACCATGAGCTTGTGCATCTGATATATTTTTTTAAAGTGTGCATATCTTTGAAAAATATATATTTTTTAAAGCAAAAATTAACTGATATCTTTGCTTCTGGGGGTCCCTGGCACTAAATATTTTCACATGGGGGTCCGCGGCCAAATGTATATCATTTTAGGGGTCCTTGGCATGAAAAAGGTTGAAAACCACTGGTCTAGAAGAGTAGCTTCACTGGGGTTTATGATGGGAAATCCTTTGGCTAACACACCACTGTAGTTTCACAGCCTGGCTTTAATCTACCTGAGGAGCCTTGTGTGATTCATAATAAGATAGTCATTCATTACATTACGGTCATTTAGCAGATGCTTTGATCCAAAGCGACTTACAATAAGTGCAAGAAAACTACTAATCATCTTAAGTGCATTCTCTTCTAAAACAAGCAACTGAACTAAGAGTGTCTAGCGCTAAGGTAAAAGTGCAATATTTCAGCTACCTACTTACTTAAACAGATGAGACAAATAGGAAAATCAAATGAGCAAGAGCTAAAACAAATAAGTGTATCAAATAAACAACATCCAATAAAGCAAGAGCTTGTACAAGTAATTGTACATTCAAACGTACATTCAGCCATAAACAGTAGAATATAGGAGGAAACTATGACACACTAATTATGGTTAATTATGTGGTCGTCCTCATCAATAATGAACACAGGCGTAAGTAAGGGGATCTATGTGAACCTGACCTTAATCTAATGGACAGTTCAGTTGTCTATGTTCAGTTACCATGACAACTGAACCTCCCTTGTGTGATCAATACATGTCAATTAAATTCAAAGGAGCTTTATTGTCATGAGAAAACGTATACGTTGGAAGTCCAGGATTCAAAGCTTAAGTAAAAGTACAAAAGTATTGGTATCAAAATGTTCTTAAAGTAGAAAGTAGAAAATACTCAATATGCAGAATCCAGAATGTCCCATTTCAGTTTTCAAATGTATAAAAACCTTTTGAAAATAGCAGATCTACAAGCTCACAATGCGTTACAATCACGACGCATTGTGAGCTTGTAGATCTGCTATTTTCAAATGGCCGAAATGTATAAAGGGCTGAAGTGGTTACTGTAGGTTTTGTGATAATAATAATAATAAACATCTACATAGTAACTATAGTAACTAAAGATTTCAAAAACATTGAAGTGGAGTAAAAGTACAACAGTTGCCTCTGAGATGTAGTGGAGTGCGAGTAAAAGTATTGGAAATTGGAAATACTCAAGTAAAGTACAAATACCTCAAAATTAAGTACAGCACTTGAGTAAGTGTACTTACTTTCCACCACTGGAAATAACCTAATAACAACTACAGTGTTGTGAGGTGTAGTTATGGTACAGTACCTGCATTGTGCTCTCTGGTTGTTGTAGGATCTGTCTCTGCATTCAGCTCATCTCTCTCTGCCCTCTGTCTGCTCTGACGACCTGTCAGTCATTACATCACTGATCCTACACTGAGGTAATCCACCTGTGTGTGTGTGTGTGTGTGTGTGTGTGTGTGTGTGTGTGTGTGTGTGTGTGTGTGTGTGTGTCGTGACATATGGCAAACGTACATTTAGTAATGACTACAGTGTTTCCTCGCCCCTCCCGTTTGTATGCGAGAGGCCGAGAGCTGGCGAAAACTTCTGGGAACTCAGATTATGACTACAGTAGCTGAACAAATTCCAATATCATCCTTACTGTAATCTTAAAGTACTTATTGCACCAACAAGATGACTTAAATATGTCAGCTCCCCTGGTGATGTACATGTACTGTACAGAGGTGGAAGAAGTCCTTAGATTAAGTAAAAGTATAGCAATAATGTGGGAAATACTCACAAGGAAAAGTCCTTGACTAAAACATTTACTTTTACTTGACTAAAACTACAAAAGTATTGTCATCAACATATACTTACATTACATTTTTGTATGGGTCTCTTACATGGCCTGGGAGGACTTTTAACTCACTCTTCATTAAAGAACTAACTGTGATGTTTAATGTTTTGTGTGTGTGCATGTACTGCCCTCTTCAGGATCACCCATGACATTTCTTTCAGATACTGTAAAATCTAGACTTTAAGGGCAAGACCACTTTGGTAGAGGTTTGGGTTGTGTAGTTACCTTGCCATGATGTAACTCTAAATGTGGACAAGAAATCTAAAATAATTGCTCCATTGATTAGAATTTTTTAATTCAAAATATGCTCCTCATTGACTTACATTGTACGGTGAAACAGCTCTCAAAGTCACTCTTTTAGCACGTAAACGAATGCAAACAAAGCTGATTCAGACAATATAGAACATCACCAAACCCAGTACTGTTTTTTTTTTAATATAAAATGTTAACTTCCTGTTGATTTAGCTATTTGAAGATCCAGATCCGGATCCAATCCGGGTTTTCTTCCTAATGAAAATGGCAAAATCAATCTCTAAACTAAAGGTACAGTAGTTAAAGACATCACATACCTGTGTAGCGGTACTATGAGGGGTCACCATCTGCAGGGGAAAACCAAGTAAACAAAGTAGGGTAAAGTAAAGTAGAGTATGAGTAGAGCTAACACAATGCAATGGAAAAGTACTTTCCAATATACACAAAGTGTTTAGACGTGCTGTTCCACACTTGCAGTTAAACCAAGAGTGATTTGTGTATTCATCTTTATTGATTCATCTCACCACCGCTCATGATGACACATTTGATGCTCAGAAAACAAAACAAAAAATACAGCAGCATTTGAAACCAGCGTATGAACAGTAACCTGCTCCTCATCAGGGTCCTGTTATAGCTCTGTTATAGCTCTGTGTGGGTTAGAATGAATTGGCGGGTCCATTCTGTCTCTCTCCACACACATCCGTCCACAGACTCCCTGAGGTCAGGTTTAACCCTGCAGACTTCATCAACAGGAGAGGACAGCACAGACCCCCCCGGTCAGTGTAAACCACACAGAGAAGAACAGCTCTGTTAGGCCCTCACATGATGAGGACGATCAGAGACAGAACACTGGTTCAGTCTGGATTCAGACACTCACTGAGGATCGTGTCCAGATTTCACATGGGAAAGTGGCATCACCATATGGTCTCCAGCAGATAGAGTTGGCTTGTCGCTACTAGTGAGGCTGCGCACAACGTTCTGTCTGACTCGTGTTTTCAGAATAACAGAACAATAATGCGTTCATCAGTTCATTTCATTTGGTCTCATAACTCAGTTATATATGGGACACAATGACTATCCTATAAAACAATAACTGTAACATAACTGAAAGGAGAATTTTGGACTACGGTTTTCTTACCTTTTCTATGATGTTATGATATCTTAGGATGAATGGTACAGTAGAAAAATGTCATAACTCCACCCCGGGTCCGCCACAGCTTAAAACGTGGGCCAATAGGCCTTGTGCTAGATCACGTATTTTAATATCTTTTTTTACAGGGTCCACACACATTTTTAGCAATGAATTTCCAAAACTTTTCCAAAACTTTTCCAGAATATTTAGCCCAATTTCCAGGCCTATAAAACAATCATGTGTCTCTTACTCCTATGTACAATGCCCAAAGATAGGCAGTGTAGCAAAAATAAAGCATAGAATATAAAATAGTACAATTCCATTCAACATTTTGTGCAAAATTAGGGCATAGTGACCCTGCGAGCGAAAATAGGAGGGGTGGACGACGTCGTTGCACGGTTCATTGTCGCTTGCGGTAGGTCAGGACGGTATCATTCAAAAACATGTATTTTAATGAGATTTCATCGCCCGCTCGCTTCGCGTCACGTCGCATCGCTGTCAGTGCGGATGGGGTGTTTTTAGACCCTTTTTTTAGTTTTTTTTTGGTGGGATCTGATGTTCATAGTGACAGAACACTATGCAACCAAAACAAAAAAAACAAAAACCTAAGTCTCGCTAGACGAGATTGAAATCTCGAGATTTCGATCTCGTCTAGCGAGACTTCAGTTGTTTTTTTTACAGTGTTCTGTCACTTTGAACATCAGATCTCACCAAAAACAAAACAAAAAAAAAGCTATTAAAATACACGATTAGCGCAAGGCCTATTGGCGCACGTTTTAAGCTGTGGCGGACCCGGGATGGAGTTATGACATTTTTCTACTGTACCATTCATCCTAAGATATCATAACGTCATAGAAAAGGTAAGAAAACCTTAGTCCAAAATTCCCCTTTAACTGTACGGCCATAACAAAGACACTATGAAGGACATAGAAAACATACCGGTAGAGTGATTGATTCACATCGTACGCCAATCGTTCACTCATTGTCCAGATTATGTGCATGTTTTTCCATAGCAAACGCATGGATATAAATCACTTGAAAACAACCGATCGCCCTCACGAGGAAAGCAATGGTGGACGGTATAGGATATCACGTGAACCGAAACAATCACTCCCTTCGCGCTCCCTTCGCGCTCCCTCCGCGCATCTCAGCCAATCACAGCAATCATTGTGGCCGGGGTTTTGAGGACAACTGGTTTGGGAATCGCATAACACGCAAGAGTACATGCAACATTATTATTTTATCTAGCACCCAGTCCGCACGTTCCCATCTCATGGGGGTGACTGTTTGCTAGCATGATGATGATGATGGAGATGATGATGGTGATGGACATCATCTCCAGAAGCAGCGCTTGGCATTGTGGGTAGTGTAGTGTTGTCACTGTCTGTGTGGTTCATGTTGTGATCATGGTGATGATGTACGTCATCTACAGGAGCATTGGTTTGCAGTGTTGTTGTAGTGTGTGCTGTAGTGTCACTGTCTGTGTGTTTGGTTTGCTGTGTTGTTGCTGTGTGTACTACTGTAGTGTTGTCACTGTCTGTGTGGTTCATGTTGTCTTGTTTTAATTCCTCCAGGGTTTCTCTCCTCTCACCAGCAACGGCGATGGAAGAATTGGCACGCTCCTAGGAGAGAGCAAACACATGCAACGTTTAATCAAAATCATTGAAGAGGATAATCGATAGTTGCCGTGCTAATATAGCCTACTGTCTCATAACCATCAAGATCAGATCGAATAAGTGATGAGTTAGTGTGGAAGTGTCCTTGAGCAAGACGCTGAACCCCTAATTGCTCCTGATGAGCAGGTTGGTGCCTTGCATGGTTTCCTCCTCCATCGGTGTGTGAATGTGTGTGTGAATGGTATGATTGTATGTGAATGTGAGAGGTGAGGACACTGGCGTCGACTGTTCACCGCTTCACCTCCCAACGTATGACTGAATGAACCATTGTAAAGTGCTGTGAGTACTTAGAAAAGCACTATAAAAATGCAATTCATTATTATCGTCATTATATACAAGTAGGTCCTTGTGTGTGTGTGTGTGTGTGTGTGTGTGTGTGTGTGTGTGTGTGTGTGTGTGTGTGTGTGTGTGTGTGTGTGTACTCACGGAGCAGTTGCAGATGTCTTTAAGGTAGGTGGCTCTGATGGCAGCCTCTATGTAGGGGTAATGTAGAAAACTGTATGGCAGAACTATGTGGAAGGTCAACAGACCACACCTAGAGAGAGAGAGAGAGAGAGATAGAGAGAGAGAGAGAGAGAGAGAGAGAGAGAGAAAGTAATATTGATATATATATATATAGATATAGACACAGAAGTACTACTAACAAACATTTGATTGCCGATTGCCTTTTGATTGCCTTTCAATAAAACCACATTTGACAGACATCACCTACATGTTACTGATTAGAGATAATTTTATAGTTTTTGTAATCAGTTCATTATTTCCTGCGTAATCGATGAATAAAACTGACGCGCGTAATTTGGAGAGCATAGCGTGCACAAATTGTCTTCTTTGAATAGACTATCATCTTATATAAACACAATTGACACTCACTTCTGCTGATTATAGGAACATTAGAATCACAGTAATCTCTCAAGAACAGATCTGTCGGTAGCCGTGTTGACAACCCGTGCACATTGGCGTGGCGTGGTGGGCGTGCCTTCAGATCAGGAAGCAGGCCGCGCTTTACCCAATCAAATGTAGTGGGCGGGATTTACGTGTGTGCGAATCGTTTCCCACTGGAAACAAACCGAAACTCATTTAACAATAGCGTCCTCGGAGCCGACAAAACCACGGAAAGTTAGTAACATTTTTACTTGTTCTTTCATCATAGAAACAAGTGGGCTTATAACCAAAACCATCCATGTTCTTTGGGAGAAATGGTGTTAGTGTTCCGTGTAGAAATGTGATTATATGAATTTGTCATAGCGGGGGATTTTAGAATACGCTATGCACTTTCTCAATTGGTGTGGGCAAAAAATAGCAATTTATGTAACAACACGCCCAGGGCCACACCTCCAGGCTCAAATAACGGAATCGGCATGATGAATAGCGGGTAATAGCGGCCGCAAAATACCGTTTAGGGACAGGGGTCTTCAACAGGGGGTCCGGGACCCCTAGGGGGTCCTCAGAGCTACTATAGGGGGTCCGCCAAATCTTTGTGTGATAGGATTTCGTTTTTTTTACATTAACCACTTGAACCCTAGAATTCCTTTTCTGAGGGGAACATTATCCGAAAATAGCAGATCTACAAGCTCTCAACGCCTCGCGCTGCGAGGCGTTGAGAGCTTGTAGATCTGCTATTTTTGGCAAAGAGGCTATAGGCGTAGAGGGAAAAAAGAGCAGACTAAGTAAAAAAAATGTTTTAATCTGAAACACAATTTCATACAATATAGAGTAGGGGGTCCCTGCGTCATCTCTCTCTCAGCTAGGGGGTCCTTGGCCTGAAGACCTCTGGTTTAGGGACAGTGCCAGCTCCCTTATCCGTAATTAACGGGTAGCGGGCAGTATTTCACGGGTACAGTGGGCAGCGGGTGCGGGTACAGCTTCGCCGAGAATAGAGCCCCAAAGTGTCCTTGTTTCCTGTACCTGTCATACACCAGGAAGTCATCCTTGTCTCCGTCCAGGAGCTCCCACACGTCCTCCTGCAGTGGGGCCTGCTGGTAGACGGGTACAGCAGGGGGCGCTCTTCTCTTCAGCTCCCAGTACATGGCCCTGGACAGAGCCGCCCGCTCGTTGACGATCATGAAGGACACGGCCGTCAGGTTGCTGCGCTGCAGCTTCATCCCAAGGTCCCCAATTCTACAGGAGAGAGAGAGAGAGAGACACACATTATTTATTGAAATGTTTTGAGACAGATTTATATCGTATGATGGTGCACAACAATAGCTATTTGCTATTTTCGGCGTGTGACAACATTGTGCGCGTGCGCTGTGTGTGTGTGTGTGTGTGTGTGTGTGTGTGTGTGTGTGTGTGTGTGTGTGGGTGTGTGTGTATGTACATGTCAACAGTCAAAAATAGGGTGAAACGTGGCCAAGATGTGAGGTATGTCTATACTAATTAAGACTAGTTTAATTCAGTGGTTCTCAGACTTTTTAATGTCAAAGACCCCAAATTAATATGTATTTGGCTGCAGACCCCCATCTGAAAAGATGTTGTGCCAGGGACCCCGGGCCCATGCAAGATTTGTATTCTTAAAAATATTCAAAACGTTTCCAGACTTTTGGAAAATAGCCCATATATATATATAGGTTTAAAGTGGTTAAACAGATTTGAATGCTATATTAACTCATTTTGCTGGGGACCCCCCTGGAACGCCCTGAAGGACCCCTGGGGGTCCCCGGACCCCACTTTGAGAACCACTGGTTTAATTAACTGATTCACCATTTCAACATTCAACCACATAATGCTGCTGTTCATCTCATCTCTTACTTGGAGGCCTGGGTGAGACAGAAGCGTCAGCTGGCCTTCAGCAGGGCCACCACAACTACATTTCCCAGAAGCTCCGGCATGGGCGCCTTTCCCTGTACCTGCCAGTAGGGGGCAGGCTTACAGATCCTGGACGGGTCATTGTCCCCTTCCACCAGCAGAGAGGCTGAGGAGGAGGAGGAGGAGGAGGAGGAGGAGGCCCACAGCAGAGCAGTCAGCCACAGAGACCACATTGTCTCTGTCTAGCCTCTCTAGACACACCTGCAGAAACAGAGGATATCATGTTATTATCATGTTATAAAAATAGCAGATCTACAAGCTCATAGTGTAGATCTGCTATTTTTCTTTTAATCGTGAAAATGTGTGCAAATCTTTTAATATACATATTTTTAAAGCGAAACATTTTTAACTCAAATCTTTGCTTCTGGGGGTCCCTGGAACAACATGTTTTGAGATGGGGGTCCGCGGCCAAATACATATCATTTTGGGGGTCCTTGACATGAAAAAGTTTGAGAACCACTGATTATAGCAACATAAGTTTAGGATTTAGAAGACATTTGTAGAATCCCCCAGAAGCAAAGATTTGAGTTACAAATGTTTGCTTTAAAAATACATACATTCAAAGATTTCCACAAATGCATGATTTTTTCAAAAAAAATTGCTGATCTTCAAGCTCGTAATGTGGCACAGTATGAGCTTGTAGATCTGCTATTTTTGAATAGCCAAATAAATATGAAATGAAACGGTCTTAATGGGTTAAGTAAATACAAATGGGTTGGTATTTAAGATAGTCAAAGGGGCAGTGCCCTCAATACACTCATATATACCTGACTACTCAAGTCACTGACTACTAAGTCAGTGACACACATGCAGCCAGCCACAACACTAGAGGGAGCTACAACAAATATCTGGTTCCACCAAAATATAGAACAAACATGGAAAAATCCTCACTCTACTACTCTGCCACCAAAAAAAAAATATCCTGACACCATCCATTATAATCCAAATCACTGGTTCCTGAGGTCAATGCAATGTCCCATAGAAAGGAGGTGTCATTGTTTTCCCTCTTCCTCCTTTTGTGTTTTGTATTTGTTGATGACATGTATATCATTGTGTTATTTTTTGTAATGCTATGTTGATGAATTGAATACATACAGTAGGACCACAAACCTTTTAGCCTTAATGTCTGACTGTACTGCGTGCTGTTTACAGGACAGATACTATTCAATCGATCAATATGATCAGAGATGTGTAAATAATCAGGTGTTGTGGATGTTATCAGCAGCATGTGGTGAGCTAATTAAAGACACAGTACCTCTGTTCACTGAAACACATGCTAGATAAATAGATAGATAAGAATGTCAACAGGTTGACCAAACAGTCGTTCTCAACCTTATTACCAGTTTGATAGGCTGGTAAAATCCTCAGTGTTTATTTAACTCTGAGAGAGTACAAATGTCAATGTGGTTCCATTTACAATACAGACCCATAAGGTCCCCTGGGGGTCCCCGGACCCCATGTTGTGACACAGTGGACTAACAAACTAACAAACAAATAAAGAGAGACACAGTTTAGGACAAAATGAAGCCCTGGCTACTAGTAATGGCAGATTCAGATCTTTCCACTGGCTCCTCTGTGCCAAACAGGCAGTCAATCGATTCCCAAATTAATTACAACGGAACTCATATTGTCTCTGTCACCTCATGTGGAACTAATCTCTCTCTCTCTCTCTCTCTCTCTCTCTGAGTGTGAGTCAGCAATGTGGAAGATATCTATGTAAACAGATGAGAGGAAGAATGGACACAGATAGAGTGATGGAGTCACACATGGCCAGATGGGAAGAGAGAGAGAGAAAGAAAGAAAGAAAGAAAGAAAGACAGAAAGACAGAAAGAAGGAACTAATTGGCAAAAATAGCAGATCTACAAGCTCACAACATTTCGCAACACCAACATCCTGTATGCGTTGCCATGCGTGAGCTGAGCTTGTAGATCTGTCTCTTATTTGACAACAAAGTATAATCGATTTTCAGTTCAAACAAAACTATTTCAGGGTCCAAATCAGAGTAGATCAAAGACAAACTATTTAAAGGGCATTTTGTTAAACAATGACATCAAACTATCACTGGTTGCATCAGAGCCACCAGATTACTATTCAGTAAAAGGTGTGCACTGACAAGAACAAAAAGAAAGGAAGAATAATCTATTAACTTGTATATAGTCTAGTTTTTGAGAATTTTGTATTTTAATTAAATGGTCCCCACACACAAAGCTATCCTTTTGCATACACAACATGTATGTCCAGGGGGTTATATGTGTAAGACATTAAATATGTTAATAGCAATCCATCACTGACCTCTCAGTCTGCTGTCTGTTGTTCCTGTGACCCACATAAAGCAACACATGGATGATATGTTGTTTATAAGAGCCTTGGTTGGCTAAGACCTGCCTACAAAACACAGAGAGAGAGAGAGAGAGAGAGAGAGAGAGAGAGAGAGAGAGAGAGAGAGAGAGGGAGGGAGAGGGAGAGAGAGAGAGAGAGAGAGAGAGAGAGAGAGGGAGGGAGAGGGAGAGGGAGAGTAGGCGTTTTGGACTGACAAAACATCAGTTAGTTCAATATACTGCTAAGAACAAACAATGATTCATAGGGCATCCAATATCCATGCAGCAGCAAAATATGTCTGTTATTTATAGCCTACAACAACCTTAACCGCTTAAAGGGATAGTTCACCCCAAAAAATAAGTTTTTGTCACATTCCTAAACCAATAATTTGATGACCAGCGGTTCCGGTAGCAGACACACAGAGTCTCCTTTGTGTCTCCTACCGGAACCGCTGCCAACCGGTCTGCTAATCATCAAATTATTGTCTTAGGAATGAGACCAAAACTAAAATGAATTGTTTTGGTCGCTGATCATCACAGTATATAGGGCTTAAGTGGTTAAATATTCTAGCCTTCTCCCCCGTGCCCTTTATCTCTCCACTGGAGATATTGACCCCATTATTGAGCAATATTTACTTTACTATGTGTTTGTTGCTGAGGCTTTGAACTATGGTAGCCCAACCGCCATGTTGACACACTGATTGATGCTCTACCAAACAGACAGAAGGCCAGAATCTGTCAAAGTTTGCAGAGACAACATGATAAGCCTTGTAACCCCACAGCTAGACGAATACATTTTCAAATGCCAATGCACATTAATCCATTCAATCCAGGGGACGCATCTCTGTCATTTTAGATATTCAAAAATAGCAGATCTACAAGCTCATAGCGCGGCACTCGGTGCAGCGCTATGAGCTTGTAGATCTGCTATTTTTGAAAAATTGTGAAAATATTTCTGTAAATCTTTGAATATAATATATTTTTAAGCGAACATTTGTAACTGAAATCTTTGCTTCTGGGGGTCCCTGGAACAACATATTTTACAAACGTTTGCTTTGAAAGATTTTGCACAAATCTTTACGATTTAAAAAAAAATATAGCAGATCTACAAGCTCATAGTGCGGCGCTCGGTGCCGCGCTATGAGCTTGTATATCTGCTATTTTTGAAAGAAATCTAAAATGACAGATGTTTTTCCGGATTGAATGGGTTAAATTGTGGGGGGAGATGGGGGAATGAATGCAACTTGTAATGTTTGCAACCCCCACCTCCCCGCACTCTTTCTCTCTGAGTGATTGGGTCAAAGTACACTACAGTCCTAGAAGTCAACAAACATTCCCTCCTACTACAATATTAAAATACTCTGTTACAAGTAAAAGACCTTTGTTCAAAATGTTATTTGCATCAAAATATACTTAAAGCACCAAAAGTAGAAGTACTAAAATGTTTAAAAATAGCAGATCTACAAGCTCACAACGCGTCGCTATGCAACGTGTTGTGAGCTTGTAGATCTGCCGGATCCGGTTATTTATTGTTTTATTCTTCACACCGTTTAATTAAAGCATTCTCATGTATTGAACAGGGTTGTAAGATATAGTTTAAAGCAGCACTATGCAACTTTTTTTGGTATGTATACAATTTAATGTAAATGTAATCTGTATGGTAGAAGAGTATGTTAATACAATAGACCTTATACAACCGGGGTGGTTGTATTGTGTCTGTATTGTGTCAAAGGTCATGACAGGATCTGACACGAATTTTTACCTGATGCTCAAGATTCATATTCAAATATGAATTCATATTCATATTTCAGCACTAGCGCAGGAAACAGGATTCAAATCCGGGGTAGAAGAGGAAAGTTACATACAGTGCAGCTTTAAGAAGTCCATCAGATCTCTCTCAGACTCATACATAAAAACAACAACAACAAATAGAATTATTTAGAAATCACTTTATTTAGTCACTATGGGTGTTTTGCTGATTGTGTGTTAGGTAACTTTAGAGCTGACTGTATAGTACGAATTAACACACGTATACTCCGGTGTGCATTCCGATACAAGGAGGCAGTGCTATGCACATTACTTATCACGCCTGCTTTATAGTTATCGTACCGGGTGTGCAAGACACACATGGACAAACAAGCATAAGTCAGGCCTTTGGTCCGCCTTGGTATTTCTGACCATCCAGTCATGGTTGATTGGGTTTATAACTGCAAATAGGCCATGGGGTCATAGAGCCAAGATGAACTCTCTACCACAGTGCTTCTCAACCGGTGCATGATTTTGAGGGGGTCCCCAGATGACAGTGAGGTGACCATTTAAGGACTTTTAATCCCTTTTTAATCCCACAAAAATTGCCAAATTGTCAAATAATATAAGAAAATATTTTCACAATATTTATCTGTGGAACCGAGTCAAACAAAATGTAATGCATCAACTCCTACATTCCAAGTGCTTGTCAGGGTGGGGGGTCCCCAGTTCAAATATGATTAATTTGGAGAGTCCCCAGTTCAAATATGATTATTTTGGGGGGTCCCCAGTTTAAATATGATTATTTTGGGGGGTCCCCAGTTTAAATATGATTATTTTGGGGGGTCCCCAGTTCAAATATGATTTTGGGGAGTCCCCAGTTCAAATATGATTATTTTGGGGGGCTCACGGCCTGAAAAGGTTGAGAAACACTGCTCTACCAGTTCCTCATTTGATTACAAACATTAATGGAGGAAATACAACCCCAGACAACACAAAATGTACAATCATTGATACCCATAAACCAAATCCACCCCCTGAATGAGCTGTACTGAAAGCAATACCTTTTCTTTTCTTACCCTGCTTTCATGTTGTTGTTGTGAGGACCAGTGTGCTATAAAGTGAAACATTCACCATCGATTTAAAGCCGTTGCGGAACAATTGCACCTGAACACAAATGAGCAACAAGTTGTGCAAATCATGCATCTATATTTTCTTCTCTATACTGTATCTTTTCATACTCATTTGGTAGCAGTCTCCTTATGCCTCTTAGAGCTTCCCATCTCATGGGCTCATCAGGATAACTGATACTATAGAACAGGGGTCTTCAACGTTTTCAGGCCAAGGACCCCCTAGCTGAGAGAGAGATGAAGCAGGGACCCCCTCTATATTGTATAAGATTGTGTTTCAGATTTAACTTTTTTTATTTACTTGGTCTGCTCTTTTTTTCCCTCTACACCAAACACCTCTTTGCCAAAAAATAGCCGATCTACAAGCTCACAACGCCTCGCAGCGCGAGGCGTTGTGAGCTTGTAGATCTGCTATTTTTTGGCTAAAGTTCTCCTCAGAAAAGGGATGCTATGGTAAAATAAAAAAATCTTTTCACACAAAGATTTGGCGGACCCCCTGTAGTAACTCTGAGGACCCCCTAGGGGTCCCGGACCCCCTGTTGAAGACACCTGCTATAGAATGCAGGGTTGAGTTCCTTCAGGCTCATACAGCTTATATAGGCTTATTGTCATGGTGAGGATCAGCATTAGTATATAAGCATCATCATCTCCAAGGGGGGGGGGGTCCAAGATGAACTTTTAACCCATTCAATCCAGGAGCGCATCTGTGTCACTTTAGATTTCTTTCGCTATTCAAAAATAGCAGATCTACATTGAACTCTGATTGAACTCAAATCTTTGCTTCTGGGGGTCCCTGGAACAAAATATTTTGAGATGGGGGGGGGGTCCGCGGAAAAATGCATATCATTTTGGGGGTCCTTGACATGAAAAACGTTTGAGAACCACTGATATTACATACATAAGTCTTTCTTAAAAAAAGAAATGTTTCTTTTTAATCTGTACCGCGGCCCACGCTATGAGCTTATATATCTGCTATTTTTTGAATAGCCAAATAAATCTTAATGGATTAAAGAAGCCAGGTCTTGCTTAGGTATTATTTGGTCCATGAATTAAGCATTAAGCACATTATTATTAATCGGTGTAACCTGTCCACCACAGAGGTGCGTCCGGCTCGGCCAAGCGTCTACTACACCAACACAATTATCCTGTGTTCAGAGGAGGGAGGGAAGCCAGGCCGGGAATGGCGATGTTTGTCACCCGTTAGCAAGGAGGAGTAGGACGTAGGTGCTAGTACGTGCTCCTCCCGGTGAGGGCTCCTCCTCACCGCACTGGCAAGTATATGGTACAAGAATAGTGGCAGCACAGAAACGTAAGGGGAGAATTCATTAAAGAACAGGGAAATTATTATGCCATTAATAATGACTAGACTGGTAGAAAATAAGGGTAACGGAACAATCAATTGCCTACTCCAACATTTATATGAATAAAATAATAAAAGGGGGAAATTTAAGCTTGTAGATCTGCTATTTTCAAACGATTTTACACATTTGAAAAGTTGCCAAACGGGAACATTCTGCAGAGCGAGTACTTTCTACTTTTGGTACTTTTTAAGTACATTTTGATATCAATACTTTTGTACTTTCCCGGACTATTTTTTACATTGCGGTATTGATACTTTTTTACTTAAAGTAAAAAAAAATGTGAGTACTTTTTCCCCACCACTAGTTCATGAGCAAACGCCGCCGCAAGCCTGCCGGGTCCTCCTGGCTTCAATCAGGACAACGCCCCTATGAGTTCCTCCTCGTCGCCATTGTCCCCGCCGCCGACCACGACCACGGCGTCCCCCCCGCCTCCCGAGGGGTGACTGTTCCCCCCGCCGCCCCCGCCCCCACCCCCGCCGCAGGTGGCCGCCATGAGGCCCAGGCCCAGCTCGGCCAGCTCCTCGCAGCTCATGTCCGTGGTGACCATGATCTTGGTCTCCAGGCGGTTGCACAGCGTCCGGTAGGAGGGCAGCGGGTAGCCCAGCTCGCGGAGGTACTCGTAGCCCTTGGTGCCCACGGCGCCGCGGATCTTGCGCGCCTTCAGCACCGTCTCGGGCGACCAGACGGCGCGGCGCGAGTGCTTGGTGAGGGAGAGCGCGCGGACCTGGTCCTCAAACAGGAAGCTCTGGAGGCCCCTCTCGATGCGGTCCAGACGAAACAGACGCTTCTTCATCTCCTCCGCCTGGTGTGTGTGGAACGAGGAGACGGAGAGAGATACTGGGTTACAATGTGTTTTTAACACATTAAAGACGCGAGCTTTGGGAATGCACTGCGGATTTGTAGCGGAGGTTGAGAGTTGTGTAAGTCCCGGGAAAGACGCGCTGTGATTGGCCAGTAGTCACTTTGAGTGTCAGTTGGGGCAAACGCAGTCCCCACAACATCATTTACTATTCTGTGCCTATCGGTACATAACTCAGTAGGCTCAAAGCGAACTTTGCAACGTTCGGCACGGCAACTCGCACGCTTTAGCACGCTCGGTGGTGCCTCTCGTGGCTCAAGTTCGCTTGAGACTGCGCCCCTCCTCCGTCGCGGTCCGGTCCAAAACTATACTTTATCGGCGAAAAAAAGTAGTCCGCGGTTGTTTGAAAAAGTATTGTCCCAAGCGGGAGACAAACCCGGACTCCCAGTAGTAGTGGATTGGGAGTCTAATGATTAGCGAGGTGCGCCACTGTGGCCAGTGCTGAGATTGGGTATTCTGGCTGTATTAGAACTTGACGTCCCAACTCTTCTAATGTAGAGGAAAGAAGTCCCCGCGCGGGCGCCACGCCCCGTACAAATCCGCTGTGCACTACCATATATAGCGTTAAAGACATAGTTCAATGTTGAAAATGAGCGGTATTCCCCTTTAAATGGATTAAAGATGCCAACGTGGGTCTGAAAAGGTTGGAGAAGAAGCACTGTGTTTAGAGAGAGAGAGAGAGAGAGAGAGAACAGCGCCCCCTACCTCTTTCTGCAGCCGCGCGGTGTGCTGCGTCTCCTGCTCCAGCTGCTTCTTGAGGAGCTGACACTGCGTGCAGGGCGGATGCTCCTCCCCCGCACCTCCTCCTCCTCCCTCAGCCTGCTCCTCCTCCTCCAGCCCCGGCAGAGGGGTGCGTCTGGCGTAGCCGTGGTCCCCGAAGGTCAGCTCTCTGTCCACTAGGGGGGGCAGTGCACAACATGTCTGGTTAAATCGTGGCTTTCTTCATTTTGGATCTGTTATACATCAGAGGTTTTCAACCCTTTTCATGATGCCAAGGACCCCTAAAATTGATATACATTTGGCCGCGGACCCCCCATCTCAAAATATGTTGTTCCAGGGACCCCCAGAAGCAAAGATTTGAGTTAAAAATGTTTGCTTTAAAAATATATATATTCAAAGATTTGCACACATTTTCACGTTTTTTCAAAAACACCAGATCTACAAGCTCATAGCACGGCACTCGGTGCCGCTCTATGAAGCCAAAGAAATCTTAAGATGACACAGATGCGTTCCAGGTCTTAATGGGTTAAAAATGTTAAAAATATACATATTCAAAGATATGCACACATTTTCAAGATTTTTCAAAAATAGCAGATCTACTGCACAAGCTTATAGCGCGGCAATGACACAGATGGTCCCCAGACCCACTATATCAGTAGTTCCCAAACTGTTTTGGCTCGAGACCCAAAAGAGAGGGGTGAGAATGTAGGAAACAAGAAATAAAGGGGTATTTATACGTGTACCCATAAAGATTGGTCCCACATATGGGTGTGAGTGCATGAGCAATAAAAGCCCTGACAGGATGATATTCCCATGGTTCATCATACATATGGACACGATGGAATCTGTGTCATTTATAGGGACGGATCCATGATAACACCTTTTAACCCATTAAGACAATGAGTTCTTTTACTTTTGGTACTTTAAGTATATTTTGATGCCAATACTTTTGTACTTTTACTCAAATAATGTTTGATCACCGGACTTTTACTTGTAACAGAGTATTTCTACACTGCAGTATTGATACTTTTACTTAAGTAAAAGATGCGAGTATAGAGTACTTTTTCCACCACTGCTTGGTTGAATTCAAGCACAAAATAAGGGGAGGTTTTACCCGGTTCAGTTTTGAGAGGCATCATCAGGAGGTATGGAGAGGTGGAGGAGGTGATGGAGGTGACTACAGGGTAAGTAGGGTCTAACACTCCTTTCACATTGAAGAGGGTGGGGATGGCGTTGGGCTTCAACTTCTTCCCTCCAGAAGGCGAGCGGGCGATCTCCTCAAACTGACTCTGTTCAAAGTGGACCTGTGTGGCGGCACCCCGAGGATCACACACACACAAAATGTTAATACCTCAGATCTCTGTACTCACACAGATCATCTTTACTCACACAGAGTACACAAAAAGTTACACAAATAAAATGGTATGATACAGTAAATCAGGGCTCTTGAACGTTTTCAGGCCAAGGACCCCTTGGCTGAGAGCGAGATAAATCAGGGACGCCCCGATATATATTGTATAAAATATTTATTTTGTTCATAGATTTCATAGACAGCTTTATAGACTTGTTTCACAGCACTATCATGTTGGATTCATGTTAATGTGTATTTCCAGACATTTAACCATGCACTTAAACAATACTTAAACCTGACCTTTCACTCTGTACTTAGTCTGCTCTTTTCCCCCCCTATACCAAACCACTTTGCAGAAAATAGCAGATCTACAAGCGCACTTTGGCTAAAGTTCTCCTCAGAATAGGGATGCTTAGGTGAAGTGGTTAATGTAAAAATCACACACAGATTTGGCGGACCCCCTGTAGTAACTCTGAGGACCCCCTAGGGGTCCCGGACCCCCTGTTGAAGACCTCTGCAGTAAATGTTGCATTTATTATTTGGAGCCTTTATCCCAGGTGCTTTTTCAAGGTGCATTACATTCAACCATTCACACACACCGATGGCAGAGGACGCCATGCAAGGCCCCAACCTGCTCTCATCAGGAGCAATTAGGGGTTCAGCGTCTTGCTCAAGGACACTTCGACACTAAAACTCTGGGGGAGCCCCGGGATCGAACTGGGGTTCCAAAGTGGCCGCTCTTCTACCTCCTGAGCCAATGCCGCCCTCCGTAAGACTTAACTGTATCATACCATATTATCCTTGATGAAAGTGCACAGCTCTTCAAGGATATAAGATATCTGATGGTGAAAGGCTGAGATAAATGAAAGAGTCTTGATTAAGACCTGGAACGCATCTGTGTCACTTTAGATTTCTTTGGCTATTCAAAAATAGCAGATCTACAAGCTCATAGCGCGGCACCGAGTGCCGCGCTATGAGCTTGTAGATCTGCTATTTTTGAAAAAATCTTGAGAATTCGTTTTTTTAGTTTTTTTCCAAAAAACTGTTAGGATTTAGAAAACATTTTTTAAGAATCGCCTCAGGTCTTAAAGGGTTTAGTCAGAGTTAACAGTGTCTCTGCAAGACGCTATAACTGTCTATGAGAGAGAGTGTCCTCTCAGAATGTCTTGGACAGTTTAAGCATCATGGAATCAAATGGAAATGATTGTTTATTTACAGAAGCAAATAAACAATAATAAAAGCAACAACGAAATATGCTACAAATAATAATAGATTTGTGCAGGTGAGATTTGAATCAAACTGTTGTATAGGTTGAAGCTAAATAACTTATTATGCAATACCCCTTTAACATAGAGTACATACACAAGACAAATAAAGAAAACAATTTAAGTCTCAAAAAAGTAAAACACAGGAGAAGAAATACAGAAACGTTTTTTTGCTTCATAATCCATAATATATAATGACAATGCATGATCACATGCATTGTTGCACACACACACACGCGACGCGTTGTGAGCTTGTAGATCTGCTATTTTCAAATAGCCAAGGTATAAAATAGGGCTAAAGTGGTTAATGTGTGTTTTTATAATATCATAATTTATATCTGAAAAGTAACTAGTAACTAAAGTTTTCAAATAATTGTAGTGGAGTAAAAGTACAATATTTGCCTCTGAGATGTAGGGGAGTAGAAGTAAAAGTATTGGAAATTGGAAATACTCAAATAAAGTACAAATACCTCAAAATTGTACTTAAGTACAGTACATGTACTTACTTTCCACCACTGATATATATATATATATATATATATATATATATATATATATATATATATATATATATATATACATATACATATACATATACATATATATATATATATATATACATATACATATACATATACATATATATATATATATGTGTGTATTATGGATCCATAATATATTATATAATAAGTATAATAATAATAATAATAATACATGATCATAATACATCTCTATACTTGTTTTCTCATGCCAATGAACTAAAGCCACAGTGAATATAATTGAAGGTAACTTTGTTACCTGGCACAGTCTGGAGTGAGGAGTTGGTACAAAGTGATCTCTCCTGCAGTTCACCATCCACTTCTTCTTCCTCACTGGATCCTTAGGGAACCTGAACAGCTGCTTCCCTATGCTGGTGGAGTTGGAGCAGTTTGGAGCCGAGCAGCCCCCCATTAGAATAATAATAACAACAATAATACTAAGATCTAAACGCTAATAAACATTAGCTGCAAGTCTAAGCTAAAAGATCTGAGTCTACTCTAATGCATCATTTTAAACCCCCAGCTAGGGGAAGGTAATACAACTAATAACGCGAGAATAACGCAGCATTTCAACAAGGACTCAGTCTACAATTATATATGTTTTCGCAATATTTAAAAAGTAAACACAAAATGACGTTATTTAATCTGAAACAACGGGTTTGTTTGACTTTGTTTTTTGAGCCAAAATGGCGGCTCTTGTCCTCGACGACTGGGTTTAGTGGCGTACTCTATATATGAGCTGTCCAGGGCGGATGCCTGATCACATCATGGTTAGCCTTAGATCAAGACTATCGTACATGTATTTTATCGGTTTTGACATTTGTATATCTATGAGAGTCTTAGCGACCACTCTCCCAGCTTACACCACATGTTAACAAGGTGTTCGGTGTGTTTGTGTAATGTATTAGTCCATATTATTCAATAAAGTGTTTTAATCCCGTTTGTGCCCGAACGCCAATTTTCCTCCCTCGTTCACATTGAGTGTAATTCCGGCTTTCACCGGATGCGCCCCGTCACTGCCGCACATTGGGAACTCCCGACAGATTCGGCCACAGACGGGATTAAAACACGTTTTTATTGAAAAATATGGACTAATACATTACACAAACACATCGTACACCTAGTTAACATTTGGGGCAAGCGGGTAAGCACCTTATATTTTACATTTGTACATGTTTGGAGAAATACGGGCTTTACTGGTGACATTGCAGGGCAAACTGGGGGGATGGTCGCTAAGACTCTCGTAGATAGGAAAGTAAAAGTCGATAAAAATGCATCTAGTCTTGATCTAAGGCTAACATCCTCATGGCACGTTTTATGTACAAATAGGATGTGAAACATAAGAACACACACCTTTAAGCAGTCACTTTAGTTGTGGTGTAGTAGAGTGTTATTATTTATTTTACTTTATTTTTTTTACATTTTACTCCGGCAATGTGTAAACAGCTATAAGTCGAGGTGGTCCTTCCAGCCAGGACCCCTTCCTTCCAGCATGCTGTAGTGTTTACATTCTGCATGTTGTGTCTCTCTCTCTCACACACTTATAATATAATATATACATCTATAATATAATATATACATCTATCTACGGAATGTTAATGAAACACAAGTACAAGCCATAGTAAAACAACAACAGATATTAATTATATCAGTGTTTTAGTCAAGTCAATATGTCAGAAGTTACTATTACTGTGTCTTTACTGCTAACATAGTTAGCTTTGAGCTAAGGTGTGCAGAAATAATTCATTTTATTATCGTTATAAAGTACATTTATTTGGCAGAAACACAGAATTAAGCTCCTGTTGATCCAGATGGATATGATAGTCCCAGTGGTGGATGTTCAGAATGATAACTTTAAAGAGCTGTGGCCTGCGATGCTGCTGGCCATCAGAACCTCCTGTTTCATAGCAGTAGATACTGTGAGTACAAACATGCATTAATCAAGTTATCCCTACTGTACATACTTTGGCTATTTGAAAATAGCAGATCTACAAGCTCACAACGCGTTGCTTTGCGACCCGTTGTGAGCTTGTAGATCTGCTAAACTGTCCGGGGTGTGCTGTGCTCCCAAAATCCTGAGTAGACCATAATACAGTGGTTTTCAATCAGTGGTCCGGGGACCACCAGTGGTCCTTGAAGGAGTACCAGGGGGTCCCCAGCAAAATCAGTTAACATAGCTTCACAATCATTTTAACCACTTAGCTTTGGCTCATGAGCTTGTAGATCTGCTATTTTTGAAAAGTGATTTTTGAAAGTGAAATATCCCTTTAAGTAGCCAGCCAGTGTGATAATCAGTCTGTCTGTCTGTCTGTCCTCTTCAGGAGCTGAGTGGTCTTGGGAACAGGAAAGCCCTGTTGGCTGAGTGAGTTTGGTCGTCTTCTCTTTTTTTTTTTGTCATCTTTGCATTGATCTTCAGTACATGGCCCTATAGCCCATTGGTTCTCAAAGTGGGGTCCGGGGACCCCCAGGGGTCCTTGGGGGGGGGGGGGTTCCAGGGGGTCCCCAGCTTAAATGTGTTAACATAGCATCACAATAATTGAAACCACTTTAACCTTTTATACTTTTGCTCATATACAAGCTACGAGCTTGTAGATCTGTTGTAAATCAACATTTTTGCAAACCTTTGAATATACATATATTTTTAAAGCGAACATTTGTAACAACTGGATTTTGAGATGGGGGTCCGCGGCCAAATACATATCATTTTGGGGGTCCTTGACATGTTAAACTTTGAGAACCACTGCTATAGCCAAATGGTTTGAGAGACTGATAATGGCTTGGTCTGTGGAGGCCTTGAGAAAGAGACACACATCATGCTAATTCCTGCACAAAAGCCCTAGTGCCATCCTGAAGCAGATCAGACATCTCTACGATATTCTCCGTGTTGTTAAAGTTTAATGTGTATTTCATGTCTCTTCTCAGATGCATAGAAGAGCGATATAAAGCCATATGCCATGCAGCTCGCTCTCGTTCCATCCTCTCCCTGGGAATCGCCTGCTACAAAACACTGGACGATAAAGTACGACAAAACGTTGTTCCTTGTTCCTTTGCTTTACTCTCTGTCTAGAACCAACACACTGTTACATAAAGAGGATTAACTTCATCATATCATGAATAGTGAAATGAGCAGATCTACACAGATCTCTGTGTTGTGAACTTGTACATCAGCTATTTACATTTTTTGCAAGATAAGGATAATTCCTTTTAACAGGTCGTTCATGAAAGTCCTTGCGGTCTTGTTTCCAATGAGAACCTGTGAGCAATTAGGGGTTAAGAGTCTTGCTCAGGGACAAATTTCATTTCATTGACACATATGCTGGCCTTGCCTGGAATCGAACCTGGGGCAACCAGGGCCTCTGGCTCCCAAGGCGGGCTCACTAACCACTCAGCTATGGCCGCCCCATAACTGGCCAGATGCCAAGACCAATGTGGTTTAGCAAATAATTAATAACTGATGTTGGCTCTGTTGAGCCTTAATTCTTTGCTGTATTTGCTACTGTAGAACATAAGAATTGATAACTTTGTAATGTTTAAGTAGCATAAATGATTTTCTCATCTTCCATGTTTTGTTCTTCTAAACAAATATACGTTGTATCCCTCTGTCTGTCTGTCTGTCAGGCTGCAGACACGTACCTGGTCCAGGTGTACAACCTGACGGTGCTGTGTTCAGAGGAGTACATCATAGAGCCTCAGTCAGTGCAGTTCCTGGTGCAGCACGGCTTTGACTTCAACAAGCAGTATGCCCAGGGGGTCCCGTACTGCAAAGGCAATAATAAGGTACATACATTAACAGAAAGGCAGACAGTGAAAATGAGACGCAAAAGGAAATCTACCAGAGGTTAGTCATCCATTAGCTCTTTCATTTATTCTAACAGGGAATCTTATTCTAAACATATGGAAGCTACCAGAATAAACCCTATATACTTAGTTGACTGGTGTCCCCCCCAGGCTCGGGCTCTTGACTGTACTTGGTCCGCTCCTTTTTCACTCTATACCAAGGGTCCTATCTGTATAACTTGCCCCTATGCCTAAACATTTTTGGCATTTTTTACTATTTTGAAAAAGATTTTAAAGTAGTGAAAATATCCGATCTACATCGACACGTTGTGAGCTTGTAGGTCGGCTATTTGCAGGATAGGGCCCCAAATGTCTTCGGCCCAGAATAGGGACGCTAGGGTTCATGAGGTTAATCTTAATGGTTTCTCTTCTCTCTCTCTCTCGTGGTTCTTCCAGGGAGGATCAGACAACCAGGGAGTGACTGTCCGTGCGTTGTTCACTGAACTCCTCCGTGCCAGGAAACCTCTGGTGCTCCACAACGGCCTCATTGACATGGCCTTCCTCTACCAGGTATGTGTTCACCTTCACCCTTCAATTCACTTCCATTCAAAGAACATCTTTTGCATGTCTCACAGTTTACCATTTACAGTACTGGGGTCCCACAGGGCTCTACACTTAGTCCGCTCCTTTCGAAAAAACAAATGACAAATTATCTACATATTTACACATGGTACCTGAGATAAGATATAAAGTTGCGTGAGCATAGCAGCAATGTATACTGTGCATGATATACTTATGGACGTTAGTTAAAGTACTAGAAAAAAAACACAAAAGACAAGTCAGTGCGTTGTACATGGGATTAAGGTGCAAAATGTCAGTGCGTGTCGACTGCATAATCCACATAATGTAGACTGACACTGGTTTAATCTGCAAGCAGGTCCATGAGGAAGAGCAAAGAAAAAAAGTAAAGCCACTTGTCAATTTCATCCACAGTTAGGTCCAAGGCACTAACTGTGTTGTTGTTGTTGTGTCCTCTCCTCTCCTCTCCTCCCAGTGTTTCTATGCCCACCTGCCTGAGCGTCTGGCCACCTTCACAGCTGACCTGTCTGAGATGTTCCCGGCGGGCGTCTACGACACCAAGTACGCCACGGAGTTCCAGCTCCGCCTCACAGCCTCCTATCTGGAGTACGCCTACAAGAAATGGTCAGCACCGCTAACTTGTATATATATCGGTGTAAGGCTTGATGACCTCCTAGATCACTGGTTCTCAAACTCTTCAGGCCACGACCCCGCCCCAAAATAATCATATTTTACCTGGGGACCCCCACCCTGACAAGGCAGGCAGAATCCGGCAGGCAGAACCTGGCAGAATCAGATCCCCTGTATACACTTACACTGCATTTTGTATGCTGGGGACTCCCCCCAAAATCATTTAGGGCAGGGGTCTTCAACGTTTTCAGGCCAAGGACCCCCTAGCTGAGAGGGAGATGAAGCAGGGACCCCCTCTATATTGTATAAAATTGTGTTTCAGATTAAACCTTTTTTGTTTACTTTTGGTCTGCTCTTTTTTCCCTCTACACCTATAACTCTTTGCCAAAAATAGCCGATCTACAAGCTCACAACGCCTCGCAGCGTTGTGAGAAAAAACAAATCATATCACACAAAGATTTGGCGTTCCCCATGTAGTAACTCTGAGGACCCCCTGTTGAAGACCCCTGATTTAGGGGACCCCCCCTGAGGGCCCCCGACACCCAGTTTGGGAACCACTGATCTAGATAACATTATGATAGACCCAGTGTTGGTACCATCTATACCAGCTCATAGTGAAATCAGCTGCTTCTCATCTAAACATCATTTCTCTCCTTTGCAGTAAGTTGGACACCAGTCGCAGTGTGGCGTCAGGACGGCCTGGACCCCATGTCCATGTGGACTTCTGTCACTACGCTGGTCAGATGTCCAACTATGTAGATTACAGAGCCTGTCCGGCCATGGCGTCTCCTGAGGGGCAGCCCGGAAACGTTTGCGAGCGCTTCTCTGTAAGTGAATAGTAAAAACAATTAAAACATTTTTTTTGTCTCAGAAACAATAAAGTTAAAGGGTTAGGGTTAGGGTTTGTACTAAGGGATTAATAGCTTAAATTTCTGTTCTACTTTAAAATGTTAGTTGTTAAGGATTATTAGCAGTACTGGTAACTACTACAGTAGTATTGTCTGTTACTAATAACATTAGCATGACTTGTTAGTCATAATACTGATATTAATAACAGTAAAGGAGCTTGCAGACTAAAGTCCATGATTAACACAACTTGAGGTTGAAGGAATTTCCTGACATTTTATTCAATATTTGGGGTCCAGGCCTTCTTCCCAAATGATACATTTCACATCGACAATACTGTGTGTGTGTGTGTGTCAGGCATTCGGCTGGTGTCCCCACGGTTCCCAGTGCACCTCGTCCCACGACATCAACCTCATCCTCCATCAGGACGAGAAGGGAACGGACGACAGGAGAAGCAGGAGGAAGAGAAAGAGAGACAAGAAGAAAGGAGGACAGAAGGCGGAGGGAGGCTCGGCCGTCTTTGACGGCGCGCCCGAAAATAAAATGGCCTGCATCATGGAAGTGGATCCCGTAGAGGGACCTGTTGACGACGTCGCCGCCGCCGCCATCCAGGACCGGCCAGCGACCGCCGAGTCATGCCAGGGACCACCGGACGGCATGGAGGAGAACATAGAGAGAGAGGACCTCAGTGTCCCCAGCACCACACCTGTTGTCCCCAGCACCACACCTGTTGTCCCCAGCACTACACCTGTTGTCCCAAGCACCACACCTGTTGTCCCCAGCACCACCACCACCACACCTGACGACGAAACACGCAATGGTGTGAAAATGGAGTCAGTGGCACCAGAAGGAGGAAACGGTAGGCCTGTCACAGTAGGCTCTATGCACAGCAGCCATGTTGGGAAGAAATTGAAAGAAGGAATCTAAAAATGACACTTTTCTTTCCCGGATTAATAATATTATATAATATAAATATATTAATGATACTAATGAAGGCTCTGTTCCATTCCGGTCAAACAGAGTCAGGGTGCTGATATTGTGCATGTTGACTCACTCTCATTGTTCCTTGAGGGGGGTTCTAAATGGGCCCTTACAGGTGTGTAACTCTGAGCGTGTACGAAATGGAACCAAATGGACCCGTAAGGGTCCATTTGGTTCCATTTGTACACACTCAGAGTTATGGAGGTCCTTGAAGTTAAGTTTTGAGAACCACTGTGTTACACTGAATGGAACGGAGCCTTCGTTAGGACCATTGGTAAAAGCCTGTGAAGGAAGTAAGGAAGAGGCCCAATTACTTTCCAATATGGCTGCTGTGCATAGAGCCTATTATTACATAATCGCCTAATTTTGCGTAATCGTCATAATCGGTATGTTGAAAAATGTCCATATGTTTTCAGATATTTTCAAAAAGTAGCGTAAATAGCTGAACGACGAGCTTACAACTCCTTGCGATGTGCTGTAAGCTTGTAGATCGGCTATTTACGCTATATGATTTAAAAAAAAAGTTATATTAGTTTTTGTATATTAAAGTTGTTTGTCATATCTGTTTTTGGTCAGCTCAGAAGCCTAAAAGCCAAAACAGAAATGAAATTTCTATTTATATGTTCCATTATTCAATGCCCAAAAACGAATAAATCGTTAATCACAATTATTTATGTGACAATTAAATCGTCAAGTAAAGTTTGATTGTTGACAGCCCTAGGAAACGGCAGCTGCATCTCTCCTGCGGCGGACGCCAAGAAAAAGAAGCCGGAGGGAGGAGGCACGCACCGGGCCGGGTTCGATGCCTTCATGACCGGATACATCTTCGCCCACGCCACCACCCTCTGTAAGAGAGGAGGAGCGGGGAAAGAAGAAGAAGGAAAAGAGGGGGAGAAGAAGAAGACGGCGACGACGCAGAAGGGAGGTTCATGGCTCCCAGAATGCATCAATAAGGTGTACCTGAGCGGGAAGGCGGCCCCCCTGCACATCGTTAAGAGCACCTTCTCCAAGTCATCCAAGGCCCACCTTCACAAGATGGAGATGGTTTGGGCCAAGAGTGCAGCCAGCGCCCTGGCAGAGAGGGCACAGCAAGGGACTGTGTAGATCCATGGTTCTCAAAACCTTTTAATTTCAAAGACCCCCCCTCACCCAGCAGCGAACGGCCTTTTCCTGTGTTGTTGAAGCGCATGTCAGCGCACTGAAGTCAAGGCACAGACTACTGTGTTGTTGACGGACAACGTATGCATACTTATGAGAAACGACAACAATAAAACCTGGAAAAACAGTTGCGTGCATTAGCGCAAGAGATGAGGATAAAGGAAACATTCAGTCTAAAGGTCCTTACATACCGGCGAATATAGCGAATATACGCAAAATTCAGACTCGTTCCGAATAATTAAAAGACGCTTTTTCGCTTCGCTTTTTCGCTCCATGTACGGAGCCATTGACTTTATAATGTTTTAAAAAAACCGCATTATTCGCACGAAAAAATCGCCCCGGTGTGTAAGGACCTTAAATGTCCAGTTTGCTCATTCACAACTACTACTAGGCTACTACTTTTGTATTTGAAACTTTACATTTCTCTAAATGTTATAAACTTTCAGGACAGCCTAAGTACAAATATCATTTATGAAAAGGCTCCTATAGGCTACAGTGAAGTCGGACTGAATAATGACTGAAACGTTTTTGCTTTTTTTACTCTCTTGGTGTGGGGATTATCTGGCACAGTAGTCGTGAATTAGCAAACTGGACATTTAGACTGAATGTTTCCTTTTATATCCTCATCTTGCGCTAATGCACGCAACTGTTTTGCCAGGTTTTATTGTTGTCGTTTCTCATAAGCGTGCATCCGTTGTCCGTCGACAACACTGTAGTCTGTGCCTTGACTTCAGTGCGCTGACTCTCTCCCCCCCCCCCCCCCCCCCGCCCCCTTGCGCTTCAACAACACAGGAAAAGGCCGTTCGCCACCCAGCAAGGGGATGTGTGTATGTCAGCACTTTTGTTTTATATAGTACAAATTTTAAGTTTGTTTGATTTTCTTTGTTGACATAATCGGGCTGTTAGTTAGAGATAGACGACTTACAATACAAACGGACACGCTCTTTTCAGAATGTATCATGATTTTTTTTCAGAGCACAATGTATTTGTATAAAAGTAATTAAAATACCGTATTGAATACTTTTTTACATCCCGACTGTCATTATAAATCACAGGAACGCGTTTTGAAAATGTACGCATTGCAAGTGTCTGAACTATGTCTTCTTCTTAGGTTTACATACTTTGTTCATTTTAAACAAAAGTGGGTGAAACGCACACCAATGTGTAAACTCTACTAGGACAGGGGTCTTCAACAGGGGGTCCGGGATCCCTAGGGGGTCCTCAGAGTTACTACAGGGGGTCCGCCCAATATTTGTGTCATTTTTACATTAACCACTTCAACCAAGCATCCCTATTCTGAGGCGAACTTTAGCCGAAAATAGCAGATCTACAAGCACACAACGCCTCGCGCTGCGAGGCGTTGTGTGCTTGTAGATCTGCCATTTTCGGCAAAGTGGTTTGGTACAGGGGGAAAAAGAGCAGACTAAGTACAGAGTGAAAGGTCACGTTTGCTAAGTATTGTTTAAGTGCATGGTTAAATGTCTGGGAAATACACATTAACATGAATCCAACATGATAGTGCTGTGAAACGACGAAGCTGCCTATGAAATCTATATGGGGGAAACAAAATAATGATACAATATATAATGGGGGTCCCTGCTTTATCTCTCTCTCTCAGCCAAGGGGTCCTTGGCCTGAAAACGTTGAAGACCCCTGTACTAGGACATATAGGTACATGTGTGCAGGAAATCAACCCGGACAATCATAGGTACAAAGAGAGAAAAAAAGCTTCTATTCAGAGCAGCAATAATAGAGTAGAGGTGTTGTTAACAGTGTCTGATTTGAGATGAATGACTTGTGAGAAGAAGACATGAAGTGCTCTGAATGCCCTCCTAGATCCTGAAATGGTGTAGATCAGTGGTTCTCAACCTGCGGGTCTGGGTCCCCAGATGACAGTGAAGTGACCATTTAAGACCTTTTTAATACCTCAAAAAAGCTAAGTATTTTGTAATATTGGCCAAATTGTCAAATAATATAAAGAGGTAAAAATTGTGAATGTAACAGATCTACAAGCTCACGTTGCAAGGTGTTGTGAGCTTGTAGATCTGCTATTTTCACAATGTTTATCTGTGGAACAAGGTCAAACTAAATGTTATGCCTCAGTTCAAATATGATTATTTTGGGGGGTCCCCAGTTAAAATATGATTATTTTGGGGGGTCCCCAGTTCAAATATGATTATTTAGGGGGGTCCCCAGTTCAAATATGATTATTTTGGGGGGTCACGGCCTGAAAAGGTTGAGAACGGCTGATGTAGATTGGGGACCTACACACTCCAGTCCAGAAGATGGCGGTAGTGCACCATAAAGTTGTTTGCCAACAACAACAAAAGGAGAGACTACCGTTACAGCGTTATTATGAATCCCACGCCGCGTCCTGGATTTAGACCCGCCTTACGTGTCTGATTGGCTCCCCGGCAGGCATAGTTTTACTGAGGTTAGGGTTAGGGTTAGGGTTAGGTTTAGGCATAGTCTTACTGAGGTTAGGGTTAGGGTTAGGGTTAGGTTTAGGCATAGTTTTACTGAGGTTAGGGTTAGGGTTGAGGTTAGGTATAGGCATAGTAGCAAAAACGAGAACTGTCAATCACAGCGACTACTGACCAATCACAGCGCCCGCTCAGCGGGTTTGCCACGACGCGGTGTGGGAATCATAATAACGCACCGTTACACACGCAAAGTAAATGTAACACACTGGGTTATGTGAGACATTAGTTAGTTCTCTTGTTGTGACACTTAAAAAGGAACCCTGACTATTAAGACGTATATGCTTTAATATACTATAAGTGTCCCTTTGCTTTACTCCTAAATACGTAGTTAGAAACATGAAATATTTTTCATTTAATACAAAAAAAAAGTTACCCCACATTTAGCCTTAGATCAAGTAAAGCCCATACTTCTCCAAACACGTACAAATGTAAAAAAATAAGGTGCTTACCCGCTTGCCACAAATGTTAACTAGGTGTCCGGTTTGTTAGTGCAATGTATTAATCCAAAATTATTTTTCAATAAAGAAGTGTTTTAATCCCGTCTGTGGCCGAATCTGTCGGAAGTTCCCAATGAGCGGTAGCGACGGGGGCGCATCCGGTGAAGGCCGGAATTACACTCAATGTAAACAGGAAGTAAACGAGGAGGCGAAATGGCGACTAATACATTACACAAACACCCCGGAAGCCTACTTAACATTTGGGGCAAGCGGGTAAAGCACCTTATAGTTTGCATCGGTACATGTTTGGAGAAATACTGGCTTTACTGGTGACATTCCAGTGCAAACCGAGGGGGTGGTCGCTAAGACTCGTAGATGCTAAGGGGGGTCCGCCATTACATTCACGCGCGCAACGCATGCTGGGTAGATAGTGTGTTTTGGTTGTAGATAGAGTGGAGGTCTGTCCGGTAGAACGTAGTTTTAACTATGGGTAAGCCGTCCTGTTCTGCCTCTGGTTGTGATTTCTCGGCTAAAGATACCAGGGACAGCGGTATGAGTCTCCACAACTTCCCTAAACTCAGCGACATGAAGAGGAGAAGGATCTGGGAGAGTGGGTGTGTGGGGGTAAAACTCGCCAAAAACCCGCGGATGTGTTCTCGCCATTTCACTCCCGATTCATTCGCAGCGTACTCAAGAACTCATCTAGTCGTGGGTCGTAATTGTCTGAGATTAACTCCGGTTGCTGTGCCTACGATTTTCCCCCATAGCAAGGAGTCAGAATGCCTGCAGAGACAGGAGTTACTAGATGCTTATTTCCTCCCGCCTCCTCCTGTAGAAGAAAGTGCTGATGAGTCGGTTGAGCGGCCTGAAAGTGAACAGTGTTTACCTTTACTAGTGTTTACTGACGCTGAAACTAATACGTGTTGGGGCAGGTCGGATGCAGCGGCACAGTGTCCGGCGGATGCATTATACGGGTGGCAATATCAGGTGTATATGGACCATGGTTACGCTAAACCACCTGGAATCGTGAAGGTTAAAGTTGAAGTTCGAGACCACCGTGGTACACGACCCACTCCTACAGTTGCAGCCTTTGAAAACAATGAACCATTTAACGCAAACTCCATCAAGGAGGAACCCGACAGTCCCCCAGTTCAGTCGGTGATCAAGGAGGATGCTGACAGTCACCCAATTAAGACTGTGAACATCAAGGAGGAACCTGACTGTCACCCAATTCAGCCAGTGACCACAGAAGAAGCCAACAGTCCCCCTGTTCAGTCAGTGACCACGGAGGAAGCGAACAGCAGTGAGCGGTCTATAGATGTACAGTGTTTTCCAATGATAAAGAGGACCGATGCTGCAACTCAGACAGATTATATGAATATGCGTGATGCCGCGGTACAGTTTCCAGTGGATGTGGACTGTCCGGTACTATATATGGGCCACGTTAACGCAGCTGAACCTAAGTTTGAGTTGGATGTACCACAGGAGAACCGTCAGTCCCGGGATCTGTTCCTCTCAGATCAAGAACTTAAAGAGGAGACTGAGCAACAGTACGGACAGTCTGATCCGATGGATTACACTGTACGTTCATCGGAGCCCTCTCAAAGCAGCCAGGGAAATTCCCTTTTCACCCATTACAAATATATAAGCTTTTTTCAAATGTTTTTTAATCAGAAAAACAGTTAATTGTTTCCGCATTGTTTAAACTCTACAAACTCTCTACAAAAATAGCCGATCTAAGTACAAGCTCAAAACGCGTCGCAGCTGAGCTTGTAGATCGGCTATTTTTGAATTGGAATCCTGAATTCTTCTTTTCTATTTTTGAATTGGAATCCTGAAAAGTAAAATTTGTATTTAATTTCAAATGCATTTAGTTATACTTATGTTAACTTTATGAACTTAAATACAATGGACATAAAAAAGACAATACAATTTATAATACTAGTCATTAAGCTACTATAATATAGACTGAAGTAATTAAAGCGGGTCATGTTTGCATGTTTGGAATTGTAACAGCTGAAATCAATTATATATCAGTATTCTGATATTAACCTGCGGGCCGCATTAAGTGAAGGTGGGGCCGCATGTGGCCCCCGGGCCGCCAGTTGCCCATGTATGCTCTAATCTCTATCTATCTTTTACAGGCAGTGCCCTCGGGTGACGCTCACAGCTGTCCCAGTGATCCAGAGGGTTCTGGTGCTGCTGACACGAGGACGCAAAAACGTGCACACGAGCAGAGCCACCTCCCCGCGGAGAAGCCCTATCGATATCCCGACTATCCACAGGTGTTTGCCAAGATGCTAGCGCGCCGTGAACACCTGCTGAGTCACAGAGGCCCCAAAACATTCATTTGCCACGTATGCAGCATGGGGTTTCCCAGCGGCTGTGCACTGGAGAGGCACATAGCCGACGCGCACACGACGTGCCAGAGCTCGTTCACCCAGTGGTGCAACCTCAAATCCCACATGCGCCTCACACACACGGAGGAGGAGAAGCCCTACCGGTGCGAGAAGACGACGAGTAGGAACGAGTCTGAAGCAGGAAAACGTGAGAGATGTCTGGAGAGCCGCGCTGCCGAGGAGGCTGAGATAAGTAAGGACACATTGTGCAACGCAGAGAATCGTGATGATGAGGAGAAGGAAGAAGAAGAAGAAGAGAGAGGGTGTACGAAGAAGCATATAAGATATTATGGGTTCATGGGCAGGCCTAAGAGAATTATTGGGATCGCCTCGGACGACGCAGACCCGTTCTCGTTATCGTTCCAGCTATGGAACGATAATGAGAATGTGGAAGTTCAGGGCGACGGTGAGTCAGAGAAAGATCACATGCACCGTGTATGTACAGTATCGTATTATAACAAAATATGGAACAAAAACATATTACAGTAAAACAGTTTGTGGGGGATCCACATCGACACCTCAGCCCGTCTGAATGTTTCCTCTTTCCATTGTCTTTCTAAACCCATTAAGACCTGGAACGCATCTGTGTCACTTTTTGATTTTATTTTATTTTACACTTTGACTATTCAAAAATAGCAGATATACAAGCTCATAGCGCGGCACCGAGTGCCGCGCCTTGAGCTTGTAGATCTGCTATTTTTGAAAAATCTTGAAAATGTTTGCAAATCTTTGAATAGATATCTTTTTTAAAGCGAACATTTGTAACTCAAATCTGTGCTTCTGGGGGGTCCCTGGAACAAAATAGCTTGAGATGGGGGGGGGGGGGGGGGTCCGTGGCCAAATACATATACATTTTGGGGTCCTCCTTGACATGAAAGAGTTTGATAACCACTGACATAGTACCATAAGTCTTTTCAAAAAAACAGTTAGGATTTAGCAGATATTTTGTAGAATAGGCCTCAGGTCTTAATGCGTTAAACCAATCAGGGGTTGGTCTGTGAACTTGAAACATTGTGACAAAATTGACAGATGTAGTTGTAGTTTTTTACTACCCCAATGTTCACCCATTGGATACTAAGTAGCCTGCAACACAGTCGAGACTAAATTAGCTGTTTTCTCCTCGTAAGTGAGCTGGTGTGGTCCCCTAATGCCTGAGAGTAAAAAGATCCAGCCAGGCTGATACTAGATTATATCTGTGGAGATGGACATCGAAGGCTTGTTGTTTTCGTGGTGGTCTTAGACGGTTAGATGAATATTATAGATTCATGTTGTAATGGGTAAACCTCACGATACGCCCAGACATGATTCAATACCTGGTGCTGTATCCTTTGGAAGGATACATCATATCACCATGGTACCTGGTGTGTTCATTATTAGGTACCAGATTTATCCAAAGCGTTTTGTACAACGTGAAGCCAATGTATTACATAGATAATTGGCACTGGGTGTAAAAAATGTGTAAAATACGTGTGTAATGACCCCAAGTAAACACAGGAGGGCAGCCGTGAGGTTCAAGAATTTGAACTTTGAAAGATAAACACCATACTTGTGCCTTTATAAGAATAAATAGAAACTATCTACATTTATATTCCACAGTTTTACAAAAACATGTATTTTTGTTCTAATTAAATAAAACACTAAATGATGATGCATCTCTTTTCTCATGGTCTAGCCTTTCTATGTGTCAGGCTAACTGACAACTTAGGTAATCATTTTGCTTTGTCTACTCATTGTTGTCAACCGTTTTAATTGATGCTAAACATACTTTTTTAAATGTAAATTTTCTTTTATGCTCTTATCTGATCCCTTTTTAGGTTTTCATACATTATGACAAAATTCTCATCTTAAAAAAAGCTTGACTTGATAAAGAAAGTGCTGAAATTCTAGAATCTAAATGCATGGGATATCAAATGGCTTTTTCAAATGGTCCATCTTTACAAAAATACTTAAAAGCTGTTATCTTGACGTATTTTACCTCTTTGTCATATTAACCCATTAAGACCTGAGGTGATTCTTAAAAATGTCTTCTAGAAAAAAAAGAAGAAAAAAAAATCAAAAATAGCAGATCTACAAGCTCATAGTGCGGCACTCGGTGCCGCGCTATGAGCTTGTAGATCTGCTATTTTTGAATGGCCAAATAAATCTAAAGTGACACAGCTGCGTTCCAGGTCTAAATGGGTTAACCCATTCAAACCGGGGACACATCTGTGTCACCACTTTATCCATATTTTACACTTTGGCTATTTTAGAAAAATCACGAACATTTGTGCAAATCTTTGAATATACATTTGTAACTCAAATCTTTGCTTCTGGGGCGGAGGGTGGGGGGGGTCCCTGGAACTCAATATTTTGAAATGGGGGTCCGCGGCCAAATATATCTAATTTTGGGGAGGGGCGCCGATTTATGTCCGCGCTATTGGGTGCGCATAAGCGGCCAGCGCGTGCGTAAATCTGTGTTTTCTTCCCCAGGTTTGTTACTTTAATGCGGTTCATTTGGTTAAGTTGGTACAAAAATGTACTCCATGAAGTGCAGATGTCGGATGTGATGGGTGATCGTCATTTCTCATGGGTGCTTTAGCCCCGAGGCACCTACAGTATCGGTGCCCTTGATTTTGGGGCTCCTTGACATGAAAAAGTTTGAGAAGTTTTCACATATAAATTGTCTAAGCTGATAAACCTTGTGTAGATGTTTTTTTTTGTACTGCTTGACAAATGGGCCTTTAATAATATGCATCTCTGAATATTTGCTGTCCAAAAAAAAAATCACATTCAAGAGGGTTACTATTTTAAATGAGCTTGTGTCAATGAATTCTCTCATCAGAACGTTTAAGCAGGCTTGTAGAATAATTGGACTAATATTTTTTACAGCGTTGAAGAAACATTTCTATCACTATGCATTCACTGGCTGGGAATGAAGAAAGACTCTATAACCAGGCAGTATGTGGGTGTCACCTTGATATGAAACACATGCAAGTTTAATCAAAGTGCATTACACATGGAGGACATGTTAACGATAATACTATCATGGCTCTGAACCACTGATATCTAGTACAGACCTTCCGACTGTATATAATCGGACATACATTTGTAATTACACCAAAACACAGGAGGGCACTCATAAGAGTGAACCAAACAAAGTAAGATTTTGAACAGATGGGCTTGACCACGTTGGTAGAGGTTTGGGTTGTGTAGTTTACCTTGCCATGATGGAACTCCAAAAGGTGGACAAGAAATTTAAAATAATTGCTCCATTGATTAGAAATTGATCATTCAAAAATATGCTCCTCATTGACTTACATTGTACAGTAAAACAGCTATCAAAGTCCCTCTTTTAGCACATAAACGAACATAAACAAAGTTGATTCAGAGTTTCAGACGATATAGAACATCATAAAACCCAGTACTGTTTTTAATTTTTTTTATACAAATGTTATCTTCCTGTTGATTTTGCTATTTTTATTAAGAAGAAAACCCGGACTGGATCCGCAGATCCAGACCTTCAAATAGTAAAATCAGCAGGAACATTTTTACAAAAACGTTTATATAATCAACTTTGCGTTCGTTTACATGCTAAAAGAGTGACTTGTCAAGTCAATGAGGAGCATATTTTGAATGATCAATTTCTAAATCAATGGAGCAATTATTTTTCATTCCTTGTCCACCTTTGGAGTTACATCCTCATGGCAAGGTGATCATACTGGCCTTTTTTCCTGTTGAATTTAACCCATTGATACCTGGAACGCATCTGTGTCACTTTAGATGTCTTTGGCTATTCAAAAATAGCAGATATACAAGCTCGTAGCGCGGCACCGAGTGCCGCGCTATGAGCTTGTAGATCTGCTATTTTTGAAAAATCGTGAAAATTATTTTTTTCTATTTTTTCCCGAAAAATTGTTAGGATTTAGATTTTTTTTAGACGCTGCCTCAGGTCTTAATGGGTTAAGACAGCCTGTACACTGCCCAGTTACTGAGCTGCTTTGACGACATGCCCTGTCCATTGTCCAAGACAACCACTGCAGGCTCTTCCCCAGAATCTCATCAAATAGCAATCTGATCGGGCGCCAAGTAACATTTTGTAACGTTGCTAACAGCTCGTTGTCAATCAGTTCCGCAAGGGCACACAGGGTAAAGCTAAAACTACACACAACCCAAACCTCTACCAGAGTGGTCTAGCCCTTTAAAAGGGAAAAACTGTTCAGTAAAGCAAACAAACATAACCATTCAGTAAAAAACAAACATAACCGTTCAGTAAAAAACAAACATAAGTGAAACACTGTTCAGTAAAAACAAAACACAAACACAACTGTGTAACAACAACACCCTGGAATATATATAATATGTAGTGGGACATCTTCAGGGCTTTTGGTTTCTGCAAAAAAAAAAAGAAAGAGAAAAAACATGAAAAGTTGGTCAACACATTCGGTGCCAGAATTTTATAATAACAGATTACGTTCGGTGCCAGAAATCTCACCGTTGCGCTGCGCTGTTTAAAGCTCTAGACTCCACAACGAGCAATCCATGAAAAACAATGCACGTGTGCACGGTGCACGATGGTCCTGGCTAACGCCTGGAACGATAACATCTCTCACGCAAGTCACAATGGCGGAGCGATCGTGCATCCAAAATGACTTGTTTTCCCCACCGGAAAAAGTTTCGGAGCTACAGAGTTTTTTTGCAAGGAGATAGAACCTTAATCCCATGTATAACGCACTGACTTTTTCTTTTGTCTTTTTATTGTGCTCTTTTTTTCTCTAAGCACCTCAACGTCCACAAGTATATCATGCACAGTATACATACATTGCTGCTATGCTCAGGCACCTTAGTCTGTTTCTTTATCGCAGGTACTTTGTAAATATGTAGATAACTTGTTTGGCCTTCTGTTGTTCTCTTGTCTGATCTCCTTCCCGCTTGCCCCCCACCCCCCTCTTCTTCTTCCTCCCCCCCTCTTCTTTCTATGGAAATTAACGTTGCGACGGGAATGATGTACAAAAACGATTCACCCACTTTTTTACCTTGTGAACCTGTGATGTGACAATAAATCTGATTCTGAGAACGGAAGTGGATGGGGAGCCATGTTTTTTGGCACGGTGATCCATCTGTCCCTTCCTTCTCTATGGTGATTAGTAGTTTAGTTCCCTACCTATGTTGAATTCACTTATTGTAAGTCGCTTTGGATAAAAGCGTCTGCTGAATGACTCATCATCAACACCCTGACTCTGTTTGAGCGGAATGTTCAGAGACGGTACCTTTTGTTCTTGTGGAAGCCAGGGTCCTTATTCTCTCTGCAGCAGAGTCTGGAAAACACATGTTGACAACAGTGTCACATAAAGGTACTTGGTTTATTCAACCGAGGGCAACATAGAATCATTAGTTTATCACAGACCCATAGGCCTATTTATTCACATAGACCAGGGGTCTTCAACGTTTTCAGCCCAAGGACCCCCTCTCTGAGAGACATGAAGAGGCAGGGACCCCCATTATACTGTATATTGCATAACATTGTGTTGCAGAGTAAAGCTTTTCATAATGTAGATGTTGTATTCATGTTACTGTGTATTTTCAGACATTTAACCACTTAAACCGTCAATACTTGGTAAACTTTCACTCTGTACTTAGTCTGCTCTTTTCCCCCCTCTCTTTGCCGAAAATAGCCGATCTACAAGCTCACAACGCCTCGCAGCGCGAGGCGTTGTGAGCTTGTAGATCAGCTATTTTCGGCTAAAGTTGTCTTTAGAATAGGGATGCTAGGGTTCAAGTTCAAACGTAAAAAAAGAAGTTCCTATCACACAATGATTTGGTGGACCCCCTGTAGGACCTCTGAGGACCCCCTAGGGGTCCCGGACCCCCTGTTGAAGACCTCTGACATAGACCATGCCAACGTAATATTATGTCAACTATTTAAAGAGATAGTTCTACCCCCCCCCCCAAAAAAAACATGTTTTCTATGATTAGTCACCCCATGGAGACGTGAATGTGAATTCATGGATATTTCTTTGGCACCCTTCCAGCCACTGGGTTAAAGAGCACGGCCATCCCTCCAGGCTATGGCATGTAGACTCTTACCATGTAGCGTCCGGTGCGGTAGCCACACATGTACCAGGCCTGCAGAGTGCTGGAGAGGGTTGCCACGGCGACCGAGTCCATGTCCTTGCCGTGCTCCATTGCCAACAGAGGAGGAGGAAGAGGAGGACAGTTGCAGGTGACAGAAACCTGTAGAGGACGAAGAACTTCAGCTATTATTATAAAACTAAAACAATCTAATTATAATGATATACTATACAACAGCACAACCTGGAGTGTGATATTGCTTAACAGGATACAAAGAAATATTACGTAGCCTACTGCACCCTTAAAGGAATAGTTCACTAAAAATATATATTTTTGTTTTCTTTCGATTAGTCACCCCATGGAGACTTGCATTCATGGATGTGTTTTTGTCACATTCCTAAGCCAATAATTTGATGACCGGCTTTGTGTCGTCTCCTCTTCCGGAACCGCTGCATACCGGTCTGCTGGTCATCAAATTATTGGCTTAGGAATGCAACAAAAAAACCCAAAAAAATCTCCAAGAAGTGAGCAGACAAAATTGGATCTGGAACACCACAAAATTGAAGCTGATATATACACAGGTTCTCTCTCCTAAGCCATTGGTTCTCAAAGTGGGGTCCGGGGACCCCCAGGGGTACTTGAGGGGGTTCCAGGGGGTCCCCAGCTAAATGATGGATAGGAACCAAATGGACCCTTATGGGTCTGTAACTCTGAGAGTGTACAAATGGAACCAAATGGACCCTAACGGGTCCATTTGGTTCCATTTGTACACTCAGAGTTACATTAACATTGATTTTACAATATGAATTGGGGTCCCAGAGATATAAATGCCATAAAATGGGAGTCCGCAGCCTAAAGCATGTCAAACTGGGGGTCCTTGAAATTAAAATGGTTGGAAATCACTGCTAGAGAGCCCTAAAAATCTTCTCTTATGGGGGTCCCTGGCATATCTTTTCAAATGGGGGTCCGCGGGCTGATAAGTGTCAATTTGGGGGTCCTTGACATGAAAAAGTTTGAGAACCACTGTCCTAAGCACCCATGACAAGAGGTTGACACACTAATGCCTGCCCGGGGCAGGTAAATAAAATGTTCGGGCAGGACAAGTTTGCTATCGGGTTACCCGACCGGGCAGGTGCGCATTTTGAGTGGGGATGCAACGAGATATCTGTCTTTAGACAGTTGGAACGTGGTCAGCGGGCCAGCTCTGGCCACAGCAGTGCCAGCGCACTACCTCTGTTTGTTTATTGAACAGTCAAAGCCTTGATTGATTGATTGATTGAAAGGCCCTCATTGGAAACAAGTCCGCAAGGACTTTTATGAACGGACCTGTTAGACAAAGTATTTTAAATGTAAATGTGTTGTTTTACATTCTTTTGCCTAATAAAACATTCATTCAATCAATCAATCAATCAAAAGTCAAGTCAGATGAACGTAAACCCTTGACTTCCGGTCGGTGGACCTCAAAATAAGAGCGCTTTGTCAAGTTATGGGAAAATAAGTGTCTTCAGGTCTGTGGAATGTAATATATAAGAGCACCGTTGGCCTATAATGTGCTGTTTTCACTGTTAGTACACTTAAAAATATAAAACAACAAGTGTGAACCCATAGTCACATTCATAGTTATTTACTAGATATTTGGCATAAATATTGAGGTATGACATTTTTTATCGTGCAGGCCAAGAATTCGCAAGTAGAAAGTAAAAAAATAAGTGAAAATTGTACTTATTTTATAAAGGACGATTTACTTTTCAGGGAAGTGGGTAAGACCTGTGGGCAAGTAGAACCTGACCTGTACTTGCCCGACGGGCAAGTGCCTCTGAGACCTTAGTGTTAACCCCTGCATGAGTTATCTTTATAACAGCTTTTAGGCCAAGGACCCCCTAGCTGAGAGAGAGATGAAGCAGGGACCCCCTCTATGAATAAAATGGTGTGTCATCTTTTTTGGTTTTACTTGGTCTGCTCTTTTTCCCCTCTACACCAAACCTCTTTGCCAAAAATAGCCGATCTACAAGCTCACAACGCCTCGCAGCGCGAGGCGTTGTGAGCTTGTAGATCTGCTATTTTTGGCTAAAGTTCTCCTCAGAAAGGGGATGCTAGGGTTCAAGTGGTTAATATAAAAAATATCATATCACACAAAGATTTGGCGGACCCCCTGTAGTAACTTTGAGGACCCCCTAGGGGTCCCGGACCCCCTGTTGAAGACCTCTGGCATAGATATTACAGATATTACCATGTAACGTCCTGTGCGGTAGCCACACATGTACCAGGCCTGCAGCATGCTGGAGAGGGTTGCGTTGACGAGGTCCGAGTCATTGCCGTGTTCCACCGTCAACAGAGGAGGAGGAAGAAGAGAAGGAGGAGGGTTGCTGTTGCTGCAGGTGACAGAATCCTGTAGAGGAGAAGAACAACAACTTCAGATTAGAAGCCAGCCGGGTTCATATTTAACTCTCATACATGACTGGAAGAAAATATACTTACTAAGCTCTTCTAACAAGTTTCAGCTGAACTCACGTCCCAACTTTGTTCTTTTATGGGTTAGAGTCAGTGGTTCTCAACCTTTACAGGCCGCGACCCCCCAAAATAATCATATTTGAACTGCTGGGGACCCCCCCCCCCGCACCCCGACAAGCACTTGGAATGTACTCGGTTCCACAGATAAACTTTGTGAAAATAGCAGATCTACAAGCTCACAACACCTCGAAACGTTGTGAGCTTGTAGATCTGAAATTTTGTTAGACTCTTTCTTATATTATTTTGACTATTGTTTGACCAGTTTTTAAAGTATAGTTTGTTGATTACTTTTGATGCAGTAATGGTATTTTTTCTTGTCTTTCTTTCTTTTTGGAGCCATTACTACAGAGGTCTTATAAGTCCTTAACCCAGGGGTCTTCAACAGGGGGTCCGGGACCCCTAGGGCAGTGGTGTGTTCTACCGTCAGACGCTGTATACGCCGTACACAGTCCAGATTATTTTGGGAAGAAGCGTATACAGTCTAATAACCATTTCATCCATTGAAAACGCGAGAGCGTATACCCACGGCCACGCGCATCGTATCGTAGCGTATACCCTCCGAAAAAACCTAGAACACAACACTGCCCTAGGGGGTCCTCAGAGTTACTACAGGGGGTCCGCCAAATCTTTGTGTGATAGGAACTTCTTTTCTACATGAACGACTTGAACCCTAGAATCCCTGTTCTGAGGAGAACATTCGGTATTGACGGAATAGTATTGACGGTTTAAGTGGTTAAATGTCTGAAAATAGAGTATATGAAGCTATCTATGAAATCTATGAAGAATTTTCATCAGCAACACAATTTTATATAATATGCAGTGGGGGTCCCTACTTCATCTCTCTCTCTCAGCTAAGGGGTCCTTGGCCTGAAAAGGTTGAAGACCACTGCCTTAACCCATTTAGACCTGAGGCCGATTCTAAAAGCGCCATCTAAATCCTGACCTAAGTTTTCTGAAAAACTTCAAATATTTATTCAAAGATTACAACAAATGTATGTTGCTATATACTGTACCTCCCGTCCTGAAAGGTATTGTTACAAATAGGGGTTCCCTCCACCAAAATGGGTTAAATTGTCACTTCGCTGTCACCCAGGAACCACTGGGTTAGGTTATACGTTTTTTTTTAACAAACAGCTCTATCCCCCTCTAGTGACATGCATAAGCAGTAAACCGTCACAAGAAATAGTAAAATCTCCATAGCCTACCACCGTGACAAATGTCCAAATGTATGAAAGGTGTCAATAAGAAATTTCTTATGAGCCATAAGAATTCTGTTCGGACAGTAAATAATCGTAGCATGTAGCCCCCCATAAGACATAATAGAACACACACACACAAACAAACACACACAAACACAGTAATAGACCTGACTCAGCAGGATGAAAATGCTGTTAGCCACATGCATGCACGCACACACACATGCACATGTCTAGAAGCACGCACGCACGCATCACCTGTAAAGTGGTGACTGGTGGAGGCGATACTGGGTTGGCAACTGGTTTCTTCTGGAAGCTTCTGCTGTCTCCAGGGTGTGTGTCAGCCTTATAGCGGGACCTGGGTCTGTCTCCAACCTCAAACACACACAAAACAAAACTCAACCACACAATGTATTCAAATGTTGGCAAAACTCTCAGAGAAAACGGGCTTTAGGTATGTTTATTAGGGTTGTCCGATATTGGCTTTTTTACCGATAACCGATATACCGATATTGTCCAACTCTTAATTACCGATACCGATATCAACCGATACCGATATATGCGGGGATTATTGTGATTAGGGTAAACTCAAATTTCATATCACACACACCATATACAGTAAGAACTCCTGTAACTTATTTATAAAGCAAAAAAATAAAAATAAAAATTTTCAAAAACCGATACCGATATTTTCCCGATATCAATTTTTATGCTAATATCGGCCGATAATATCGGGAGGCCGATAAAATCGGACATCCCTAATGTTTATTTTAGCTTTTTTGTGTTTACTTTAACTCATTGACTGCCATTGACGAGATTTCTCCTCATTTTTCTCCAAGGCTCAGACCGCCAATGAAGATATTCTCAAAATGAAGCTGGTTTCGTCCAGCGTAATAGGATTTATAAAAGTCCATTTTCTCTGCTTTCTCTTGATCGCCGGGTGGATCGTTAAATAATATTCTATGATTTTTCAAAGGTTAGTAAAAAAAGCGCTCAAAATCGCTGGCAAGGTCAGCTATAGACCATGTTTTAACTGTGTTCATTTCAGACTAGTCGCATAACTGGTAGAACGTCACGTCAGTGAAATGATTCGGCATCTCTACCTCCTCCCACCTCCTAGTGTCAAGCGGATAAGACGGTACATACGTTTTGTGTGGGTCTCATGATGATGATGTCATCATCACGTAGCGCGTTCCTACCTGGTTGACGTGGGTCCTCCGGGGTCCGTGGAGCTCGTTGGGAGACAGCAGGCAGCTGAGGCCCAGCTCCTCCTCGTTGTCGTACTTCTCGTAGCGAATGCGACAGCGGTCGCCTTTGACCCACAGCACCACGGCGGGGTAGGCCATCCCGTCATCAGAGAACACCGCCCTGCACCGGGACCCTGGACTCCACTGGACACAAGACACACACAGGAAACTACCATTAACTGAGGTACTGTTTCCCCAAACAGTGATTTGGGACTCACCTTTGGGTCGCGGACCAATTTTTTAGGGGTCACGATTAGGCTAAATATCAAGTTTTTTCCTGTTTCCTACATTTAAACAAATATTATTTAAAAATGCTTAAAAACAAAATTATACAAAAGAAATCACAACTTTTTATCGATTAAAAACAATTCCAATATTTTTCTAAAATAAAATACAAAAATAAAATTCCATAAAAATAAAAAATAGAAAGTAGTGAAAATAGCAGACAAGCTCCACGCGCGACGCGTTGCTTAGATTGTAAATCTACTATTTTCACTAGTTTGGGTCCCGGACAAACGTCTAATTTATCTTCTGGGTTTTGAGCTAAAACGTTTGAGAACCAAATGAAAATAACAGGTTAATGAAGGTTTAGTTGATCATCATGTCTTTACCTTTAGCTGAGTTTTGCCCTCAGACGCTTCCTGAGTCTGGACGTCCTTTTCGGGCGTGGTCTGGCCCTGCATCTCGTCTGTCTGGGACGTTTCCTCTGAGGTCTGACCGTCAGATGTTGCCTAAACAACAACACATTGGTTAGGATGATGGTGACCGGACGGCTCGCCCCAAAACACACTTTCATTGACCACTCACCCCGTTTCGTTTTACTGAGGTCAAGGATAGGATTAAGGTTAGGTTTAGACATAGTTTAACTGAGGTTACGATAGTTTTACTGAGGTTACGTTAGGAATAAGGTTAGGTTTAGACATAGTTTTACTGAGGTTACGTTGGGAATAAGGTTCGGTTTAGACATAGTTTTACTGAGGTTACGTTTAGGAATAAGGTTAGGTTTAGACATAGTTTACTGGGGTTACGATTAGGAGTAAGGTTAGGTTAGGTTAAAAAATAGAAGATGTACAAGCACATAGCTTGGTGCCGCACTATGAACTTGTACATCTGCTATTTTTGAAAGAAAATCGTGAAAATGTGCGCAAATCTTTGAATATACACATTTTTAACTCACATCTGCTTCTGGGGGTCCCTGGAACAAAATGTTTTGCGATGGGGGTCCACGGCCAAATACATATGGGTTGTCCTTGACATGGAAAAAAAGTTTGAGAACCACTGATTATAGCAACATAGGTTTTTTTTTCAAAAAACTGTTGGATTTAGAAGACATTTATAAATGTTCGCTTTAAAACATATTTATACATTTAATCAAAATTGCCCCATGGGCTTGTAGATGCTATTATTGAAAAATCTGGAAATGTGTGCACATCTTTTTAAAAAACAAATGTTTTAAAGCAAACATTTTTAACACAAATCTTTGCTTCTGGGGGTCCCTGCCCTGTGGCACAACATATTTTCAGGTGGGGGGTCCGCAGCCACATGGGGGTGCTTGGCACGAAAACGTTTGAGGACCACCGCTTTTTAATCCATGCATAATGGAGTTGTCCCACTCCTCGAGGAGTAAACTTTATCTCCTAAATCACAGCGGGGTGGAGTGGAGGAGAAGGTTAGTTAATCAACGTATTTACCAGGGGGTCCCCAGCGAGATTAGTTAACATAGCGTCACAATCATTTTTAACCACTTAGCTTTGGCTATTCAAAAATAGCAGATATACAAGCTTGTAGATCTGCTATTTTTGAGAAAGTGTGCATATATATCTTTAAATATTTATATTTAAAGTGAAAAGTGAAAATGAACTGATATCTTTGCTTCTGGGGGTTCCTGGCACAAAACATTTTCAAATGGGGGTCTGCGGCCAAATGTATACCAATTTAGGGGTCCTTGACATGAAAAAGGTTGAAAACCACTGCTCTATACCTTTAGCGGAGTGTTGTTGGTCTCAGACGCTTCCTGAATCCGGACGTCCCTCGCTGGAAACGTCTGGGCCTTCTGCATCTGGGCCTTCTGCATCTCCTCTGTCTGGGCCGTTTCATCTGAGGTCTCACCGTCAGATGTGGTCTGCTGCACACCATTAGGTTGTAAGAGGCTAGTGAAGAGCCTAGTTAACTCTGCCTTAAATCGGTGTCATTTTACATAATTTTGTATCACAATTATTTTAACTATGTTTTATACTTTGGCTATTCAAACATAGCAGATCTACAAGCTCATAGAGCGTCACTTCATGCTGCGCTATGAGCTTGTAGATCTGCTATTTTTTTTTAAAATCGTGAATATTTAATAATATCAAATAGTACCAGACCTAACAGACAATGAATGAACAGATTGAGATTAGCATTTATTTTAAGGTCCACATATCATTTAGTTTGTGACACACACACACACACACATTTTAACCATTTATTTATGTCCACATAAAGGATAATACATACAGGGACACAAATATTATAGGTGCAGTAGGGTTACATTCACAAAATCATGGTATATGTTTTCATGATACAATAAGCATGTCACTCAGTACTCTACGGGTATAAGTAACAGCGTCTCCGCCATATATGGCGACTGCCAATTATAGCAGAGATAGCACAATACTTTGCCAGCCTTTTTGCCTCCTTTTTGGGCATCTTAAGTTGTTGAAGCCCTCTAACAACTAATCTGTGGGTATGTCCCAGGCTGCCGAATATAAAGACAAATAGTCTGCACCTATAACCTAGCTCTGAGATGGTATGTAGGAGTGGTTGGTATTTAATGACCTTGGTCATAAAGGCCTCCTCTAGGCTAAGGTCAAAGGTGCAGGCTATCTCTAACACAGACACTTCCCTGGACTCTTCATTCACCATAACAACATCTGGTGTATTAGCTGTCAAAGATGTAAAGATGTCTGGGTTATCACAGAGATGAAACATGGATGAAATGACACGGGAATGTTTGTACATTCTCACTGTAGATGCATGATATTTTGATATGACACACACACACACACACACACACACACACACACACACACACACACACACACACACACAATCAACTTCCCCCCATCCACACTTGAATAAACTGTTTGATTCAGCAGCCAATTACAAGTATCAGTAGCTAAGCTATGCGATGATTCAATACTTGGGAAGTTGTGCATTTGAGTTGTGTTGAGTTGTGTTTAGTTACATTAATGCAGGGGTCTTCAACTGGGGGTCCGGGACCCCTAGGGGGTCCTCAGAGTTACTACAGGGGTCTGCCAAATCTTTGTGTGATATAATTTTTTTTTTACATTAACCACTTGAACCCTAGCATCCCTTTTCTGAGGAGAACTTAAGCCAAAAATAGCCGATCTACAAGCTCACAACGCTTCGCGCTGCGAGGCGTTGTGAGCTTGTAGATCGGCTATTTTTTGGCAAAGAGTTATAGGTGTAAAGGGAAAAAAAAGCAGCAAAAGTTTCTTTTTTTTTTCTTCTTTACAATATAGAGGGGGTCCCTGCTTCATCTCTCTCTCAGCTAGGGGGTCCTTGGCATGAAAACGTTGAAGACCCCTGCATTAATGAATACGGGGGGCAACTGCTTGGCCATTGCAGCATTGTGGAAGACAGACACACAGACATACAGATTTGGTATTTCATAGAAGTCACCTTTTTGTCTTCAGGGGACTTCATTAGATTGATGTCCTCAGTGACAGCTGAATCAGCCTGCTCCTGTACCATGTGGAAATAAATAACACTCATTATTCCATGTGAGGGAGAAACAGGCCCCATGAATTATCTGTTGCAAGGCCATAGCAGTGGCAGCCATTTTGAGGTTCCACTCAAATTCACAAAATATTTATATCAATTATTTTAAGCCTAGAATCAAGCCATCCAGGATCCTGGTGACTCTTGACCATAAAACATTTGATTCTGTGAAGAAAGAAAACATTTAAAACCGCAAAACTAAGGGCATTTATTAAATATAGTAGCCTATATCATTTAATTAAATATGATTTATTTATGTTCTTCACAGAATCTAATGTTTAATGGTCAGGCTTGTTGAGGGAACATCAAGGCTTACTTTCAAGTATGTTGTCAATAAAAACACAAGGAAATGTTCCCAAAGCCTCAAATAGTTATGGTTGTCCCATTTCACATGTTTTACAATGCATACATTGTATACAAAATATTTTGAAAATAGCAGCTCAAAAAGCTCACAATGTGGTGAGCTTGTAAGTTTAGATAGGGCTGAAGTGGTTAATGTATGTTTTGTAATAATAATCTAAACCTACAAAGTAACTAGTAGCTAAAGATTTCAAATAATTGTAGTGGAGTAAAAAGTACAATGTTTGCCTCTGAGATGTAGTGGAGTAGAAGTAAAAGTACTGAAAACTGGAAATACTCCAGTAAAGTAAAAACACTTCAAAATGATAGCCTAATTAAGTACAATACTTGAGTACCTTCCTAAATACATTTTAAAACACTTTACAGCAGTGGTTCTCAATAATTTTCATGTCAAGGACCCCCAAATTGACACTTATTAGCCCGCGGACCCCCATTTGAAAAGATAAACCAGGGACCCCCATTAGAGAAGATTTTTTTACAGCTCTAGCATTGATTATCAACCATTTTAATTTCAAGGACCCCCAGTTTGACATGTATTAGGGCTACAGACCCCCATTTAATGTCATTTCTATCTCTGGGACCCCAATTTATAATGTAAAATCAATGTTGATTTAACGGGTCCATTTGGTTCCATTTGTACACTCTCAGAGTTACAGACCCATAAGGGTCCATTTGGTTCATATCCATCATTTAGCTGGGGTCCCCGGACCCCACTTTGATGAGAACCAATGCTTTACAGAACTGCACGTGGACAAAAGGATAGATTTAGCTGATGTATAGGTGGTTTCTAACAGTAACTGTCTACTAGTGTGGCAGGAAACACTCAACAATAGCAGATCTACAAGCTCACATGGCATTGCAACAGTGAAGCAGTGTGAGCTTGAAGATCTGCTGGTTTTCACAGAGCGACACGGTCCGTCCTACAGAACAGCAGCTAAGAGGTCAAAGATGGAACTAAATGACTTCTAAATGAATGTATAAACTAACACAGGGTTTCATTAAGTGAATGTATAAACTAACACAGGGTTTCATTAAGTGGTTCATTAGAACATTTGACACTTTATAAGACAAAATAACCTACCGTTTCTACTTTAATCTCGTCCATTATTGATCAGCACGTAGAGTTCTCTTCTCCTCTCAAACCACACACTGACTGCACAAAGCCACACACTAATTACACTAACTACACACACCTGCGAGTCTGCCACACACGTGGACTTTCTGGTGTGGTAACATACCGCCACCTGCTGGAAGGTTGTTGTGCCTGCACCAGTGGTTCTCAAACTTTTTCATGTCAAGGACCCCCAAATTGACACTTATTAGCCCGCGGACCCCCATTTGAAAAGATAAGCCAGGGACCCCCATAAGATTTTTACGGCTCTCTAGCAGTGATTCTCAACCATTTTAATTTCAAGGACCCCCAGTTTGACATGCATTTCTATCTCTGGGACCCCAATTCATAATGTAAAATCAATGTTAATGTAACTCTGAGTGTACAAATGGAACACAATGGGTCCATTTGGTTCCAATTGTACACTCTCAGAGTTACAGACCCATAAGGGTCTATTTGGTTCCCTGGAACTCCCTCAAGTACCCCTGGGGGTCCCCGGACCCCACTTTGAGAACCAGTGGCCTACACCATCTTCTTGTTCTCCAAAAGCTTGGTGACAGCAGTACTCGAATGTTTATACTTTAAGTATAAGTATTATTAATACTACCACCATACTGTTGTTCTCTGTACTGAAGTAAGTCTGGTATTCAACATTTACTTGACTAAAAGTACAAAAGTATTGGCATCAAAATATACTCAAATGGCAAAAGTAAAAGTACTATGCACAATGTCACATTTCACAGCTTTACAAAATGTATACAAATCAATTTACTTGAGTTACTTGAGTAAAGTATATATGATATGTAAAAATACATGTACATACATACAGAGTATGTAAATATAATATAACTTGTACAATATGTATGGTAGAGTATGTTAATACAATATAACTTATACAGTCTGTCTGGTAGAGTATGTTAATACAATATAACGTATACAATCTGTATGGTAGAGTATGTTAAGACAATATAACTTATACAATCTGTATGGTAAAATATGTTAATACAATATAACTTATACGAATAATTTTGAATAATTTTGATCTTCAGGTCAAGATCCAATGTATCCCCAGAGCAAGCAGGCAGGCTCTATTAGCTCAATCATAAAATAATACATAATAATTCAGCACTTGTGCTGGAAACTGGGTTGAAATCCAGGGTAGAAGAGTAAAGTTACTTAGTGCAGCTTTAAACAGAAGACATTTTTTGTAATCACAGGTAACTACGGTATATGATTATACTGTCTTTGTCATACTGTCATTCCCAATGGCACAACTCAGCTGCGCTTATGGCCCCCACAGCCATAAGGAGAAGTTAAGTTGCAAACTCTACTCTACTGACAGGAGAATCACTAAGCCTAAATCAGCCTTTTTGTTTCATAATTAATTCCAGACCATTCATGAAAACACACAACCTGGACTTAAGGATCATCATCACATGCAACCTCCATGACATCTGTGAGGAGCCAGAGAAGAACTTCTTCACCTCCATGACATCTGAGAGGAGCCAGAGAAGAACTTCTTCACCTTGACATTTGAGCTGCATTGGTGAGACATGTTTTTATTTTGTTATGTTACTTGAATGCATACCACTATGTTAATTTGTATAGCCCTAAAGTTGAAGTTTTTGGCAAGTCTTGGGGTGTGCATGTGTCTGTTTATATTGTAGTTAGTTTATTAAAATGATACATAAGATAAATTGTGGGCTTTTTCTCAGATTTTTCTCTGCAATCATCCCCACAACTATAGATAGAATCTGAGTAAAAATGTAATACCATACATTATTTATGACTGCAGCCATATTGACAACATAGAAATGAAAGCTCAAACTGACCAAATGTGTTCATATTGCTTAAAAAGCAGACTTTTTGCCATAACAGTTAGCTGTCACTGTAAAGGTCATAGTAAAACTCATTTTTGGGTGGCGTCCATCTTGGAAATATGCAAAGTAAAGGTCCAGACACACCTAATCATAAAGATAAGTATTCCATTGAGTTTCACATGCTCTGAAACCATGAAATAGACACCAAGTTTGCATTTCTAGCCCATCTGGTTCAAAAGTTATCGCCAAAGCTATTTTCTGATAGGGGCCAATATTGAGGCGGCCATATTGGATTTCCAGCAAAAAATTGACCGGGTTGTCCATATAGGTTGTGATCCTAGAGGGTCATAGATATTATTTCTGGTGGCCAACCTTTGATGGCAGGGCAAATGCAGGTTTCCAAAAAAAGGGGGGGTTTGCCCCCTGGGTAGTGGGTAAAGTACAAGGAGAACCTTCAAGGAGGATGGTGTTCAAATTGATTTTAAGTGTGATCTGCTGGGTAATCTGAGGGTTTGAGGAGAGGAGATTAACAAATATTAGCAAGAGCCACAATAGAAATATCTGTTTAAATTCTGAAGTTAAAGGGAGAAGGGAAGGAATGCATTGAGTTATGGGGGCCTTTTTTCGCTTGTTGGTGTTTAGAAATGAAATGCCATGAAATAATTTCACTCAACATCAATTTCAAGAATTTGAAATCCCTTCTCTGTCACCACCATTAGAGGTAGTTGATGTCCCTGGGTATCACCGATGGATCTGAACTAACCTGGGATTCCTTTGCCTTTTATGTCGTTGGCTGGGTGCTGGTGTCATTACGGTGATGTCAGTCATATCCATATATGGAGCCCCCGATGTCAGTCATGCCCAAAGATAGGGTCTATTAACTCATTACGACCTGGAAAGCGTCTGTCATTTTAGATTTGAATCAATCACTAACCATTATTTTATACTTTGGCTATTCAAAAATAGCAGATATACAAGCTCATAGCGCGGCACCGAGTGCCGTGCTATGAGCTTGCAGATCTGCTATTTTGTGAAAAATCGTGAAACTTGGCGCAAATCTTTGAATATATTTGCCAGACCCAGAGGGTCGGCCTACATGAGGCTTTGCCCCCTTTCGTCCATACATGGGCAAAAAAGACCGTCTGTATAAAAGGGACCTCGGTCTGTCCCTTTCTTCTCCATACATGGGCATAAAAGGGACACAGGCTGACACGTCATGCGAAGTCCGGCGTTTAGTAGTGCTCTGATCTTATAAAGTACTAGGAATTTATTCTGGGTCTGGCAGAACCAGGTCTCCTGGTCTTGTTTGATAACATTTGTAACTCAAATCTTTGCTTCTGGGGGTCCCTGGAACCAAATGTTTTCTGATGCGGGTCTGCGGCCAAATACATATAATTTTGGGGGTCCTTGACATGAGAAAGTATGTGAGCAAAATATATTTTTTCCAAAAAATGTTTTACGGATTCAGACATTTATAGAATCAGACAGATTGCACACATTCACGATTTTTCAAAAAATAGCAGATCTACAAGCTCATAGTGCGGCACTCGTGTCTGCTATTTTTGAATACTCCAAAGAAATCTTAAAATTACACAGATGCGTTCACGGATTGAATGTCAGGGCTGGGTTTGTCAGTTATCTCCATAATGGGGCTCCAGGAGGGGTCTATGATGTCAGACCTGAGTATGTCAGTTATCTCCATGTATAGAGTTCCAGGAGAGAGTCTATGATGTCAGTCTTGGGTATAAGTCATTTGTCTCCCTATGGGGCTCCGGACATCCTGCCACGGTCTACATTGCGGTGGTGTCCATTTATGACTAATGCTGGCAAGTATAATTAAATAGTAAATCATTTACTATGTATTATTGTTATACAGTAGCACAGAGTTTGTACATTTATGAACTTTTAGTGAAATGAATGACTGAGTGAACTTAACAGATTTTATATTTATAGCCATTACAATGTATGTATGTTAGTTAGTTGCATAAAGATGCGAACAATGATCGTGTGAATACAAACAAGACAATATACTGTATCAGTCTTACCTTTGATGATTTGTTCTTCCCCATTGCACACTATTCATACACGTCCAGTTTATTTATATCCCTGATGTACTGAAAACAATTCTCCTGTATAAATGCTATGAGGAGGAGAAACTCACCTCTTCATCAATCTGTGTATAAATGCTTGTACTCACTGTGTAAACCTCAGAAACTGTCTCCAAACTAAAACTTATCTTGACACTTGTTAAGAGACTTTCTCCTGGAATAAATCATTTTTTAATCATTTTTATTAGATGTTTCTCTCTTAATTTAGCTTAATTAATTTATGTTTGTCTACAGACAGCTGAGCTGTTTTTTATTAGAGATTCTAGCCGTTTTAGAATCAACTTTTATTCATAGTTACTCTAAACAGAATTTACAAAATGTTTCATTGTGCTTTAAGGAAGTATTGCAATTATTCAATCAAGTCAACTTTATAGATTTATTTCTAATGGCACTTAACAGCAGGTCAACACCGATACACCATTCATTCACCCAACAATTCCCCCACGAGCAAGCAGCAAGACCTCTCCTCAACTTAATATCTCTAGTAACATTGTATTATGCATCAGCACTATCAACTTAATATCTCTAGTAACATTGTATTATGCATCAGCACTATCAACTTAATATCTCTAGTAACATTGTATTATGCATTACTATCAATGTAATATCTCTAGGAACATTGGCAGCATATTCAATTACTTGCTAGGTACTTCTAGATATATTTCACAAATTTAACATCATGTACAGGGGGTGAACTTGTACATGTGACATACTAGTATCATATCCAGAGGGAGTACATCAAGCCACCTCACTTTGCAGAAACAGGAGATAGGCTCCAGCCCTACGGGCCTCATGACTCAGAAAAGCTTACTTAATTACTTACTTACTACATATTATATGTGCCAATGCAATGTGTAAACACACCATTTAAAGAAATTATAATAATGCAATATCAGTACTGCAGTGGAGGGCCTTTTGTCACAATCAATTTTACAGCACAGCCTCAATGGCAAAATGACCAGGGTTTCTCATGAGGTGGATCATGTGTGAAACATTTGGATGTGGTCATGGACTAACATCATTGTTTATGTGTCATTTCTGCATGAAGTGAACTTTAACCTGTCTTACAACATGCTTGCTTATCACTTATCATAATCATAATCATAATCATTACCATCATAAGACATTAATTCATTAATCCAGTCCACAAATCTGACGACATTGGCGTAGACACCAGGCTTGTTGCTCACTCTACATCGAGGACCAAAGCTCACCAAACCAGCGACATAGTGAATCCCATCCTGTTCACACATCAGAGGACCACCTGAATCACCCTGTAAAGACAAACAACCAGTTTAATACATCATTCATTATAAATACTTTAAGCAGTATAGATAGATAGATAGAATACTTTATAGGCCGTTTATTGATGTAACTACAAAGGACATTATTAAAGCCTAAATGCCAACACTCACTGAATGGCTTCGTCTTGGCCTATAACATGCACACACTGTGATACCCAACATGGATTGATATCTAAAAATGAATTCATCAATCAATCATCGCCCTGTATCCGTTCTGTGTTCAGTTTCCAAAATAATAGAACAATTAATATCAGGAACGAGCGCATTGCAGCTAAGGAAGATGTTCACCTATAGGCTGCATTCTAGACAACAACCTCTCTGGTGAGTTATTGTGGAATAATCTATGATTATGATGAGGGTGGAGTGTTTATTGACATGTAACTACTTATATGGCCCTCTAGCGCCATCCCGTGGTAAATGACCGTTTGTTCAGAAATGACGGAGTGATGACGAACTTCCGGTTTAGCGTGATTTAATTATATACTTTCATTAAGATTTAGGTAGATTAGCGGCTTAATCCGCGCATAGAAAGTATTGTCCTAGTAGTGGGGTGATTTATGTATTTACTATCTAACTTTCTGAGGGTTTTTTAAGCTATTTGTTATGCCTGCCATCGTGACCAAGTGTACTGCGCATGCGTCAGCTTTCCTAGCACCGGAGTTTTTTGGTTAGTATCTCAGTAACAAAGAAGAGCCGCGGTGGGCAGATGGTATGTAAATTAAGCTCCGACCTTACACGACATAACTTATTTCTTGCATATATATATTATACCTTGTGAAGATGTATTTCATGTCGGTAATGATTGCTATGTTCTATGTTTTTATCTGCAGGTTTATAACCTGCTAACTACCGTTGTAACGACCAGTATAGTGTTAGATATGTGTGTGAGAGTTTGTGTGTGAATGAAACAGAAATAAAACGCCATAAAAGACACTTGTTTGAGTTGTATCCACTGGCCACGGCTCTACCTACCTTTCCAAAGGGAGATCTACGATTACATAGGGTGTGATTGATTAGATATTTGGACAGTTATAAACCATCGTCGCCTCCGGAGGAGGAGAACGTGTGGAACAGACGGCGGGGAGAAAGCGGACGTGACGACCGGACCACTTTCACTCGACGCTGCACGGCGGAGAAGCCGTTAAAGGGAAGTAAAATAGCGCTCATATTGACTACTAGTGGTAAAAAAGGCTTGAGGACCAAAAGGAGAAAGGCTGTAAGCTAAAAGACGTAAAGTGACTGTTTCTGTGGATGCTGCTGCTTACATGCTAAGTGCTAGTTCCTTGGATGTTTTGCTAGAAGGCTACGCTACGGCTGCTATGCTACGCTGCTACATGCTGAGTGCTATTGTTTCTTGGATGTTTTGCTAGAGAAGGCTACGCTACGGATGCTATGCTACGCTGCTACATGCTGAGTGCTATTGTTTCTTGGATGTTTTGCTAGAGAAGGCTACGCTACGGATGCTATGCTACGCTGCTACATGCTGGGTTCTATTGTTCTTGGATGTTTTGCTAGAGAAGGCTACGCTACGGATGCTATGCTACGCTGCTACATGCTGAGTTCTATTGTCTCTTGCTACGCTGTCTCTTGGATGTTTTGCTAGAAAGCTACGCTGAGGATGCTATGCTATACTGCTACATGCTAGGAAGCCCTATTGTCTCTTGTTGAAGATACAACGGCTGCTGTTTTACGCTGCTACATGCTGAGTTATTGTTGCTTGGATGTTTTGCTAGAAAGCTACGCTGAGGACGCTATGCTATATTGCTACATGCTAAGGAAGCCCTATTGTCTCTTGTTGAAGATACAACACACTGCTACGTGCTAAGGAGGCTGCAGCAGCGCTCTATTGGTTTTGCTGCTATTGACTTTGCTGCCATTGACTTTGCTGCTATTGACTTTGCTGCTATTGTTCTCTCTGCTGCGATCTGCTACCTAGTGAGCCGTAATCAAACTGTTCCGGGGTCCCTATATGTGCACTGAAAGCCAGTAGAGGGGAGCGATAAGACGGAAAGCAATATGGGGTCAAGTGGTGACATAAAGAAGAAGCTAATCAATGCAGTGACCACATACGGGAATATAGCAGATCAGATCGACGATGCTATTGATCGTGCGCCAGCCTTGGAACTGGACAGAGAGAGAAAAGCACTCCAGGATGAGTGGAAGAGACTCTTGGGGTTCTGGAATGCATATGAGATAGCCTTAAAAGAGGAGGATGAGACCGCAAACGCAGGAGCGATTGCAGAAGTCCAGACGAAGAGGGCTGCCGGTAGACAAAGGCTCAAAGACACAGATCAGAGGGTCCGGGCGGAACTATGGACCCGCTGTGCAGAACCGAATGTGAGAATCCTGAGGGGGGAGTTTGATGATGCTTTGGGGAAGGTCCAGGTGCGTAGCTTGCAGGCGGCATCCGCAGAGCAACGAGAGAGAGAGAGGAGAGGTCTAGAGAGGAGACTCTATGACTTTGTACAAGTGATGAATGAGTGGTTATCCGTTGTCCCTGTGGATAAAGCAGAGGAGATGCAGACTACTTACAGGATCCTAAAGGACCAAAAAGAAGTGCTACTGGAAGACTGGGCCGCGCTCAGGGAGGTTAAGGGAGCTGACGAGAAAGACGAATCGTCAGTGGTGGTGGTAGATGAGGGACATAACGACCCGTCAAAGCATACTACAACCCCAGCCAGCCCGCAAGTGCATAGCCTTAGAGACCGGCCTGCTGTATCCAGTGGCAGTGTCTATCCTAAGCGTGCATATGTGGGGCCACCCGCTCCGGCCTGGACAATGCAGCACCAGTCCTCAACACCATTGAGAGACGGTGGGACTCCGCGCTTGTCTTTCCCAGCCTCAGGCATACCACCACATCAGCAGAGTGGCCGTACAGGTCAGCACGGCGTCACTGAAGCTCCGCAGGCAGCGTTTGAATCCCACGGTTGGTCAGGCATGGCATCTGGAGGAGATGGCAGCGCCCAGTACTACAGGCCCAAAGTCAAGGTGAAGCCGATTAGTCTGCCTATGTTCTCCGGGGACAGAAGGACCTACTGGAACTGGCGGAACAATTGGGAGAAACTCCAGGGACATGCAGAACCCTCAGGGTTAGAAGTGTGCAAGAGGGCTCACCTACTTGACAGCCTGGAAGGGGCACTGAAGACAGAGCTTCGATTAGATACATGCAGAACGTCAATGGATATCTTTAGACTCCTGGATAACCGGTTTGGAAACAAGGGCACTACTGCTCAGGTGATCCTGGAGGAACTGGAGGAAATGCCTGCGGTGAAGGGCAACCAGCCTAGGAAGGCAATAACCTTAATCCAGACAGTGGAAAGGGCACTGTGCGATCTAGAAGACCTGGAAATGGTGGGGGCCATCAAAAATCCTTTGATGATCAATAGGATAGTAGGGAAACTTCCCGCGGAGGTCAAGAGGAAATGGATCTCCCATGAGCAGGACGCCATGAATGGTGTCAACCAAGGGAATCATTTCGACAAGCTCTTAACGTTTCTGAAAAAGGAGGAGGGGATCCTCGAAAGGCTAGCAGAGATGGATCTTGGAACCACCTATGTTAATGAGAAGACGGCCCAGCGGGAGAAACCGAGAGAGAGGAGGCAGGAAAAGCAGTCATTCACCAAGACAGCAGTGAGTGAGATCAAGAGGGAGTCCCAGCGAGAACCGTGCACTATGTGTGGAGATGAAAAACATGGAGGACGACTCTACGCCTGCCCAGCCTTCAAGAAGGCTAACCTGTCAGTTAAGAATGTCCAGGTAAAGAAGACAAAGGCGTGTCCCAGATGCCTGAGCGTTCACGGGGCTGACAGAGCATGTAAACAGGGTTTTCCCTGCCGAAAGGAAGGGTGTGCTGGGGAGGACGCTCCTGCAGACCATCATTACCTCCTCTGCCCCAGCTCAGAAGGAAGGGGGGCGTCAACCAGAAGGGAGACCAGGGTCGAAAAGAAGAGAGGGCCTCGTGGCCTGACAGAGGAACAGGAAGCCGTCACAGCCAGACTTGCAACTAAGTTGAGTCCGAGAGAGATGGAGGATCTTAAGAAAGCCTTCACTAACAAGGCAACCTCAAAAGTATGCTCTAAGTACAGTCTGGTGGAGAAGGAGCTACCGGTCCTCATGATGCTTGTGGATGTCACAACAAGAGGAGGAGACTATATTGGAGCCCTGATTGACCTCGCCTCCGACACCAACTATATCACGCACCAAGCCGCTAAAAGACTCGGACTGACTGGTGAACCAATCACACTGGTGGTTTCTGGAGTCGGGAAGATGGAGGTAAGGGTCGACACAAGGAGATATCTTGTGGCAATCAAAGTATGGACCCCAAGAGGAACCCTAAGATCCCACGAGATGATCTGCTACGGTTTAGATGACATCGCCAAAGTGGATCGAGTGGTGGAATCAGAAGAACTGGAGCAGTTCTTCCCAAGGGTCAGGCCAGGAGAATTGGCCCGTCCCGAGAAGATTGAACTTCTCATCAGCACTCGCGAAGGCCGACTAGCACCGCAAAGACTGCATAGAATCGGTGATCTAGTGCTGTGGGATGGCCCCCTGGGCAAGACCGTGAGTGGTGTGCATCCGGACCTCTTTGAAGAGGTGGAGGTGACAACACGCCATTCATTAACACACTTTGCTCGTTCCATGAGGACGGCAGCCATTAGGGTGGAGGAACACCTTTTCAATGTCCCAAAGCCTGTGGGCAATGTGGAAAAGGAACACCTTTCCAATGTACCAAAGCCTGTGGGCAATGTGGAAAAGGAACACCTTTTAAACGTCTCAAGGCCTGTGGGTAATGTGAAAAGGGCAACTACCGCTGCAAGCGCTACCGATGCCATAAGTTGGTTGAAGATGGACAGCATTGGAGCAGCATGTGACCCTGCTTGCGGGGGCTGTCGTTGCGGGAAATGCTCTCCGGGAGGAAAGGAGATGACGCTGGTTGAAGAAAGGGAGATGGAGCGTATAAAAGCAGGCTTGACCTTCAAAGAAAGGGATGAGCACAGTGGAGAGCCCCACTGGGATGCAAAGTACCCCTGGAAGGAGGATCCGGCATCACTCCCCAACAACCGCAAAGTAGTGGAAGCAACGTTCCTACGAACAGAGAGGCGCCTTGAAAAAGATCCCAAGTGGAAAGAAGCCTACTCCAGGCAGATCCACGAAATGATTGAAAGAGGAGCAGCGGTGAAGTTGACAAAGTCCATGATGGAAGAGTGGCCGGGAGCAGTGTGGTGGGTGAGTCATCTGACAGCACCCAATCCCCATTCAGTTACCACGCCAGTGCGTATCGTCTGGGACAGCAGCCAAGAATACAGGGGAGTGAGCCTGAACAACATCCTGCTAAAGGGTCCAGACGTGCTAAACCCCATTCGGGCAGTATTACTCAGATTCCGGGAGGGAGAGTTTGCTGCTATCGGCGACATCAAAAAGATGTACAATTCAGTTTGGCTGGAAGAGCAAGAAGTCCATCTTCACCGATTCCTGTGGAGAGACTCACCACAGGACACGATTGAAGACTATGCCGTTGTAAGGGTGAACATGGGAGATAAGCCAGCCGGATGCATAGCGCAAGTGGCTATGAGGGAGACTGCCAATCTTCCTCAGTTCTCCCACCTTGTGGATGAAAGAAGTGTCATTCAGGAGAACAGCTACGTGGATGACATCTTTGCATCAAATAATGACCCCAGCAGACTTGAAGAGATCCTGGAGGGGGTTGAAGCTATACTGAAGACAGGAGGCTTCCACCTCAAGCCCTGGGTCCGGTCTGGGCAAAGTGGGAGGATTGATGCTACAGAATCCAAACCTGAAACACTGATTCTTCCTAACCAGCTCAAAGAAGAAGACAACAAGGCATTAGGGGTGGGTTACCTCGTCCGTGACGACAAGCTCTTTGTCATGGTATCCATCAACTTCTCTAGTAGAAAGGGGAAGATGAGGACTGGAGAAGACCTGAGCGAAGAGGAAGTTGTGGAGATGACGCCAAACCCATTGTCACGTCGGGTGCTACTAAGCCAAGTTGCTGGACTGTACGACCCTCTAGGTCTCGCAACACCAATGAAGCAAAAGGGAGTGATTCTCGTGAGGAGAGCCTTCCAGGAGGCCGGAAACCTGACGAGAGACACCTGGGATGAACCACTGTCTGATGACCTCCGTGAAAAAGCAGTAGAGCTATTCAAGGAGTACACAAGACTGAGCAGCATCACGTTTCACAGGAGCATCACGCCCTCCGGCTGGAGGGGGAAGCCCTGGGGTATCACGTTTTCGGATGGAAGCTGTGAGTCCTATGGAGCTGTACTGTACCTAAGGTGGAGGACAGCCGATGGTGTAGTCACCCGACTGATAGAATCAAAGGCAAAACTAGCCCCTCTTGACCAGAAGGGTGACGCGGTCAAGGCCGAAATCTGTGGAGCTGTGTTCGCCTCTCGTCTAAAGGGCTACGTGCTGAAGCATGGAAGATTGGAAGTGGAGAGATGGTTCCATTTTGTAGACAGCCAGACGGTGCTAGGTGCCATCCAAAGAGAAAGCTACGGGTTCCAGACGTTCTTTGCTAATCGAGTTGGGGAGATCCAGAAGGCTGGCCCCGTAGAAGACTGGTGGTGGATACCTGGAACACTAAACGTTGCTGACTTAGTGACAAGGAGCGGCTGCACCCCTGAACTGCTCACAGAGAGCTCTGTATGGCAAAATGGTCCTGACTTCCTGGCCGATCCTGAAGAAGAATGGCCCATGAAATCCGCCTCCGAAGTAGTGGCTGCTGCTAGAGACATCGTGAGCAAGCTCCAAAGAAAGTCCTTCTCAGCTGTAACTACGAGAGCACAGGCCAAGCTGATAACACCCCCTGACAGTTATGAGAAGAAAAAGACGGACGACGGGGCGCCACAAAAGTCTTCAGACGCGACAGCCCTTCCCTCAGAAGAGAGCAAAGTTCCCCAAAAGCTCTGGGGCGCTGCGCTTGTGGACCAAGTCGACCCAAGAAGATACAGCACGCTGACCAAGCTCTGTAATGTAATCGGCTTCGTCAGAAGAGCAGTGAAGTTCTGGTTATCACGGAAGAAGAGAACCTGCACACCAGTAAAGTGGGAGGCCTTGACAGTGACTGAACGTCAAGCTGCTTTCGAAGAACTAAGCCTGGCAGCTCAGAAAGGAGTGAAGTTTCCTGAAACTACACTAAACAGGCTTGTAGTCCGTGAGGAGAAAACTTCTAAACTGTTACTGTGCCACGGCCGAGTCCAAACTATGACTGAAGGACGGCCCGGAGTGCCCTTGATTCCCTACGGGGAGTGGGTTAGCATCCTTCTGGCTGAAGAAGCCCACCGGGCCAACCATGAGGGAGTAGCTGGTACCCTTCTACGAATAAGGGAAAAGGCGTGGATTGTGCAAGGACCAAGAGTTGCTCGCAAAGTAATCGACTCCTGCATTCACTGCCGGAAAAACAGGGCAAAAATGTGCCAGCAAGTTATGAGCGACCTCCCGCCGGAGCGCACAACGCCAGCTGCACCTTTTGAATACACAACGTTGGATCTCTTCGGCCCTTACACCATCAGAGATGCAGTGAAGAAAAGGACTAGCAAGAAAGCCTGGGGCATTGTCTACTGCTGCATGGCATCAAGAGCGGTGCATGCTGACGTCGTAGAAGACCTATCAACAGAAGGTTTCCTGAAAGCATTTCAACGCTTCACTGCCCTGAGAGGCCATCCGAAGAAGCTCTGGTCTGACCAGGGAACCAACTTTGTTGGAGCTAAGCCAGTATTGGAAGAACTTTACAAGTTCCTGGCAAGTGTCGACAAGGAAAAAGTCCAAAAGAGAGCTGCCGAGACTGGCACAGATTGGACGTGGGTATTCCACCCAGCCGACTCGCCGCACCGAAATGGCGCTGCAGAAGCAGCAGTTCATGTAATGAAAAGAGCGATGAGCAGCGTGGGAGAAGAAGGAAACATGACGGCACTGGAGTTCCAGACCCTTCTATACCTGGCCGCTAACCTGTCTAATGAGAGGCCTATCGGCGCTTTGACCCAGCTGCAAGACGGGAGCGTTGAGGTCATCTCCCCCAACTCCCTCCTGCTGGGGCGCGCAGGGCCCAGTAGTGACCCCGGAGGGTTCGATTCCACTGTCTACCCATTCGTCCGTCTGAGAGCGATCCAGATCGAGGTGGACAAGTTCTGGAAACGGTGGAGCCAGCTAGCGGGTCCAGGACTCTTCATCCGGAAGAAGTGGCACACCCCTGCCAGGGACGTCACCGTCGGAGACCTGGTATGGCTCGCTGACCAGAACGCACTCAGAGGCCGTTTCAGACTGGGTCGAGTCGTGGAGGCGTTTCCTGATGAGAAAGGTGTCGTCCGAGACGTGAAGGTGAGAACCTGCCACAGCCTTCCTGCCGGCACCAGCCCTTCCAAGAGTGACCAGCCCGTCGCAAGTTGCCCGTCCACCATCCTCCACAGGGATGTTAGGAGGCTGGTGGTTCTTCTACCAGTAGAAGAGCAGTAAAAGAAGAAAAGATTCCCCACTGCCATCCTCCCTGGAGGTTGGCGGTGTGTTTCGGTAAGGCCAGTTCCGTGCCGGTGCAACTTGGTACAGCTGTGACTGGACATGACCGAGGTCTAAGCCCACCTCTGTGCGGGCTTGTACTTCTGTATGTTTAGTTGGCAGTTGTGCGTTGTTGCATCTGCTAGGGCTGCGCTTAAAGGATTGTATGCTGCATCAAGGACCACGAGAAGGATCTCACCATTTTTGTAACGTATTTTTCACCTTTTACAGACAATATTTCGCGTATTTTGCGTATTTTTTACAGACACTGTTTTGCGCCTTTTACGAACAATATTGACGGCCTAGTGCCCATTATTTTTCCCTTGGAGAAATGTTTCAAATGCATGGACTAAGGGAGTTATGGGTGGTGGTCCTCTTGGGTCTTAAAGCCATAGGACCAAGTGGGAGGTGTGGAATAATCTATGATTATGATGAGGGTGGAGTGTTTATTGACATGTAACTACTTATATGGCCCTCTAGCGCCATCCCGTGGTAAATGACCGTTTGTTCAGAAATGACGGAGTGATGACGAACTTCCGGTTTAGCGTGATTTAATTATATACTTTCATTAAGATTTAGGTAGATTAGCGGCTTAATCCGCGCATAGAAAGTATTGTCCTAGTAGTGGGGTGATTTATGTATTTACTATCTAACTTTCTGAGGGTTTTTTAAGCTATTTGTTATGCCTGCCATCGTGACCAAGTGTACTGCGCATGCGTCAGCTTTCCTAGCACCGGAGTTTTTTGGTTAGTATCTCAGTAACAAAGAAGAGCCGCGGTGGGCAGATGGTATGTAAATTAAGCTCCGACCTTACACGACATAACTTATTTCTTGCATATATATATTATACCTTGTGAAGATGTATTTCATGTCGGTAATGATTGCTATGTTCTATGTTTTTATCTGCAGGTTTATAACCTGCTAACTACCGTTGTAACGACCAGTATAGTGTTAGATATGTGTGTGAGAGTTTGTGTGTGAATGAAACAGAAATAAAACGCCATAAAAGACACTTGTTTGAGTTGTATCCACTGGCCACGGCTCTACCTACCTTTCCAAAGGGAGATCTACGATTACATAGGGTGTGATTGATTAGATATTTGGACAGTTATTTCAAAGGTCAATCAAAAAGATTTCTAGCAAGAGTATCCACATTTATGGACAGTAGTACTCTGGAAATCCTGGCAGTTACACTTGTCCAATGTGATTTTGATTAAGCATGTACATCCTTGTACAATAGCACCTCTAAGAGCCTACACAATACATTGCAGACCTCCCAAAATAAATGAGTTAGGTTGATCCTCAATCTCCATTCAAGAACTCATCTCCTCCCTCTGCTCCCTTTGCCAGCCTGTGGCTTAGAGTGGAGGAGAGATGTGTATGGTTCACAGTATTGTAAATAATGCTGCTCCCAAAAATGTATGCAAATAGTTTTCCAGGGTTAGGGATGTTCATAACTATCCCACCAGAGGTAGCTCCACTAATTTGTTTTTTAAGTCTGGCGTCTTTTTGTAGTCCGACTAGGCACGACTAGGCGTCCAAGAGGCACCAAAGCGCCATCCACTCTTCATTGTAAACAAACATGTCGGAACCCGTAAATCTTTTTACAATAACCTCCTTTTTCAGAAAGGAACCATTGAGGGTTAAAAAGGTTCTTAATGCTGATATAATAGACAGTAAAAAGTAGGCTAATATTTATATACATATTTATTATATATCATTATTTATTATTACTATTAATATTATATTGTTTATTTTTTATATTTATTTATATATAATCTCTCTCTCGCTCTGTTAAACAGAGAGGGACACATCACTGCGCATATTGTCAAAATACACACTTGGACCCGGAAGTTGTTCTGCCGGGGCGCATATGTCACGGCTTAAGAACAGAATAGAGACGCGGCGTTATTTCCCCAACTACATTCAGGCAAGTTAATACAACAACGGTAACCCACACGTTTACATTTTTCATGTACCGTCGGAGCTCGGCGCTCGTAAAGACAGTGATGTCACTGAAATGTGACTACTTGTCTGTCTGCCGTCTCCCCTCTGCTGTGTTAACATTATGGGTAACCTATTAATGTGGCAAATGAAATGTGAAACACATCAACTTTTGAGAAAACAAGAAGATATGTTGATAAAGACACTCTATACATTTGGGAACATATTTTTATTAAACTCTATATCGTCTCCAGTTCATGTAGGATCACTTTAAAAGTAGGCTAACTCTAATATCGTCTCATAGGGATTGCATTAAGCTGCAGTGCATCGTTCTCCCGGACGTCAAGTGGGTGTGCTGTCTCAATTGTGGGTGTGAATTTGTAGGCGACCTTGTGTCTCTATTAACATCATTAATATACAGTAGAAAGCATTTCCACATATGGTTGTGGCATGTCAGATATGTTATGTCCAGTGTGCACGCACACACGTACGTACGCACGTACGCACGTACGCACGTACGCACGCACGCACGCACGCACGCACGCACGCGCGCGCGCACGCGCGCGCGCACACGCACACGCACACACGCACACACGCACACACACACACACACACACACACACTCACTTGGCAGGCGTCAACTCCTCCCGCCATGTATCCTGCACAGATCATGCTGTCATCCAGTCGGTGTCCATAGACATGTGGAGCCATGCAGCCTTGCTTAGAGATCAAGGGAACCTTGCCTTCCAACAGCCTGTTTGAACGTTTGTTATTCCCTGAGTTTCAAGAACACAGAGAGGCAAAAGTGACAAAGAGAGGAAAAACTTGACACATGCTGCAAAATGTTACTTACAAAACACATGTCAACTTATGTTTCCATTGGAAACTAATTTTGTCCGCTTGTATCCGCGACCTCATTCTTTCGGTCATGACCCACACTTCATGACTATAGGTGAGAGTAGTAACAAAGAAGGCTTTGCCTTCTGGCTCAGCTCTCTTTTCGTCAAAACAGTGCAGTACAGCGACTGCAACACCAGGGGTTCTGATTGCCAGGGGAGCCTACCCCTGGCAATCAGAAAAGCCAATTCTCTGACATCTTTTAAATCACTTCTAAAAACAGATCTGTTCAGGAAAGCCTTCCCCTAGGTCACCTCATCTGCCATAATTGTGTTGCGTATGTCTGTATCTGTTTGTTTGTCGATGTGGGCAACAAGACCATAGTTTTTGTTTTGTTTTGGTCTCCTTTTAGCTTGATTGTTTCAATGTGTTTCTTTTCTGTATTCTTTGTCAGAATGAACTTGTTAACTATGTTACTCCCTTATGCTTTATTAAACGTGTATGTTTTACTTATATATGTTATGCTCCAATTTAACTGCTGTACAGCACCTTGTAACTCTTGTTTTGAAAAGTGCTATATAAATAAAGTTATTATTACTATTATTATTATTCAGATCAGTGGTAATGTGTAGATAGATACATACCCGGGCCCCATCCAGAGACCACACACTCCTTGCCATCAGGGAAGAGCTGGTTTGGCAGACAGGCAGTTTTAACATAGCGGGTTTCCACGGCACAGAGAGGACTTTTGGTGACATTCAGCTGAAGTAAAGCTGACACACAGAATGGAACATTAGCATATCTGACAACAATGTACAATTTAGGCATTTAGCAGACACTCTTAATCCAGAGAGATTTACAGTAAGCAAGGTAAACACAAGGCAATACATCAAATGCATAGAGACAGTGTAGTGCCTCAGTAATCTAGGATCATATGAACCGAAGAACCTATCATCAGTACAAACAGAATAATGTAAAACAATAAATCATATGAACATTGAAACTTCATAAACTCTAGGATGCCAGGTCAACATATGACTCAACATATATTTCCCCAAAGTTATCATCAATACATTCAGAATGCTAACTGGCTTGACAGTTAATCATGTTGTGTCATATGTCAATTCATGGCCTCACCAATGTCACTATGAACAGCGGAGAGAGAACCATCAGAGAACTTTGATAGCCAGTAATCGTCATGAACGATGGCTCTCACCACACGGATGACCTGGTCAGAATCTTCATTTCTCGTAAGGTACACTCCCCCCAAGAACACCTGCATGTCCACGGAGCTGTTACTGAACAAACATTATGTTAAATAAAAGTCAATCTCTTTCAAATCAGATAGATATATACTGTAAGTAGCAGAGGTCACATTAGGTCTCTGTAATTGCCTGTTTTGGTAAAAACGTTTTGCTTTGTTTCTTGTAACCGTTTCTGATGGAACAGCCGGGGGGTCGTTAAAACAATAGGACAATGGCGTCGGCCGATGGGGAGAACTGTCAGTGTTTTTCAGTGGTTTTCAAGAGAAGGAGATTGCGGTAGAAGCGAATGGATACGCCGTGGGGACACTGTCTGATGTACTGGAGCACACCATTCTGTGCCACCCAAGGATATTCTTGAACTGATGGCTGAAAGGAGTGTGGTAGAAGTTAAATCCTGTGAGGGAGAAGAGGGAAAAAAATAATCTTTGTGACCAAACATTATGTCGGTCGTAATCAGTGTTAATTTTGACAGCAAATTTTGATTTAGTTTAGTCATACTCTTTTGAATAACATTGATTTTCTTTTAGTCACATTTTAGTCATCTGGAAAGTTTTAGTTTTAGTCTGGTTTTAGTCGACTAAATATCATAAGATTTTAGTGGACTAAATCCACAGTTGATTTAGTCGACACAAATGTATTTTGCCGGTGCCTTGATGGCGTCGAAATGGCTGATTTTACACTTGGTTGCATGCTGAAAATAGCAGATCTACAAGCTCACAACGCGTTGCGTGAGCTTGTAGGTCTGCTATTTTCAGAGTGCAACACTGGAGCACAACCAAACATAAAATGACTTGTCTTTTCGTTCTACTGGATCTCTTCTCCACTAGTCCCTCACTAACATTTTAGTCTAGTTTTTATTTGTTGACGGAATTGTCAATATATTTAGTCTTAGTTTTAGTCATCATAGCTTAGTTTAGTTTTCGTCAGTGAAAAAAATGTAGTCAATTAACATTGTAATGTACGATGTACGATCATTGTAATGAACCCAATCGGCCTCAGTGGTATACCACTGAGGCCGATTGGGTATATCCGGTCCAAATTGCATATTTGGACCGGATATAGAAAGATGGCGGATTTGAAATTGTTAGCTTCATAGGCTTCATTAATGGTCTGTAGAGTCTACGGGTGTTCCTTTGTCCATCCTTTTTACTGTCTATGGGACGGACACGTGGACGGGCGGACGGGCGGACGGGCGGACAGGGGCAAAAACATAGTCTCTTAGGCCTGGCGGAGACAATAAGTGTGTCCACAATGCATTATAGGCTTCAAGGTGGTACAGTGAAATTAATTGCATTACATCTTAATACGCCTGTAGGGGCCTTTATGTATGTGCCATCATGTCCGATGTCCTTGTGCTTAGTCACCCTCTACAGACTTGGAAGAGAGGCGAGGATAAGAACCTAGCCAAGAGAGTACCAGGTGTAGTTGACTTAAAGAGCTGGTGCCATGTTTTTGCACTTTTTCTGTTTTTTATGTGTCTATGAGGTTGATAGAACTACATTAAGCCCCCCAGTGGTGGTTTTATGGTGTTTTATGTCTTCTCTGACTATTTGGAGTTTCTTCCTGGAGGCTGAAACCTTGAGGGTCAAACGTGCCAATAGAGAAACATATAGAGAAATAGAGAAAGACATAGTAAAAACATACCCTCCCCCTCATTATCATAACACAACAGGTGTGGGCATGAGGAGGAGGAGGGACTAGGACAGGTGGGTGCTGCTAAGGTGGTGGAGGAGGTGTTAAGGTGAGAACCAGGTACACTTAATGAACTGGAGGCGTGTCCACATAAAAACATACTTTTAACAATTTCTGTACACTTTTTTGAAAACAATCTTCTAGTATAACCATAATACCTGATGATTATGTGGGGGGGGGGGATCATGGCACCCCGTCTTTAAGGACCAAAGCTTTTTACGCCTGTTTTGTGTTGTTGCTTCCTTCTATTCTGAGTTACATTAAAGTCTCTTTATTTTATGTTTTCAAGCGTGGAAGTAATGTATATGGAATAAACCTTTTACTTTTGGACATTCCTCATTTATTTTTTATCATTGCTTGCAGCTCAGTGTAAAGAGGTATTCTCAATGAACCACCACAAGGACAAAAGGTCACTACAGATTGTTCCGTCCAGATCCCACTGGTTGATAAAAGCTGAATGACACTCAAAGTCATTATGGCTTCAGGAAATATATGTTTAAAAGAGTCCAGAGGCAGGATGTTTTCTGTCATTGCATATTACCATACAATAGTAATTTAGTGCAGCTTACATGCAGTTAGCAGCAGTGAGGACCCAACAGGATGCAATGAGGACGCCTCCACATGTATGTTTGAAAGGTTCTGATGAGCCAGCGGTTCTGCGCTGCAGAGACACCTGCCATGGATGATCCCCAGGAAGAGGCCGACTGCCTCCGACCATCCTGATTGTATCACCACGCTCAGGTCTGCCACACTGGGAGAACGGGTCTGGACAAGATGGAGACATAACATGAGAGCAGGATCTGTGTGTGTGTGTGTGTGTGTGTGTGTGTGTGTGTGTGTGTGTGTGTGTGTGTGTGTGTGTGTGTGTGTGTGTGTGTGACAAACCCATTGTAACTTCAAACTCCATTTTAACCATGGTGGCTGAAAACGTCCTTATAATGTGTGAGGAGTCTGTGTTTTTTTCAATTACTTTTTTCATTTATTCAATTTGTTTTTATTATATTTTATATTTTTTATATAACAAATTATAAAAAATAAATTAAATAAATAAATAATTGAAAAAACACCTCCTCACGCATTAGAAGGCCAATACCAGTTACCAGAACCAAAGTTCTGGGGATAAACACAAACCAATGCTCATTTATTTATTATCAATAAATAAATAAATAAATCACTCAAAAGGACAGATAGATAGATTGGTGTTGGCTAGTACATACTCTCGCATCACAGATATATAGATACAGTAGATATAGACAGATAGACAGATAATTTAGATAGATAAACTAAAAACTCCTGGGTCAAAAACAGCCCAAATTTGGTTATTTTTTACCCAACTCCTGGGTCAAAAAGGGACTAACTAAAGTGTGCATTATTTTGACCCACAGAAATTGGTTATTCAATTTGACCCATAATCTTGGGTTAAATGAATAACCAATTTTTGTGGGTCAAAATAACCAAAGCACGTTGGTTATTTTGACGCATAGTCTTGGGTTAAATTAACAACCCATTTTTGTGGGTCAAAATAACCCAACCATTTCAAACCTTGGTCTGTGTTTCCTAATGTCTATAATTCATTTAAATAAAAGTAAGCATATTGAACATAGACCTAGGTTGAAAAGAGGTGAAGTGATCATTCAACTACAATTAGATAGAATTCATTACGTTTCATTGCATTAACCCATTTAGACCTGAGGCCGATTTTAAAAACGTGTTCTAAATCCTAACCAAAGTTTTCAGAAAACTCAGGTTCCTGTATACATAACACCATCTAAAATGATGCAGATGATTTCCTGGATTGAAAGGTATACTATAGGCTTTGCAGGTCTAAAAGGGTTAAAATCTATAAAAAGAAACTACCAGGGAACTTATGACAAATATTTATTTATTCATTTGATATATACATCTGCCAAACATCGGCCAAATGTCTATATTAGCTTTCAAATATGAACAAAATCACTTTTCATGTGAACAGTAAATGTGAACAGTAACAACAACAAACAGTTTAAGAAGTCCTTGCATTTCAAAACTGTTTTAAAAACTTTTTTAAACTAGGCGCTCTAAATCCTACACACTGGGCCTTTAAACCTTGGTCTGTTTTAGTATGCTTCATTATAGAGCTGGGTATTCCTATTTTTTAAAAAGAAAACTACATTACACATTGAAATTACGATACAGTTTTATTTTTTGGAAAGCAGCTTTAACTTACAGTTACTGCACAAAGCCTAAGTATTTAGCTTTACTTATGCCAACTCTTATAACTACACCAACACATGAAATAATGTAAAAATAAAATCAGTGCAAATGGTTTTCATTGCAAAATGGACAGTAGTCACTGTTGCATACTAAGGGATTCACATTTTATAATTTGTTTTCTCTTTTTTTGAGGGTGTGGATGATACTTGTACGCAGAGATACCTTGCTGCCAAGTCAGAAAGCATAGGCAAAGTGTCCTTCTTGTTGCACCAGCAGGTCACTAAACGCACTGAGATCATGATAGATTGTGTAGCTTTGCAGAGCTCGGACTCTTTGCAAACCGTCTCTCCAATGCAGACCGTGTCCTCTATTGTTCCGACTTCAACTTCCATGTCCTCCTCAGCAAATAGCTCCTCAAGGGTGAGAGCCTTCGCAGCTTCTGAACAAAAAAGAAAAGGAAATAGTGAGGTAAATATGTAACAAAAAAAGGCTCAGTTGTTCACTTCCGGCAGAAAGTGTGAAAATTTGCATATGACATATTTGAAGTATGCTGATTTCAAATTTTGCCGGATCCAAGCACTTTTCCCATGGGATCTGGTCATAAAATGAGAATTAAAGATGGCCGCCAACGTTTTTGGTTCAATTAGGTTTTGTATTCCAATCTTTGACATCTCATCACTTTTGAATGTGAAACAAGTTTGTTTTGATGATATCCAAATTGTAATGCAGCAATACTTTGACATTTTTAGTTTCTGTAGATTAATTTAGCAGATTACTGTCTGTTTTTATGGCAAATTTGATTGAAACCAGTGTTACTCCAAAGTGCTTCATATGAGCCTCATGATGTTGGTGTCTCTACCTATGTTTTCATGGGTATTCTTTCACATGAGGTCAGATTACTATGGGTTCACACTTATTTAATATTTTTGTAACAATAGTGAAAACCCATTCTTCAAAAACAGCATATTACAGGTCATCTGTGCTCTTATTTTAAATTCCACAAGAAAACCCAAAGGTCCCTCCACCGCAAGTGTGTCATCCAGGACTCAGGACAAAGAAAGTCAGTGGCTTTCATTTGTGCAAAGTCTACAGGAGAAAAAGTCTTGAGAGTAAAGATAATATATCATGGTCAGCATACGTGGCAAATAAACAGGTTGAAGTTCCTCGGCCACCCGCAATTACAGGATTGCTACCTCTGTTCCATGATAGTGCTCACACACTGGCAATGGTGAAGCATGGGATGAACATAGTCAAGCAGGCAACAGAACACGTAAATCCAGGACAAGTTCCAGTTCTCACAGTTGACCAACCACTTTATGCAATTGCAAAGAAGATTCAATGGACATGGCCAAGAATATATGGTGAAGACAAGTGTGTGGTAATGATGGGAGGACTTCATATTCACCTGTTTCCGGCTGTGTGTTTTCCACTTCCTGTCGGATTTCATTGGATATCATTAGTCATCTGACCAGTTTCATTGGATTTCACATCTAATACGATGGATTTGTGGAGAAGCGAATCAAGGATCCTTCTATCAATTTCTATGATAACATTGCAAAGAACAATCTACCTCTGTTCAAATCAAAGCTGAGGAAAACATCTTCAAAGTCTCAGGTGAAGATAACGAGTATGAAAAGTGACGTGCAGCTGTTTTCACGAATGTACATTGCTAGCCAAGCTAGAGATGGTGATCTTGACACATTCTTTGAACACGAGTGCCATACGTGGCCACCGGCATTGGCTGAAGGAATCAATACAATCCGCCTACCAATCGGTAAAGCTGATCTCTTACCCTGTTTGGAAACTTTGGCACCACGTCCTGGTGATACCCCCAAAGGAGTTGTTTGTATCTTTGATGGTGCTGCCTTAGTCCATCAGTTAGAGCCTAAGAAGTGTAACAGTGTGGTCAGTACATTCGGTGACTATGTACAGAAACAGTTCCTTCCGTACATTGCACGAAAGTTGAACGAGGAGACTGTGATGCGTGTTGATGTGGTGTGGGACACGTACAGAACGGACTGTCTCAAGGAAGGAACCAGGCTTGGTCGTGGCATCGGCATACCACTCCATGTGACTGAACAGACATCCGTGCCAAGAAACTGGAGCAGCTTCCTTCGAGTAGATTCCAACAAAAAAACATTATTCGCCTTCGTCGCAGCTGCTCTAGAAACAATGGTTGTTCCAGATGGGAAAACACTTCTCACAACCTATGAAGAAGAGGTTAGATCTAACCCCCTTTCTGATGTTTCTCAACTTCAACCATGTACACATGAAGAGGCTGATTCGCGAATGTTGCTACATGCCTGGCACGCCTAGCAGCGGGGGTACAGAAGTGTCGTCATTCATGCAACGGACACAGATGTGGTTGTGTTGGCTATTGCAATGGCAAGTGTCATGAATGGTTGTGAACTGTGGTTGGCATTTGGACATGGGAAAAGGTTTAGGCACATTGCTGCACACACCATTGCCACTCACATTGGCCCTGAACGCTCCTGGGGGCTTTTGTTCATGCACGCTGTTTCCGGATGCGATACCGTTTCTGCCATATCTGGGATCGGCAAAAAGACTGTGTGGGACATATTTAATTTAATGCCAAACTTGGGTAAAGTTTTCTATCATCTCTCACACGCACCGGCAGAAGTAACAGATGAGGATATGGATGAAATAGCGAGGTTCTTTGTTGTCCTGTACAGAAGAACTTCTCCTCTGAAGAAAGTGAACGAGGCACGCAAGCAACTATTTGCTCATGGAAATCGTAAAGTGGAAAATATTCCACCGACAAAGGAGGCACTTCGTCAACATGTCAAGAAAGCAGTCTTTCAAGCTGGTCACATCTGGTGACAGTCCCAAATAGCCAACCCAGAGATTCCTTCACCTGCAGATTGGGGATGGGTGAAAAGTGAGGACGATGGCTGGTGTCCATTTTGGACGGTGATGGCAGAGGCGTCAAAAGGGTGTCGAGAGCTGATCAAATGCATGTGTAAATAACGGTGTGCTGGAAATTGCAAATGTTTTGCGGCTAATGACCATGCACAGAACTATGTTTCTATTCAGGACAATGCTTCCAAGAAGAACAGAGTAGGAACGATTAAATAATCAAGTTAATGAGAAATACAATGTATTGTCTCACATGTGGAAAGCTCTACGTCCTCCCGGTGGGGGCTCCTCACTGGCAGGTGACGAGTCAGTAGAATACAACAGCAGTGACAATACACAAGTGTGTGTGGGGAGGAATCAATTGGCATATTGACTAAATTGGAGAGAAAAAGGGATAAAATGCAAAAAAAAAAAACTATTAACAGAAAAATTCTAAAATTACAAAAACAAATGAAAAAGAAATAAAAATACAAAAAAATGTTGGAAGGAGTGATTGCAAACCCTAGATATGATATGACATTACCATTTTTTTCTATGGGATTCAGAAATAAAAAACATCTTAAGTTTTGTCATGGCAGCCATGTTGAAATTCAAGATGGCGGCAAACGCTTTGGTCCGACTGCTTGGATCCGGCAATTTTTGAATTCAGCGCCCAAAAATACCCCTAGGTGCAAAATTTCACACCTTCTGCCGGAAGTGAACAACTTTTTCACATATTTCTCCCACTAAAAAAAGAAAATAAGACAATCAATGTAGATTAAAATAATTTGCATTAGGTAGATACACCTCCAGGCAAAGTCCATTTGGCTGGATTCTAATTCGCTCCCCTGACCTGGAGGTCCCGCTCTACGGCTATATAGTCAGGGGGCGGATATTCGCTCGTTCCTTCAGAATAAGACTTCTCTTCTCGTCTTCCTCAAACAAGAAGGGGGTCTTTGCGAGACCTCTTGCTTCGTGCTACTCCACACCTCCTCTTGCTACTCCACTTCGAGATCTCGCTATGGGAAAGATTTGATAAACTCCCTGATTGTAATTCCGGAGTTTCGAGTTACCAGCTCGAGGTATGACAATGCCTGGAAGCGACACCCAGGACTGCACTCGCCACTAGAGGCGTGACCATGTCCCCGGTGCATAAACAAAACTCTGAAAAGGTAACGAAAAAGGGCAAAAAAAACCCCATCATAGGCACCCCAAATAGAACACCTTCTAGACAGGGCCCATGATGTTGTCGCTCCCACTGCAGTGTGCGAGTCCAGTCCCGCTGGGCACGCATCACCACCTGAACGGACCATGTAATGGCCCGTAACCCAGTGGGAGACAATATTACCAAAACAAAACAGGACCGATACGTAAGCGTGGCAGTCCTGTCCCACGACCGATCCGACAACAATTCCAGATCGGTCCACCCACGCACCAAGCCCAGACTCGGGCAGGCGTAGTGTAGTACCCTGTAAGTCCCTTGCACTGAACAGACCGTAGGACGTGAGCAACCCAGTCCGAGCACCAGAATTGCACGACAGGCTGGAAAGGACAGGACATCGTTCAGGCGGTGTTGGAGAAGCCAAGTGTGGGCCAAACCACACACAGAATATGTCACCCGTCACACCCCGGCATGCTTTTCCCATACAGTACTCTTTTTTTTCCTTCTTTTTTTTTACCATGAGAGAAAATACAGTTTTCAATACCTGGAAAAAATGCTTGTCCTGCTGGCCTGAGACCTTCCTGAGTTTGGGGGCAGCAGATTCATTGCCCCCCCTTTCTGGGTATTATCATTATGTACAGTTGGCAACCCTTACTGAAAAAATCAGATGGTGAAATAACTTTTATTGTAGAAAATAAATTTGCCTAAATTTGCCTTTGCCTTTAAATATGAATGTACAATAATTTGCAAAGCCTTTGCTTAGCCAGGCGTTAGAACGTCAGGGGAGCGAATTAGAATCCAGCCAAATGGACTTTGCCTGGAGGTGTATCTACCTAATGCAAATTCTTTTTGTCTTATTTTCTTTTTTCCTTTTCTTTTTTGTTCAGAAGCTGCGAAGGCTCTCACCCTTGACAAGGTATTTGCTGAGGAGGACATGGAAGTTGAAGTCGGAACAACAGGGACATTTCTGGCCGCCTTGAAGAGGTGCGTCGCCGAGTATCCCAGGAGCAGGGAGGAGTTCAGGGTGGGCGCCCCCGCGCCCAGGACTGCGTAGGGCCATGGGCCCTTGGTTGAGGGCCGAGAAATCCCTGTCGTGTTTCGATGAGAAAGTCGGCCCCCGAGCCTGGAGGCAAGAGGTGGGCCGCCATGGCCATCTCCATCTCCATTTGTGGGATGTTGGACAGCCCCTCCTCCCGTTCCTTCAGGCATTCGAGGCCTTTGAGGTCCGGGATGGGCGAGGAGTATGGCTTTGCCCAGGACTCGCGGAGGGACTCCAAGGTGGCGGGTGCGAGGGGGATGAGATTCTTTGTCACCCACTTCGTCCTGGCTCCTCCGATGCCGTCAAAGAGGGAGGTTTGAGGGGGAGGTCAGGACGGATCCACACCACGCCTGAGCGATCCGCCGCCCGGTGGAGTAGCTCGTGCATGCTGGCGTCATCCAGCTCTAAACCATTTAATTAGTGACACAAACAAAAAGGTCAGTGTCTTATTGAGAATGCCTTACAGCCAAGTAGTAATATTTTGTATTGTTAAATACTTGAACTGTAGGGATATTTTAATTGTATGATGAACAGAGCTGAATTATTATTATATGGACTGATCTATATGAAGATATCATTTAATAGTGACAAAAAGAGGTCAGTGTCTTACTGAGAATGCCATACAGCCAAGTATTTACCTCACTACAGTTACAGGGCCAATTTTACTCACCTTGTTTGGATGGATCAAAGTTCTCCAAGCTCTGCAAAGCTCTTTCTGAAGGCAGGCTTTCCCTTTGCACCCTGTCCCCTGATGATAATATAAAGGCAGACAGTGTTTTTTGTTTTTGTTTTTTATCCCACGATTTTGTAACCCTTTTTTCACCCGGTGCCAATTTTCTAAGTGATCCTGGGCGCTACACTCCCCCCACCAGCCTAGGGAGCCCAGGGCTCGTAGCGAGTGGAAGGAACACGTTGTTCCAACCAGTTCCTTTCCTCTCCATCAGGCGCCCCGGCTGTTATGGGGGAGGAGGTATAGCGACCAGGATTACTACATGTTTTTGTGAGGGTAGATCTGCTATTTTCAAATGGCCGAAATATATATATAGGGCTGAATGGTTATTGTGTTTTGTAATAATAATTCAAATCTAGAATGTAATTAGTAACTACAGTTTTTAAATAATTGTAGTGGAGTAAAAAGTATAATAATTGCCTCTGAGATGTAGTGGAGTAGAAGTAAAAGTACAGACAATTGGAAATACTTAGTTACTTTACATCACTGCCTGGTAGTCTATTACAACACAAATAATCATAACGTTAAACAGTAACAGGAGATCTACAAATAATTTGTTTATATTTACCATTTGTAAGCGACATGTACCTTGTCGACAACTATCCCCTTGAGGTTTTCACGATACACAGGATTTGCCAGCATATTTAGCCACTTCTCATTCAGCAACCAGGCCTCTGGACTGCCGAATACTAGCTGGAAGCATCCCTCTTCTATGTCCGTATCGCTGACGCTGTGAACACCAAGCTGCATAGCAGTGATTCCTAGCTTTGATGCCTCTTTTACCTGGTCCTCCATCAGCGCAATGAGTGGCGAAACAACGATGAAAATAGGATTGATGCCGGGGCTCTTGTTTAATTGCTGTTATTGAGTCTGCAATAACACCTCTTATGGCTGTTTTTATACGAACGCTAATGTAACCGCTAGTTAGCTCCGCCATGTTTGTTGTTGTGGTGGTAAAGGGTTCAGGGTCACGCAGCAGTTACGTCATAGTCTGGACCAGTCGGGCCCTAATTGGCCAACGAGCGATGTCAATCAAAGAACAATGAGCGAGCATGCTGATTAGAGAGGTAATTTTGTGATCTGGTTTACCAGGCTAGTTTGGCATAGCCCTTTACCATATTGCCGATTTTCGTAAAAAGTTACTGCACGGTTAGGCCGTGACAGAAAAAATGGCGGAAGAAGAAGAATAAAAGCAATGAATTCAAAGAGGGTCCAAAGGCCCTACGGCCTTGGCCCCTTAATAAAAGCAAGGAATGCAAACGGTCCGAAGGCCCTACGGCCTTGGCCCCTCAAAAATAAAGTGTAGCATAATAAGAAGGGACCAGCACTGAAGTGCTTGGCCCCTTAATTAATGGCCAGACCTGCTAAAAGATGGGGGAAGGATAGAAGATGGACGGACGGACGGACGGACGGACGGACGGATGGGCGGACGGACGGACGGACATATACAGATCAATAGAGAAGGGCGACACAGACGTATACAGACAGACATACAGACAATATGAGACAGTATAGATAACTGTCATTGTTCAAGTCATTATTTGTTACCTGAACAGATCACCTCCAGTCTGTCCCCAGAATTACCAGACTTCATCTTCAGTGAAGATTCAGATCCAACACAGAAAGATGTAATAAACCATACAGGTTGACATGAAGAACCACGACTCCATTTTGTGTCAGCAGCAAAGCCACAGGAAAGCTGTTTACACACTGTAGATGCTAGATTCAGGTCCCAGTCTGATGTAGAATCAGCCGCTGGTCTCCATTTTCCTTGGTGTTTCACTTCCAGTCTACCAGTGCAGTTATTGGTTCCTCCCACCAACCTGACATCATAAGACTCTATACAGAGACAATAGAATACGCAGTAAAAAGGTAATATTACTTTGATTACAATAAAAACCTTTCAGCTTACAATGATGTGTAGTTGTTTCGTTCGTGTTTTTTACCTGCTGTGTGGACTGTTGGTTGAACCTGGAGAGCTGAAGAGAAAAATCTCAAATTAATGAGCAGTTAATTAAACAGTCTTAAATGGAGCTCCTAGCAGAAGTTCAGGAGCAGGACCACATCTACAATCAGGCCATTTCCAATCAAGTCGCATCCGTTTACCAGAGATGGGAAAAGTAGAGACATTCTGTACTCGAGTATACAGATAAGTACAATAACTTGTGTAAAAAACAACTTTGGTAAAAGTAGAAGTACTCATTCAAATAATTACTAAAGTAAAAAAGTACAGGCTCTGAAATGTACTTTAAGAGTAAAAGTAAAAAGTATTTTTTACCAGATGTTTATCTTTATGTGCAAAGCCAACGGTAATATATAAAAAAAAAGATCCCTACCAAACACACATCTTAAAACTGGCCCAGGATTGGTTTTACAAATTGTGATGTGATGAATCATGCAAGTAGACCCACCTCTTGAAATCTAATACAGCTGTGGTTCTTAACCTTTTTAGACAGAGTAACACCTCAGAAAATATTTGTCTTGCAAGTACCACCATTATGACTACTGTTAAAATACAGTAGTGTAGACCTAACCCACACATTGTCAACATACGGCCCTGGGGCCAGACCAGGCCCTTGGACCATCTCAATCCGGCCCTCGAAGTCCTCAAAGAAAAACAAAATGACCCCCCAATAATCTACATCTTAAAAGGCAGCATTATGTTAATATTTTTAGGGAAATTAATTTAACTCGACTCCAATGAATTATTAGTAATTAATACATGTGTACCATTTGAGTACATACCTGCATTGCATATTCCATCCGAATGTACTCAGATATTTTATGTTTATAATGTGACAGTGAAGGCTATTATACTGAGCAGTTTATACTGTTCAGTAGCTGAACAGTTTAAACAAATTATCCACAAACACTGGCATATTCTGAGATCTGACACACAGCTACATAATACCTTTTCCAAGCCTCCATTAATTGTATTTTCCCGTGGTCAGAATCTCAGAAATCATTTGGTCAAGTCTGCTTTACCCCCTGTTGTACCCCCGACTCAACGTTTATTGACACCCATTCCCAATGGCAATTACAAATGCGGCTCCTGTCCACAATGCAACAGTACTTACAAATGCCACAAGTTTAAGCACCCTCATTCCGGTAAAAGTATCCCTATCAGAGGTGTAATCACCTGTACAACAAAAGCCGTCATCTACCTACTCACATGCCCGTGTGGCAAATCATATGTGGGAATGACGACACGAGAACATAAGGCTCATATAGCAGAGCACCGCAGCACCATTAGGTGCAAGAACATGAACTACCCTGTTGCCGCTCACTTTGTGGATTCCAACCACCCTGTCTCTTCTTTACACTACATTGGGATAGAAAAGGTCCCTGTACCAAGAAGAGGGGGAGAGATGGACCAATTACTTTTAAAACGCGAGGCTTTCTGGATTCAGACTCTTAAAACCCTTACCCTATTTGGCCTAAATGTAGATTTTGACCTTAAATCATTTTTATAAAAATAAAAAATATTTTTGTATAAATACGCTTGACTTTTTTTCCCCTCTGATTCGCAGGCGGCCTATCCCCACCTCAGAGGCTCAGAATTATATAGGGGACATGAATAAAATTAAGGACATGTTATTTGTTTATTTCTTTAACTTTCTTGACTGTATCTGATTCCTATATTAATGTGTATTGCAAAGATTGTTTTTGTACTTTATTGATTTTCTTCTCTGTATGGTGCTATTTTCTTTATTTTCGTTATTATATGTATGCATTTGCAAAAAAATCTCATATATTTATTTGTCAAATTGGCAAGGAACTAAACCTTCCAGACACTCACCAGTAGAGTGGTTAGTCATGTGGTATAATCCCTCCTTAATTATTCAGGAATGTGAAACAGCACCTGATCCTGATGGCCCATCACAGGGACATGGCCCATTAGAACCCGTGTCCTCCAAGTTCTTTGTGATTGGTTGTATGACTCTTAGGCACCATATTTAACACATCGGGTGCCAATCACCGTCTGAACCGTGTGTTTACATAGTAGCGCTCTGGTGCCGTTCATGTTCTGAACCGTGATTTCAGTCTTTTTGTTTTTTTCGTTTTTCGGGCGGGCGGGGCTAGAGCAGCTCTGGGAGCACCCATTGTAATCCTGCGAAGGAAGTGCCAGATCCCTCACCGGAAACAAAAAAAATATTCCCATCCGCTTCCTGTCTATTTCCTACTTTGAAACGCCTATATCTCCGAATCTGTTTCCTGTGGGGAAAACCGGTCATGCGCGATGCGCAATCCCCCCCCCGTTGTAACTCGCGAGGGAAATGTTATGGTTCCAGGCTGTAGCCAGGCTCATGGCACATGAATGGATGCTTTTTTTTGCGTGGATTTGCTTGTAACGCACGCGGAAGCTTTAAACAGCAAAGCGCAGTCAATGGGGAGAATGCTGGCACCCACGGTAAGTTGTTATGAAAAAATGCTGGCACCCGATGTGTTAAGTGTCACTAGCATGTTGCTCTGCATATACCCTGAAGAAGGCATTTGTGCCGAAACGTTGTTACTTTTTACTCTGCGTCCTATAATAAATTTGTACTTTGGTTATAACGGTGCGTGCGGCCACTTCTTGTCTTTTGACAATTTACCTTTACAGTGAAACAGTCTGCCATGGATCCAATGCAATGGGCCCTATTTTGTGTGGCGTCTTATGCCTATATTTCCACAATCACGCCAGAGGGCCACATTGCAGATACTGTCGGGCAGAAACCTCTTATCTATTTTTTTTTGTAAATTAATGCTGTACTTTGCCATGCTATGTTACACAAAAATAGCAAAAATAGCTGATCTACAAGCTCAAAACGGGTCGAGTTTTGAGCTTGTAGATCTGCTATTTCGCTGTTCCGCTGGTTCATGGCTTTACTTTTTGTGTTGATATCCTCATTGGGGAATCTTAGATCGCTTCATATAAGAACTGTGTTCCAAAAATAAACACACCACCCTGGCGATTTTACTCATATGGATATGAAGCATCGACTGAAGGTGTAAATGTACACATTTACCCTAAGAGTAACACAATATAAACACTAGAAACGAGTCAAACGACCCAAAGACTACATTTCCCATGAACGCGGCTGCTGTGGGGACAGTGATTTTAGACCCGGAAGTAGTAGTTCTTAAGACTTTTAAGGCAGAATTAATTCCATTTTCGCCAGAAACAGGCTGTATCAAATATGAATGAATATCATAAACGATGCAGAGCCACCCCCCTGACAGAAACGCCAGGCTGGTGTGTTTATGTTTGGAACACAGTTCTTATATGACGTGATGTAAGATTCCCAAATGGGCATTTCAAAACAAAAAATAAAGCCACGAACCCGTGGAACAGCGCCCTCTAGTGGCAGTGACGTCAGACTTCGGCGCTCAATTCAGCTATACTGTATATGGACAGTTAACACAGGAGACAAATTTAGTCCTAATAAAAATATCACAGTTACATTATGATAGCACTAAAACTGGCACTCCCACCCATAGACAGACAGACAGACAGACAGACAGACAGACAGACAGACAGACAGACAGACAGACAGACAGACAGTATAATGTGGCAGACTACCTAAGCACAGTAAATGATAAAAACCTGAGAAAGACATTGACAATGAACAGACTGAGTGATCATAATTTGGCAATAGAGACAGACAGACAGACAGACAGACAGACAGACAGACAGACAGACACAGACAGACAGTAAAGATTAGTGTCATTGTTGAAGTCATTGTTTGTTACCTAAACAGATCAGCTCCAGACTGAAGGAGGAAACCTCAGACCACATTCTTACACACTTCCTCAGTGAACATTCAGATCCAACACAGTTAGATGTAATCCGCCATGCAGGTTGAACTGTATAACCATGTCTCCATTCTGTAGAAACAGCAGAGCCACAGTGCAGCTGTCTACACACTACAGATGATAACTTATGGTTCCGATTAGGGGACACTGGTCTCCATTGTCCCAGGTGTTTCATCTCCACTCTACCAGCACAGTGTCTGACTCCTCCCACCAACCTGACATCATCAGACTCTGTACACAAACAATAGAATAAACAGTTAAATAAAGTAATATTACTTTGATTAGAAGAATAACGTCTAGGTTACAATCTATAATATGTATATGTTTATTGATGTTTGTTTACCTGTTGTGTGGAGAGCCTGGAGAGCTGAAGACAAAAAATATAAAATGAATGAGTTTGAGTGTAACCAATGGTGGAAGAAGTACTTGAGTAAAAGTATCAATACCACAATGTAGAAATACTCTGTAGTAAAAGTATCAATACCTCATTGTAGAAATACTGTGTTACAAGTAAAAGTCTGGTATTCAATGTGGCTTGAAAAACGAATAGAAAACAATCCTTTAACATGAAAGGTGCCTAGATTTTTTTTGTTGTGATCACGTGATTTCTGGGTGTACTCTTCTTTGGTGGTGCTTGGATCATTCACAGGCTTAGATCTATCGATTAGATCTACTCACCATAAAGGAGCAGAGAGGTCAAAATCAGCCAAAGAACCATCTTCATCCTGCTGTCTGGTCCCTGCAGATACATTCACTCACTGTCTGCTCTGTGTCTGAAGCTCTACAGATACCTTCACTCACTGTACTATGATACTGTGTCCTGATATGCCCCCTCATAGCCTTCCTAAACACGCACGCACACACGCACGCACGCACGCACGCACGCACACACACACACACACACACACACACACACACACACACACACACACACACACACACACACACACACACACACACACACACACACACACACACACACACACACACACACACACACACACAAATAATGTTTGCAAAACACGTCTTTCTACAGACTCTTACAGACTGTGTCTGAAACCTCACATAGAAGCCATTTCACTGTTGCTTCTATTATTATTCTTCTGCCTACACATACGTCATGTCCTAGTAATATGAGCGAATAGGAGACGGGGATCAACGTCACGTGATTCTCTTGTTTGACCTTGTCGTATATTGGTCCATTGATCAGACAGGAAAAACACTATTCCATAACTATTCCCTAAGTGCAAGAAGAACAAGGATCCAGTTCGAAAAGAGGGTTTGTCCACAGAAATGCTTTTATTTCCACAGACGTTGACACCTGCATTGCCAATCACAGAGTGTACCTGAATCACCAAAACATTGTACTTTATACAGACAGACATTTGACTTAGGACCATCCTACTATCTCTTTCTTGACCACTCACAAACTGATTTCCAGGAACAAAAGAGTTCTTGGGGTGGACCTTCTCAGTCACATAATGGATTACAATCTGTCTTGGTTTTAACACATAACATGTATCTATCTTTTACACAAGCTCATATTATATATTATATCATTGTTTAACATCTTATTACCTTCAAAATAAGCCCACACATATATGTATTCAACCTTGTATGAATGAGTTAAACAAAAAGAGATGATTTAAGAGGACTTGACATTTTCCTTAGAGTCAAGAAGAAAAGTTTACATGCAACTAACTGATTTCTTCCACAACCACATTTGTTCACACTTGTGTACTTACAACAAAAATAAGCTTTTACCAAGAAATAAGAATAATACATCAATTCAATTTAGCTTTAAGTAGACTGCAGTTAAATGTGTGTTTGTGACACTGAGAGAAACCTGTGAATTTTGAGTGTGGCTAGCAGTTTCTCAAAGAGAGACAAAGCTATCTTAATTAATTCAGTGAAAACAATAGATTCACAATAGTTCACACCAAGACCTGGGATCTCCTGTTCAAGGACAAAGGCCAGGATCTTCAGGGTGTGACTAATTTAAATCAAAATGCAAACTCAAACCTTGCTTTCTCAGTCTCATCTCCAAAAGGTCACAGCTTTCACCTGAAAATCTCATACTTTTACTAACCAATAATACATGATATAGTTCTGGATACCATAACCTGGCAAAAACCTGTATGTGTGTCTCAAAGAATATGATTATTGTCAGAATCGCGGAAAGTTTAGAATATCCCGGTCCCATTTTCATTTTTCACAAGACCAGTGATTGTTGCAATGACATACACTACAATACTTCACATATGTTGAAACAAGGACAAGGGGAAATTATGGCTTTTCATCTTTCCAATGTATTATAGGATTATCATGCCAATAAAGCATTTTGGTTTGAACATTGAGCTGCACCTGTGGCCAAGCTGGATGTTTGTTTTTCTATTCTGCACCAGTGTTTACTCAGCACTCTGGACTCTGAGCTACTGGCTCCTCTGTGTGAGATCAATATATCACTTCAATAATGTATTCATGTATGTATAATGTATGTTAGACCAGTTAATGGGTCCTGTGTGTGAGATCAACACATATATATATATATATATTTTTTTTTTTTTTTGCACAAACTTTGGACTCTCAACAATAAGTGTTTCAGGATACAGGAAGCATTGTCTCCTCCATATGTGGTGACTGCCAATTATCACAGATACTGAACAGAATTTATCCAATGGCTTATTGGGCATACAGGCCTCTCATAACAAATGTATGAATATTGCCGAGGCTTCCAAATATGAAAACAAGCAGTTTACATTTGTAACCAGGCTGTATAATAGCATCCTTAAGACGTTGTTACTTTTGCACCTTGGTAAGGAATGCCTCTTCCAGGCTTTGGTCGAAAGTACAACCTACTTCTAAAATGGTCACATCTCTACTGTCCTCATCATCAACAACAACATAGCTAGTGTATTAGCTGTTGTAACATCTGAAAAGGCATACTTTTCATTACACAGTTTGAACATGGCAGTTGAAACACAAGAGTGCTTATACATTTTGGCAGATGATGAAATGTATGAACTTATGTCCTTAACTAATATATCAACAATCCTGTAGTGCCTAGCAATGTATATTCCCTTATATACATAGCAGCCATTCAGAATATGTGACAGAGTAACTGGATTGTGGTCATGGTGCAGACAATGAGGAGGAAATTTATTAGGGAACCACAGAGAATGATTGAGGCCCTGTTTAGACGACACCGGTCTCTAGAGAAAACGGCGAAATAAAATAAAAATAAAATATCAAATGTGCCTTCAGTTTAGACGGCAACAGCGTTTTGGGGGGTTGAATCCACAACAAAGTGAAACCACCTTCCAGAGTGGAAATCTTTGAAACACTCCGCGTCCCGTCTCCATGTAAACAGGAAAAACGGAGGAAACGACAACGTGTGACATCGTGGCTCACGTCGGCTCACGCCACGTGCAGATGTAAACAACAGCTATGTGATAGGAAGTAGAACCACCTAGCCACCTGGCATGCACACTTCAGTGTTTGCGATCACTGTTGCGTCACCGTGTAAACACTGAATAAAAAGTGATAATGCAACACGGGACTTTGCTGTTTTCTCTAGAGACCGTTGTCGTCTAAACGTGGCCTGAGACTGGTTGGAAGGACCAATCTGGCTTTGACTGTAAAGGTGGCTATATTCTCATCAATTGCATCATTTTTGAATATTGCATGAGAGACGGTGTAATCTGCAACAGGAAGGCAAGCTAGCTTTCCTTGTAGTTTTAAACCAGTCCAGTTTTGTTGTTGTTTTTGCTGTTGTAACATACAAGATACCTCGTGCATTAGCTGGTGATAAATGGTGTTCTGTATCACTAGTAGAAGCCCTTACTGCGATCAAACAGCTGGTAATAATGTCCTCAGTCCGAGTCAGGTCGAACCCAGTGCTGGGATACTCCAGTTCTCATACAGAGGTTGTTGAGGTCATTTGTGTCGAAATGAATGTTTTCTGTTAATATAAGTACTTCTCCCCATTTTCCAGTCCTAATATTATCAGGGCCGGTGCTTCCATGTAGGGGACCTAGGCCATTGCCTAGAGCGGTAAGCTTGGAGAGGCGGTAATACTTAAACACTTAAAATTAAGAACTGAATTGTAAAAAATAATCTATATACATATATTACATATTTATTAACAACAATCCACATTCTATTGTGCCAATAGAAACACATGTAATGAGATCAATAGTTGTGTAGCTCAGACTCTGATGGTTCACTGTGTGACAATCTATGACCTGAATGACTAATGAACAATAACAAAAACACCTGGGCTGCATAGACATGTATTGTGTACAGTAAGATCAATAGATTAACACATTAAACGCCAAGAGCGTAGTCCTACGGTCCATTAAATCCAACTGTTATGCGCCGAGACCGTAGTGCTACGGTCCGGGTGCTTTTTCCTTTTTTTCAAATATTTTTTTTTATTTTCTACACGGACCATTTTCAGTGTAACACCACCGGAACGGAACTATTTGCGATCCGGTTTTGCCGTTCCCGTCGGCCTCCATTCTAAAGCGCACACAAAAACGCCATTTTCTCCCTTGTAGTTTTTTCTCCTCGGTCATCACTGTTTAACATAAACCGTTCTAACTACAACATGGATGCCCCGTTTGACATGTGGTCTGCACTGGTAGACACAGGGACATGTGCACGATGTTTACAAACAGTACATCGCGCATTCTTAAGGATTTTAACAGGGTCTATGGCGACGTGAAAAAAACAAAAAACAACAATAAAACCTTGGCACTGGTGAGTACATTATGAGATTAACCTCTGGCGGTGGATGTGTTAATGTATTGATAACACATTACTGATAGATATAATGACTTGATGAAACACCATGAGGGTGGAGACAGACACGGTCCAATGTGAGCTGATCTTCACAGAGCTCTTGTTCCCTGTAGGTGTCATTGTATTCTGACTTGTATCCTCATGAATGTTTTCACCATCAAGACTTTATCGGCCTCTTCTGAACCTCACTTGGTCTTTATGGTACATTGGACCGGTGAGTTCAGTGTAAATGTTCAAACCTTGACTGAGGCGATGGACAGTTATGTAATGGATGTGACATGAACTCCTTAGATATCCACCTCATACACGTGGTGTCCTGATTCTTCACTGGGTCCAGCTTCAGACCCTCCTGGGAGATCTATGTCATCATACTGGTATTCTGTCTCTTCACTGGGTCCAGCTTCAGACCCTCCTGGTAGATCTATGTCGTCATACTGGTGGTATTCTGTCTCTTCACTGGGTCCAGCTTCAGACCCTCCTTGGAGGTTTATCTCTTCATACTGGTGGTATTCTGTCTCTTCACTGGGTCCAGCTTCAGCATCGGAACCAACAGTGTTGTAATCTGAGTTCCCAGAAGTTTTCGCCGGCTCGGCGAGGAACTTCTGGGCCAAACCCCCTGTATTTGTGGGCGGGATGTACGTCACGCTCTGAATCTGAGCGGACACGCCTCTTACCGGTTGCAACTCGTCTAAAAAGTCCGACGAGAGGCAAACAGCAGTACACAACAATGGCGGTCGAAATTTCTCAAGGGGAAATTGCTTCCCGTCGATCCTATTTAGATGCAACACCCACTGCATGTGGATCGCGCCCCCTATTCTTCATTGGCTGTTGATTTGAATCACAACGCAGTGGCCGCGCCCCCGCTGTCCAAACTCCGAGGCAATGCCTCCCAGACTAACAGTGTTGTAATAAACCATCTCAACGTTCTCCTGTCCTACATCATAATAAAGTCCAGTCTCCACTCCTGTCCTCTGCCCTCTGATGGCCTAAGAAACACAGCAGCACACTACTTTATCTTACTGGATCAGATCAGGTTCTCTTCAATACAAACAGTGTAACTACTTCATTTCAATTTTTAAATTACGGTCTGATATTGAATAAATATGAAGAATAATTGAATAATAATTGAATAAAGACGTGTATATTACCTTCCAGACATGATAGAGGACATAGCTTATCACCAACAACAGGAGCACCGTTACGACTGTAACTTTGAGGATGTTAGATGTCAAATGAGAAGCTGTGAGAGAAATATTTTAGATCATCAAACATCATGTAAAGATCACCTCTGAAAAGTGTTATTTGATATAAGTATTTCAACATTTGTGAATTTATGTCATATTAAAGTGTGCTTTATGTAATTTGCTTGATTGAAAAGTCAATTAAATTCTGGTTACCTGTGACAGTGACAGAGAGGAACTGGCTCTTATAGTAGAAGTCAGTTGAGTAAACATTGATGTGATATACACAACTGTAGTTCCCGTGGTGGGTGAGGTTTGCTACAGTAAACAGGAAGTTGGCAGAGTGATTGACAGCTGGCTTGGCGTAGTTGTGTGTTGTGTTGGATCCAGTGAAGGTGAGGTGGAAGGAGCCTCCTGGGTATTGTGGCTGGATGGAGCAGCTGATGGAGAAGTTGTAACCCTCCATCACCTGTGGCCCCTGATGCTGGCCCTCAGAAACCCCGTTCATGGAGGAGGAGTAGAAGGTGATGTTTGGATTAAACAGCAGATCTGTAACATTCAGAGGTGATACACTGAATCAACATAGTTATAAACAGAGAGTGATATTTATTGGTTATTATTTCATCATGCGTCTCGCAAGCCAATCAAAGCAAAGGGTCTGAATAGAGTTAGCCAATCACGGTTGGCTGACTCACGGTTGGCTGACACCCGAAAAGGGTGTGAATAGAGTCAGCCAATCACAGTACAGGGAAAGACGAATTCCCAACCACGTCACATCCATCCGGCCTGACGATGGGATTTTCAGAAAAACGGCTGTAACACAGTTGCTGTTTTTTTGCATTGAAAACCACCGTTTCCAGCCCCAAAATGGCGGATCGCGGTTGGAATGTTGTGGTTCCTCTGAATACACAGATCCCTCCCTCTACCCACGGGGACTATTCTTTTTGTTTTTTTGGAACACAATGTCGCTTCCACAGCATTTCAAATATAATGTGTTAACAGACAGATGACTCATTGTATCTGATTCTGAACTGAGGAAAACATACAGATTTATCAAGAATAATGAATACTATTGTGATTTTTTTCAGAATTAAGTCACATTTCAAATCAAAAGTTATTGGTCAAATGTAATGAAAGTAGAACATGTATTTAGGTCCTCATTTATCCTAAAACTGAAGTGAATGTGCAAACACAATACGATAGATAGATAGATAGATAGATAGATAGATAGATAGATAGATAGATAGATAGATAGATAGATAGATGGAAGTCACTGTTTTACCTGAACAGATCACCTCCAATCTGGCTGTGGAATTTCCAGAAACCTTTGTTCCACACTCTCTCAGTGAAGACTCGGACCCAACACAGGAAGATGAAATCCACCAAACAGGTTCACGCGTAAAACCAGAATTCAACTTTCTTGAAAAAGCAGAGCCACAGTCCAGCTGTCTACACACTACAGATGATGACTTCAGGTTCCAGTCAGACCAACCATCCACTGGTCTCCACGTTCCCTGCTGTTTAATCTCCAGTATACCAATGCAATTACTGATTCCTCCCACCAACCTGACATCAGCAGACTCTGTACAGAGTGAAGAGAGTAAACATTAAAGACAAAAGTAATTAATTAATTAGAAAATGATAATCCAAACCAAAAATGTAGTTTGAATTTTACCTAAGCAGGTGAGTTCAACAGTCTTGTTAGGTGATATGGTGTGTCTAGTTGAGTCTGAGGTTCTACAGTCCAGGAACAAAGTCTCGTTGCCTTCACACTGGAACTCTTTGGTCCACATTGAAGTGTTCACCTCTCCAAAGAGCACCCCCTGGAGGACTGAAGGAGCCTCACAGCCAAGCTCCCTACAGACCACCTCTGCATCCTGCTGGTCAAAGTCACCTTCACACACTGAGACCCATGACTGATCAGACTTCACCTCCACTCTGCCTGAACACCCACTAGTCCCATTCACCAACCTTACAGACTCTGAAAAGAGAGAGAGAGGGAGAGAGAGAGAGAGAGAGAGAGAGAGAGAGAGAGAGAGAGAGAGAGAGAGAGAGAGAGAGAGAAAGTACATTTCAAATCTTACACTTTGATAGGCTGATGATAAAAAACATGATTGTCAGCGGTATGAACAATCATACTTTATAGATTACTCACTAAAAGTAGAAGCTTTTTCACTATCATTACTGGTGTTCAAACAAAACAACACAATTCCCTCGCTCTAGACACCGATGGAAGTTGCTGTCACAGACGGGACCGTACCTATTAGTCCAGTTCTATATGTCCAAAAAAGAAGGTTCGTTAAAATTTTCGGGGGATTATAAAAACTATACATTTTTGGAAACTTCAGAGTATAACAAATCAGAAAATCCATGATTCCATTTGCGCAGAAGCCAATATGGTGGCCATCTTGGATTTTGCAAAATGGCGACCTTTGAATACTCGTTTTTCAATATCTCGACTTCTAGATTACATAGGATCTGGATTCTAGTGGCTAAATCTACATTTTTAAGGTCAGGAAATCCAATAGTGCTAATTAAAAATAAGTTCAAATGATCAATGGCACAGATTTGGTCATAATCCTTGATTTTGGTGGTAAAAATGTAATATTCGTTTTTCCACTATTTTGACTTCTAGATTACATAGGATCATGATTCAAGTGGTTAAATCTACATTTTTCAGGAAATGGTGCTAATTAAAATCAGTGATCAATAGCACATATTTACATAACAATCTAGAATTGTAATATATGATTATCTGAAGAGACAGAGACAGATGATTTCTCTCATTGACACAAGGTTGCGTCATTTATTTACACAAGCACAAACTAGACCAGTCTATACATCATCCTCACTATCATCATTGCTGTCACTACCCAATGTATCTTGACAGTCTTCATCATGTTGGCAGTCAGCAGTACACTGACATAGCTCCGTACAGGGTAGCCCCACTGATCTGCATGAACATCTAAGTGAAGAACAGTCTGCTTTACAGTGACATCTGACCATCTCAATGATTGCCTCTGGTGCTGGGAGGGACTCGGTTGTAACTGGTTTCAGCTGGCCGTCCTTGTCCTTGTAGTAGCCATTGTTGAGTGGGTCAAGGAACTCCTGCTGAGCAATGTGTGCCTGACTCCACACTCTGGCCTGGATATGGACTCTTAGGACATGCTGCTTGAGAGCACCAAGGGTGGGTGGAAGCTTGTCCCCTTCTGCCATGTGTTTACAGAATAGATGCCATCTCAGCTTAGGGATGTTTTCGATTTTGATCCCCTTTGGTAAGTATGCAGTGCATACAAACTTAGCTACTATAGTTAGTAGATCCTCTGTCACATCACTGGTTTGAGAAAGCATCTTCAGAGCCTCGAGGACATCATCACCAGCTTTGAGGTACTGTAGCTGTTCCACCAGGTAGGTTTGCCTATCCTAGAAAATTTCCCAGTGTTGTCTGCTCCTGTAAAGGCATGAAATGCAGGCAAAGCTTTGGCTCGGTCTGCACCCAGAATTTTCCATATTGGTGCCACTTCCAAAATCCCAGATGTCAGATGTCAGTGTACTGCTGACTGCCAAAATGATGAAGAGTGTCAAGATACATTGGCTATAGTGACAGCAATGATGATAGTGAGTGATATTCTGCAAACACAAGGTAGAAGGGGACAAGCTTCCACCCACCAATGGTGCTCTCAAGCAGCATGTCCTAAGAGTCCACATTGCTCAGCAGGAGTTCCTTGACCCACTCAACAATGGCTACTACAAGGACAAGGACGGCCAACTGAAACCAGTTACAACCGAGTCCCTCCCAGCACCAGAGGCAATCATCAGTGGAGCTACCCTGTAAGGAGCTATGTCAGTGTACTGCTGACTGATAGTGAGGATGATGTATAGACTGGTCTAGTTTGTGTTTGTGTAAATAAATGACGCAACCTTGTGTCAATGAGAGAAATCGTCTGTCTCTGTCTCTTCAGATAATCATATATTACAATTCTAGATTGTTATGTAAATATGTGCTATTGATCACTGATTTTAATTAGAACCATTGGATTTCCTGAAAAATGTAGATTTAACCACTTGAATCATGATCCTATGTAATCTAGAAGTCAAAATAGTGGAAAAACAAATATTACATTTTCCCCCCAAAATCAAGGATTATGACCAAATATGTGCCATTGATCATTTGTACATATTTTTAATTAGCACCATTGGATTTCCTGACCCTAAAAATGTAGATTTAGCCACTAGAATCCAGATCCTACGTAATCTAGAAGTCGAGATATTGAAAAACGAATATTCAAAGGTCGCCATTTTGCAATATCCAAGATGGCCACCATATTGGCTTCTGCGCAAATGGAATCATGGATTTTCTGATTTGTTATACTCTGAAGTTTCCAAAAATGTATAGTTTTCCTAATCCCCCGAAAATTTTAACGAAATTACATATAGAACAGGACTATATGTTCCCCGGGTCCTATGTTCCCCGTTTTCCTAGGGAGAGCAGGAAACATAGGACCTAACCTAAACCTAACCCTAACCCTAACCTTAGTGGGGGAACATAGAACCCGGGGAACATAGGGATGACCCCTCACAGACCCACAATAATATTGAGATATATTTGTTATTGTGATATCACGATAATGACAATCTTGTTGCATCACTACAAAACAATATATACAGTAAAAAATACATGAACACATTAATATTTAGTTCTCAACCTCCTGGGGTTGCAGTGGGGGTGCAGCACCCAGGGCTGGTGTTGTGGCCATACCCTCAGCACCCCTACTTCCTGTGGCTGTGAAACAAACAGTAAATATTACTGTTGTTGAAGTAGTAGTTTGTTACCTGAACAGATCACCTCCAGTATGTACAAGGAAGTAGTTGACATCTTTGTTCCACACTCCCTCAGTGAAGACTCAGACCCAACACAGGGAGATGTAATCCTCCACACAAGTTTATGTGTAGATCCAGAACTCCTTTCTGTTGAAACAGCAGAGCCACAGTCCAGTTGTCTACACACTACAGATGATGACTTCAGGTTCCAGGCAGACCAACCATCCACTGTTCTCCACTCTCCCTGGTGTTTCATCTCCAGTATACCAGTACAGTTATTGGTTCCTTCTACCAACCTGACATCATCAGACTCTGTAGAGACAAGAAAGTACATGTAAAAACCCCAAAATCTATTATGTTCATTATAAAATGATAACCCCAACCTAAAGTGTAGTTTGTTTTTTACCTGAGCAGGTGAGTTCAACAGTCTTGTCAGGTGAGCTGGTGTTTCTAGTTGAGTCTGAGGTGCTACAGTCCAGGAGAACAGACTCGTTGCCTTCACACTGGAAGTCTTCGGTCCACACTGGAGTGTTTACTTCTCCATAGAACGCCCCCTGGAGGACTGAAGGAGCCCCACAGCCAAGCTCCCTACAGACCACCTCTGCATCCTGATGGTCAAAGTCACCTTCACACACTGAGACCCACGACTGATTAGACTTCACCTCCACTCTGCCTGAACATGAACTAGTCCCATTCACCAACCTCACTGACTCTGGAGAGAGAGAGAGAGAGAGAGAGAGAGAGAGAGAGAGAGAGAGAGAGAGAGAGAGAGAGAGAGAGAGAGAGAGAGAGAGAGAGAGAGTTAAGTTATAAGACTCCATGGCATATTTTACGCATGGGGGAGTGTCCATGTGTTAATTTAGGGCACAATGCGGTACCTGCTATACTGCACCTTGACTTATAAATATTCACAGCATACCGCTAAGACGTGGTCAGACCACGTCTAAGTGCAAAAATAAATGGTAGCTTGAAAGGACACCAGCAGTTTAACTACGCAGTACTCAGTCAATTCTAAACCGATTCTAAAAATTCTCTATAGCTGTGAAGGGTCTTCTTTCATATGTATCAGTCATGAATGTCTCTCCATCAAACAATATCAAGCAAAAAGCTAATGTCGGCCCAGGATGGGCGCAGAGCCTATGGGTGTACAGTATAGGCAGCCAAAGATAACTCACATTTAAATAAACCACAACTCGGTCAATTCTAAACTGATTTTAAATTCTCTATAATCTGTGAAGGGTCTGTTTTCAGTCATGATTGTATTGTATTGTCTCTCCATCAAACAATATCAAGCAAAAAGGAAACATCAGGCATGGTGCAGACAATCCCCTCCTGGAGGTTCCCCTTGTGTGGAAGTCCCATGTATGGGTTCTCATAACCCAGCAACACTAGGCAAATTACGCCACTGCTTGGAGATCAGATATTTTGGCAGCAGTAGCTTGTGTCTTTGGTCCTTTCAATGTGAGGCTTGCTCTCATCGCTTAACGCATGGATAATAGCACTGTGTCTTGCGCTGATCTTAAAGGGAATGGCAGCGGGTACTCTGATTGGATTGATTAAAGTAACGCCCAAACGCACCCATGACTAATTCAGGGCAGTTTTACCGCATAGCACCTTGGTGCAGTGCGCACATTACCGCACCCATAATAGCAAAATGGCATTGGTCACGCCTCCACTTCTTAAATTAAATGATATGAACAGTTCTTACATTTAAAGTCCTTAATAGAGCTCAGAGTGTCTAAAATACAGTCTAAAATAAATGAATACAATATGGAAATACATAATCAATAAACAAAAACACATTCATAATTAAGTAAAGAGGAAAAAATAACAAACTAAAATGAATCATCATCATCAGCATCATCATCATCATCATCATCATCATCATCAGATCCTTCCCAATAGCTCATAGGAGACGAGTCCCTACACATACACACATGCCATACACGCACACACAACGAATGCATCCACACACGTTTGCACACATGAACGCATGCACACTGATAGAATGATGAATGGATAGGAAGACACATAGACAAACAGATGGAGAGGGCAATATAGAAAGACAAGATGGACAAACAAAAAGACAGAAAGACAGAAAGGCAGACAGACAGACAGACAGACAGACAGACAGACAGACAGACAGACAGACAGACTAAATGAGTGCCTGTAAAGATTGCTGTCATTGTTCAAGTCATTGTTTTTCGTTACCTGAACAGATCACTGTGGGTCTGCCTGTAATCAAACCTTTCCGTTTTATACCAAAAGTCTCCATTATGACACAGCCGCTCAGTGAAGACTCAGAACCAGCACAGTAAGGTGTAATCCTCCATACAGGTTGATGTGTAAAACCAGAGCTCCTTTCTGTTGAAACAGCAGAGCCACAGTCCAGCTGTCTACACACTACAGATGATGACTTCAGGTTCCAGTGAAACCCACCATCCACTGGCCTCCATTCTCCCTGGTGTTTCATCTCCAGTTTACCAGTACAGTTGCTGATTCCTCCCACCAACCTGACATTACCAATCACTGTAAAGTGTCAATAGCGTAAACATTAATGCAATACAATGACTTGTTTTATATAATAATAATACAAAGCAAGAAAATAGCTTGTCTCTTACCTGAACAGGTGAGTTCAACAGTCTTGTTAGGTGAGCTGGTGTTACTAGTTGAGTTTGAGGTTCCACAGTCCAGGAGTACAGATTCGTTGCCTTCACACTGGAACTCTTTTGTCCACATTGGAGTGTCCACTTCTTCATAGAGTGACCCCTGGAGGACTGAAGGAGCCCCACAGCCAAGCTCCCTACAGACCACCTCTGCATCCTGCTGGTCAAAGTCATCTTCACACACTGAGACCCACGACTGATTAGACTTCACCTCCACTCTGCCCGAACACACACTAGTCCCATTCACCAACCTCACAGACTCTGAAGAGAGAGAGAGAGAGAGAGAGAGAGAGAGAGAGAGAGAGAGAGAGAGAGAGAGAGAGAGAGAGAGAGAGAGAGAGAGAGAGAGAGAGAGAGAGCTTTATTTAGAATCAATGAGAAACAATAGCATCTTGAGAGAAATAATCATTACTTAAAATGAACCACAAGTAACATGTAGTAACATGATTACTACATGAAAGCATTGTAAACGCATCAGATACAAGTTGTTTAACTGTACTTTAAAATATATAGAAACACATAAACATAAATGAATAACAATAATTGCATAAAAACAGAGGAAAAACATTGTCAAAACAATGCTAATCATCATTATCATCATCATTTACAATTTAGGCATTTAGCAGACGCTCTTAATCCAGAGTGATTTACAGTAGAGTTCTCAAATTCTGCCCGAACCCGGCCCTATCCGAGCCGACGTTTTCTGGCCGGAATCTATTACCTCAAAAAGGAAATCTCAACTGCCCCTAGCGGCTTAGCGGTAAGGCAGACGGAAATGGCAGTGGGTGTGTTGGACTCAAAGTAAACTTTACTCAGGTATCTAGTTTGTCGCCGTCCCATCTTCCTAGCCCGTGGTATTGAAGAAAAACGGGCCACAATGGCCAAGACTCAATCGAAAATAGGCTAAAGTGGCCGTTTTCAAGATGTTTTGGCCATCATCTCTGGAACGGAAGGTTCAATCTGCTCATTGCTCTTGTTGGATGCATAACCTTGAAGCCATTAACCCATTAAGACCTGAGGCGGTTCTTAAAAATGTTTTTTTTTCAAAAATAGCAGATCTACAAGCTCATAGCGCGGCACTCGGTGCCGCGCTATGAGCTTGTATATCTGCTATTTTTCAATAGCCAAATAAATCTTAAAGTGACACAGATGCGTTCCAGGTCTTAAAGGGTTAAACACATAATGACATAAAAGTATGGTAAAAAATAGTAATCTAATAATAAAGTAATACATAAGTAAACCAATAATCTAATAATAACTAATATATACGTAAACCAAGAACCTATCATCTTTTCTTAAATTTTACTGCCACTTTTGTTTTATTTGAGTATATCTGTATGTATTTTGTGCCACTTGCTTTATTCTCTGATCGTCTGTAATAGTTTTTATCCAAAGTTTCATCACGATTGTTCTTTTTATTCTGTTCTGTAAAGCACTTTGTGACTTTTATGGAAATGTGCTATATAAATAAATGTATTATCATTATCATTATCATCAGCCTGTACATTGAAACTATACATACTATAGGATGCCAGGTCAACAATGACCTGGCAATATAGCACAGAATGTTTTCCTATTGTGCCTGAAGTGAAAGCACAGAGCATCCTTAATAAGCAGGATAATCAATGGGGAGCAAGTCATAATTGAGAAATAAACCCCGGCGGGGTGATTATACCCTGACTGCTGCTGTGCTGCAACAAAAACATCTGATCAGATATTTGTGTGCAGCAGTAGCACTAGCGCACAGATACTGTAAGAGAGGCGCCTCGTTTGTCTCAACAACCACTCATCAAACAGACAAGACAGTGGTAATTTATTCTTTGATTTGAGTAATGAAGGATTAAGTGCATGAATATGGAAATAATGCTTCTCTCTGGCTTGTGTTCTTCTTTCATCTTTGTTTACCTGTTGAGTTGTGTGTTGGTGTAACCTGGAGACCTGAGGAGAAAAATCATCAAATGAATGAGTTTCGCTGTAGCAGAGTACATTGATCCTCTCTACAACAGCAAATTGTTGATGTGTTTGATGATATTTATTGATTAAAATAAGTTGTATAGAGGAATATCAATGTACAGTTTGTTTGATGATTGCAAATAACTTTCATTTTGTCACCTTCTGTGATTCTAATTACTGCATCATACCAAGAGATAATCCATTGGACTGAATTGAATTTATTCACTCTCCGAATGTTATTACAAATGTATGCAGTACTTTTAGATTCCTATCACATATAATAGTTCAGACTTTAATAAGTAATAATCCAAACAAAATAGTTTGTCTTTTACCTGAACATGTGAGTTCAACTGTCTTGTCAGGTGAGCTGGTGTTTCTAGTTGAGTCTGAGGTTCTACAGTCCAGGAGAACAGACTCGTTGCCTTTACACTGGAACTCTTTGGACCACATTGAACCCTCCACTTCTCCATAGAGCGCCCCCTGGAGGACTGAAGGAGCCCCACAGCCAAGCTCCCTACAGACCACCTGTGCATCCTGCTGGTCAAAGTCACCTTCACACACTGAGACCCACGACTGATTAGACTTCACCTCCACTCTGCCTGAACATACACTAGTCCCATTCACCAACCTGACAGACTCTGGAGAGAGAGAGAGAGAGAGAGAGAGAGAGAGAGAGAGAGAGAGAGAGAGAGAGAGAGAGAGAGAGAGAGAGAGAGAGAGAGAAAAAGAAAAAGAAAAAGAAAGAGAGAGAGAGAGAGAGAGAGAGAGAGAGAGAGAGAGAGAGAGAGAGAGAGAGAGAGAGAGAGAGAGACAGAGAGAGAGAGAGAGAGAGAGAGAGAGAGAGAGAGGTATTGCATAATATGGAGAGAGAGTAATACATGAATCTTTAAAGAATGCATCTGGAACTCCAGATGAACAGAAATGGCACACAGAAGCCACACAGACATGCAGATATAGAGGGACAGATGTATGCACAGTAGAGACAAGCTATAGAGTGTGCGTGAGAGAGAGAGCAATGGTATAAGAGAGTATAAAGATTAGTGTCATTGTTGAAGTAATTGTTTTACCTGAACAGTTCAGCTTCAGTGTGACAGTGGAATCATAAGACTTTACTGGTCCACACTCCATCAGTGAAGACTCAGAGCCAATACAGGAAGATGGAATCACCCATCCAGCTTGATGTGTAGAAATAGAGGTAAATTCTGTTGAGACTGCAAAGCCACAGTCCAGCTGTCTACATACTACAGATGATGACATCCTGTTCCAGTCAAACAAAGCCAACAATGGTCTCCACTCTCCCTCGTGTTTCATCTCCAGTATGCCATTACAGTTACTGGTTCCTCCTACCAACCTGACATCATCAGACTCTGTACAGAGAATAAGCAGTACAAAGTATTACTTTAATTAAAAGACCTTCAAGACTGTAATCTATTTACAGTTCTTCTTCTTTCATCTTTGTTTACCTATTGAGTTGTGTGTCGGTTTAACCTGTAGAGCTGAGGAGCAAGGGCGCGGGAAGTGGGGTGCTGAGGGCGCTGCCGCACCCCCTGGTGGTGGGGAGGAGAAAAAAAGTGAAAATAAATAAATATATATATATATATATATATATATATATATATATATATATATATATATATATATATATATATATATATATATATACATATATATTTTTTTTTCTCAAGTATATATACGCACACTAAAACAAAACAATGAAAACATGGGGGCATAAAGCCTGAGGTAAAACCATCTAAAACAATGCTTTGCTAAAAAGGTGGGTCTTTAATCCTCTCTTGAAGCAGTCGACCGACTGTGGTGCTCTCAGGTGGACAGAGAGGGCGTTCCACATTTCGGGGGCGACCGAGCAGAAAGCCTGGTCGCCCATGGTGTGTAGATTGGCCTTGCGGGTGTTGAGGAGGTTGGTGTTTGAAGAGCGGAGGTTGCGGGTCGAGGGTTGTAGGGAGACTAGGTCCTTGAGGTATGAGGGAGCGTTGCCGTTGATGCACTGATGTGTCAACAGGGATATTTTGTATTGAGTCCGGAAAGCAACGGGAAGCCAGTGGAGTGAACGGAGGATGGGTGTGATGTGCTCATGTTTGCGCACTCTCATCAGGACCCTAGCAGCGCTGTTCTGAATATACTGGAGCCTTTGAAGGCTCTTGCTAGGGATCCCGATGAGAAGTGCATTGCAATAGTCCAACCTGGAGGAGACAAAGGCGTGGACAAGCTTTTCTGAATCTGCTAGCGTGAGTGTGGGACAGAGTTTTGAAATGTTTCTGAGGTGAAAGAAGGATTTTTTTTGCATAGGTATTTGATGTGGGCCTCGAAGTTAAGCTGAGGGGCCATTTTTACTCCCAGGTTTGTGACAACCGGTGAGAGGGGGAGGTCCTGTCCGGAGAAGGTGATGCTGGTTATGGGGGATGTTTTTATCTGGTGTGGGGTGCCTGTAAGAATACCTTCAGTTATGGAACTGTTTAGCTGCAGAAAGTTGTTACTCATCCACGCCTTTATCTCCTCCAGGCAGGTAGTGAGAGTGGATAAGGGTGGTAGTGATGATGAGGATGATGATGATGATGATGATGATGATGATGATGATGTTGATGGAGCGGCAGATGGGGGTTTGCTTAGTTTTTATGTACAGTTGTGTGTCATCAGCATAGCAGTGGAAAGATATTCCATGCCTGCTGATGACACGGCCAAGGGGTAACAGGTACAGGGTGAACAGGGTGGGGCCAAGGACAGATCCCTGGGGGACACCACAGGTGACAGGCTGGGTGAGAGATTTTGAACCTCCCAGGGAGACGTACTCTGTCCTGCCAGAGAGATAAGACTTGAACCAGTCTAATGCTGAACCACTGAGTCCGATAGTGGAGTGAAGGAGGGTGAGAAGGATGCCATGGTCGACGGTGTCAAACTCCGCGGAAAGGTCCAGGAGGATGAGCAGAGAGGGGGAGCCATCATCAGCTGCAATTAAGAGGTCATTTGTGACCCTGGCCAGGGCGGTTTCTGTGCTGTGGGCGGAGCAAAAACCAGATTGAAATGTTTCATAAAGATTGTTGAGGTTTAGATGATTCTGTAGTTGTGTGGACACTACTTTATCCAGAATTTTAGAGAGGAATGGGAGATTTGAGATGGGCCTGTGGTTGGTCAGAATGTCTAGGTCTAGGGGGGGCTTTTTGAGGAGGGGTGTTAGAATGGCAGTTTTAAGAGCGGGTGGAGCCGGTCCGGAGGGAGAGGTTGATGATTTTGGTGATCAGGGGACTTATTGCAGAGATGTTGAATTTGACTAGGGTGGTTGGAAGGGGGTCCAGCGCACAGCTAGAGGGCTTCATCCTTCCAACAATATCCTCAACCTCCTGCTGCGTGGTGTTGGTGAAGCAGGAGAGCAGGTGGGAAATCCCAAACTGTGGGACAGCTGATGGGATGGAGTGACCGGGCCGGAGAGGAGAGAGTGGATGTTGTCTACCTTGGTCCTGAAGAAGTTGAGGTAGGTATTGCACTGTTCCTCTGTGGTATTGGTGTGTTTGGGAGTGGTTTCAGAAAATGGTTGATGGTGGAAAATAGTGTCTTAGAGTTGCCAGGGCTATTGTTGATGATAGTTGAGTAGAATTGTGACTGTGCCTCCCTGAGGTACCTTGAATAGGCCTTCTGGTGCTCTCTGTAGGCCAGCCAATATATGGACAGTTAGTCCAGTGGCCTTGAATCGCCGCTCGAGGACACGCCCAGCTGCCTTAATTTTTCTCAGCTCGCCGGAGAACCAGGGGGCTTAGCGGGAGAAAATGACAGTTCGAGTTTTGACAGGGGCGTGGAGGTCGAGGAGGTTTTGCAGGTTGGTGTCCTGGTTGATATGTTTGAAATTTCTGAATGTGATTTGGCGTTTGGGTTTGGCATGAGAGGGGGGAAAGGGCAGCTCCATGGAGATGACCATGTGGTCGGACACACCCAGTGAGAATACCATCAGATTGCTGATGGGGGCGGAGTCAGTGATGACCAGGTCGAGCGTATGTCCCTTTTTGTGTGTAGCGGTATTTACATGTTGAGTGAGGTTGAGAGAGTCCAGTATTTGAAGGAAATCAGATGCAAAATGATGGGTTGTCCACGTGGATATTTATGTCGCCAAGTATTTTGATGCTGGCAGATGTTGCGCAGAGAGTGGTGAGAAGGTCGTGAAATTCTGAGATGAAAATTGAGTTTTGTGTTTTTTTGGGTGGCCGGTAGATGAGAAGCAGGGTCATGGAAAAGGGGGGTTTACATTTAAATGCAAGGCACTCACATGAGGACAACGATGGTATGGGGACTGGGGACAGTTCCAGGTGTTTTTTGTGGAAAATGGCTAAACCACCGCCACGGCCGGTGCTGCGGGCCCACTCCTGGTAATTGTAGCCAGGGGGAAAAGCTAGGTTTAGATTTGTGAACTCCCCTGGTTTGTGCCAGGTTTCTGTGAGGCACATGAAATCAAGTCCCTTGTCAAGACAATGTCAAGCGTGTATCAGAGCTGGTTTGTCTGTGAGAGATTGTATATTTAAAAGTTCTATTTTGAGAGTTTGTGAATGGATGAATCTCTGGAGAGGCTGAAGTAGACTGAAGTCCACTCCACGTATTGTTTGCTGCCTGGTGGTGAGAGGAGGCCTCACGATGTTGTTAGTGCACTCCACTCCAGGTTTTCCACGCAGCTTGTAGTGACGCAGCAGTCTCGCGGTGTTTCCAGTGCTGCTACAAGGTCCCATGTCACCAGTGCTCTGATGACGTGATTGGGGTGCGATGGAGCGTTCGGTGGAACAGATGGTTGGAATAACATGACCAGACTGGGAATAAACAAACTGTCGGCGGGAGTATCTGTGCGTGTATCGAGGTCGACGAAAAAGTCCAAGTTGTTTAATAACCGAAATGCATGCTGGAATGGCGCTGATGTTACATTCCAGCAGTTTGGAGGTGGAATATTTCAGTATGATGCCGGTCGGAGAGACAAGTTTGTCTATTACACAGGCTCTTTAATTTCCAATACAAGTAACTGAAAGAGAACTAAATAGAATGTGTGTGTGTGTGTGTGTGTGTGTGTGTGTGTGTGTGTGTGTGTGTGTGTGTGTGTGTGTGTGTGTGTGTGTGTGTGTGTGTGTGTGTGTGTGTGTGTGTGTGTGCGTGCTGCTCTGCACTGCGCTGCATGGTAAATAATTAGTAACTGTGCAGTGTGCTTGTGCACTGTCTGCAGCTCATTGTTATGCTGTCGTGTGGGAAACAAAAGAAAACACAAAGATATTAGCGTGTGCGTTGGACCAGCCACCCTTGCTGTAAATGACTTGCCACGCGTCTGCTGCGATAAATCATCAAATAAATGAGTTTGATATTCAAAGGCTAGGAATGAGTGAATGATGACATGTAAGACTTATATAAAAACAGATTTTTTTTATACATGAATGAAAATTAACAGTTTGTTTATAATAAATAACATTCATTGAATAATGAATAACCACAATGCAGCATTTTTTTATTCATACCACATATAATACTTAATATATAATATTTTGGTAAGTAATAATCCAAAACAAAAGTTTTAAAGTTTAAGTTTATTTTTTTAAAGTATTTTACCTGAGCAGGTGAGTTCAACAGTCTTGTCAGGTGAGCTGGTGTTTCTAGTTGAGTCTGAGGTTCTACAGTCCAGGAGAACAGATTCACTGCCTTCACACTGGAACTCTTTGGTCCACATTGGACCCTTCACTTCTCCATAGAGCGCCCCCTGGAGGACTGAAGGGACCCCACAGCCAAGCTCCCTACAAACCACTTCTGCATCCAGCTGGTCAAAGTCATCTTCACACACTGAGACCCACGACTGATTAGACTTCACCTCCACTCTGCCTGAACACCCACTAGTCCCATTCACCAACCTTACAGACTCTGGAGAGAGAGAGCGAGAGCAAGAGCAAGAGCAAGAGAGAGAGAGAGAGAGAGAGAGACACCCATAAACCCAATAAACACCCATGAACAAACAGAATTAATATGTCATTATAATACAATAATACAATACAATATAAACAATAACGCTAATCTATTGCTTCACCACCATTAGCCACAACGTAGTAAACAAGCTACCCTTACTGTGTGTGTGTGTGTGTGTGTGTGTGTGTGTGTGTGTGTGTGTGTGTGTGTGTGTGTGTGTGTGTGTGTGTGTGTGTGTGTGTGTGTGTGTGTGTGTGTGTGGGTGGGTGGGTGGGTGGGTGTGTGTGTGTGTCGGTGTGTGTGTGTGTGAGCGCGCAAATTCAGTGTTGCCAGATTGTGCGCGAGAAACAAGGCACCATGTTTATGCAAAAACAACAGACAGAGAGGGAGAAAGACGTTGGATCTATATAAATAATATACATATGCATATTATATGGCTATTTATATATACTCCATATCTGTTATTATATATAAATACATCACATATTACAATTATTATTGCAATAAACTGTTAGATAACATAATATTACACATTACAATAATATGTATTATTATGTATATTATATCTTATACTATAATAAATATTGTATTAATGATGTTATATATTATATTATTATATATTATTACATATAATAATAACTAATTATATCATGTCATATGCTGTATTATATTACACAATAACACATACTTACAGTCATATAAATGATATCTACAATACAGACATACATACTATTATGACATATCAATACATACATATTTATATATATTTCTTCGTATCTATAATATACACCTGAGCCATCAATGAGCCAGTATTCACAAGGCCTCTTTGAAAGGAACGGAACCCCACGATCCGCCTCCCTTAAAAGAGCCATAAATCCCATCTCTACTGCCCACTCTGTGCTGCAGCGACACGGACACAGAGACAGGGACACGGAGCGACCAACAAACGCAAAGCCCCGCGCCGCGGCTGGGGTCTCGGGGGGCCCGAGACTCTAGTAATAACACAATGTCAATCATCATCATCAGTCCTCTAGAGCTCATAGAAGTCTGAGCTCCATACTCCGCTTTAGGACCTGGTCCTGTAACCATACTCCACTGTAAGACCTGGTCCTGTAACCATACTCCACTGTAAGACCTGGTCCTGTAACCATACTCCACTGTAAGACCTGGTCCTGTAACCATACTCCACTGTAAGACCTGGTCCTGTAACCATACTCCACTGTAAGACCTGGTCCTGTAACCATACTCCACTGTAAGACCTGGTTCTGTAACCATACTCCACTGTAAGACCTGGTCCTATAACCAAACTACTGAGAGACCATATCTGCTCTACTCTCCACTCTTGTAAAAATCACCACAAGCCACCTTAAATAACAAATGGATGTCTTTACATTTAACTAATCACTATTTAGTAAACCAGTGCAGTTAGTGGGTCCGCCCACCAACCTGACATGATCAGACTGTACAGAGAGTATGCAGTGTAAAAAACACTTTTAGATTCATATCACATATAATAGCTCATAATTGTGTAAGTAATAATCGAAACCAAAGTATAGTTTGTCTTTTACCTGAGCAGGTGAGTTCAATAGTCTTGTCAGGTGAGCTGGTCTTTTTAGTTGAGTTTGAGGTTCTACAGTCCAGGAGAACAGACTCGTTGCCTTCACACTGGAACTCTTTGGTCCACATTGGAGTGTCTACTTCGGGAGTGTCTACTTCGGAGTCTTCAGTCCAGGGGACTGAAAACTCCAGGGGACTGAAGTCTACTTCAGTCCCCTGGAGGACTGAAGGAGCCCCACAGCCAAGCTCCCTACAGACCACCTCTGCATCCTGCTGGTCAAAGTCACTTTCATACACTGAGACCCACGACTGATCAGACTTCACCTCCACTCTGCCTGAACATGAACTAGTCCCATTCACCAACCTCACAGACTCTGGAGAGAGAGAGAGAGAGAGAGAGAGATCAATACATTATTTAGAAGAAATAAAAAAACAGAAGGGACCCATTCTGCGCAGTGTTATAAGAAAGTAATAATTATAATTTAAAATAATTATTAATGTATTACATCAAAACAGAACCAGTTACATGAATCCTGTATGAATGCATATGGAACGCATATGGACTTTTAAACACATCAGATACAAGTTGTTATATATGAAAACCCTGGTGGTTTTTGGCACTCTGCTTTTCTCTAAAGCCTTGATGTGGATTTTTACCTCCAAAAGTGTCCTAAAAGGTGTTATGAAATGGCCCGAAAATATCATATTTGATAATGTACATCACGTGGTCTCTCTGAAAACAGTCTGAAAACGGGGCGGGACGTATCACAGATTGATTTGGCATTTGCAGTAGCTCTGCTCTAAGTGACCTCAACATCATTTTTCTTTTATTTGTAAATCAGTGTATACAAATATACATATTCCCCTTCAAATATCTTAGTTACACCAGCATCGTTCATGTGAAGTAGTTTGTTTATGCTTATTTATTGAAATGATAAAAATGGCTATAGTTTGAACACTGCATGGGTCTCCGTCTCTCCGAGACGATTTGTGTCTTCTCTGCACCTCGCTCACGGTACTAGTTGCATGTTGAAGTTGGATGACTGACAGGGGGTGGGCACATACATATTCAACAAGACAACTGAGAAAAGTTTGGTAAAAGTTTGGTGCCTATAATAATCAATGTTGAACAACTATACGTGATCTATTTATTGGCTGAAATGAATAGTTTGTTTAGAAACACCCTGCAGCAGTCCCGCAGTGCGTGTATTATAATCTCCATTTCTCCCCGGTCAGCAAGGGCCTCTGGGCCCTAATAAGCACTTCTTAAATCCACATCTTAGGTGATCATTAGGTGATAACGCCACCATTGTATTCGTATGCGCAAGCCCTATTATGCAAGGTGCGCTGAACGCAAACACTTAAGTAATAAGATTCGCCAGCATATTTTAGGCATGGGGAGTGTCCATATGTTAATTAAGGGCGCGAATGCGGTATCTGCTATTATGATAAAGTACCCTACTTTATCATCAATATTAAAATAAATGGGACCATAATTTACCAAAACGCATATCACGGTGATTGAAAAAATACTTTAAACTAGCGACTGGAACACATTACTTGTGGAAGTGGGCTGGATAAAAAGGGACACAGGAAGTAGGAGGGGCACATTTACTGTGTGTGTGTGTGGGGAGCGGTGACGCTCCAGGTTGGCACGCAGCCAGATAACTCTGTAACAAACTGAGCCATAATAATAAACTCAACATTGGAAATACAGCACGCCTGAAGACTGCTTGTGTGAGTCCATCGTTTGATTGTACGGCATGACGGCACATTACAGTATAACAATATAACGTCAGCTATTGTGCGCGTGAGTGCGAGCGCCCATCAGTTAGGGGTGTGTGTGTGTGTGTGTGTGTGTGTGTGTGTGTGTGTGTGTGTGTGTGTGTGTGTGTGTGTGTGGGTGTGTGTGTATGTGTGTGTGTGCAGTGTGCACGCTTGAGCACGACACAGTGTTGGCTCCTGACAAGACTATATCTGCTCTACACTACACTCCTGTCAACATGCATTTATCTAGTAAAACCCACCACAAGCCACCTTAAAATAACACATGGATTTTTTTACATGTAACTAATCACATCATTTAAAATGACAATAAAAAAAACATTATTAAAAGAAAAAAATGAATCACTATTTAAAAAGCAGTTTATAAAAAAAAGTCTTAACAACACTTTTAGATTAATATCACATATAATAGTTCATACTTTGGTAAGTAGTAATCTAAGCCAAAGTATTGGCTTTTACCTGAGCAGGTGAGTACAACAGTCTTGTTAGGTGAGCTGGTGTTTCTAGTTGAGTCTGAGGTTCTACAGTGCAGGAGAACAGACTCGTTGCCTTCACACTGGAACTCTTTGGACCACATTGGAGTGTCCACTTCTTCGATGAGCGCCACCTGGAGGACTGAAATAGCCCCACAGCCTAGCTCCCTACAGACCACCTGTGCATCCTGATGGTCAAAGTCACCTTCATACACTGAGACCCACGACTGATTAGACTTCACCTCCACTCTGCCTGAACACATACTAGTCCCATTCACCAACCTTATAGACTCTGGAGAGAGAGAGAGAGAGAGAGAGAGAGAGAGAGAGAGAGAGAGAGAGAGAGAGAGAGAGAGAGAGAGAGAGAGAGAGAGAATTTAGAAGAAATAGAAAACAATTGTCCCATTTTGCGCAGTGTTATAAAACAGTGATAATTTTAATTTAAAAATATGAATTCATTAAAACTAAACAGAAGTTAAATTAATCCTATATGAAGGCATATGGAACTTTAAACACATCATATACAAGTTGTTCAACTGTACATCTGTACACACACAGAGAAAAAAATAAAATAAAATATAGCTGCAAGCAGCGATAATACGGGGCCAGGGAATGAAGAGAGAAAAAAGAAAGAAGCAATGATAAGTAATATGCACAATAGACGCCTTAACAGACAACGTCACACTGATACGAAACAGTATGCGCACGCAGGTCGGCAGCAAAAGAACCCCACCGCTCATAAGATGCAATGTAGAAGTGGTCACAGTCTCACGTGTAAAAATGCATCCCATCACACTTTCAGATGCTGTTTTTCTCCCAGTGTGGAGGAAGAATGCTTAGGATGTTTACTGTGATCTCTCGCTCTTGAAATATATAATCCTTGGTTTCTGTTGTGTGTAAACAATAATAACAATTCAAAGCAGTTGTCCTCAAAACTCCACCTCCAGTGGCTGTCATATGAACGGAGGGAGCGCTCTATGATCATGGCACCAGAACCTGCTTGGCTCGCGCAGCTGCAGCCCGTCAAGACTAATTTATGCTCCGTCCCGCGAAGGTGTCGCGCGCAGAGAACGGCCGAGAATAGCAGACCTCCAAGCTCACAGCGGTCGCATCCGTGACGCGGTTGTGAGCTTGTATGTCAGCTGTTCTCGGTGCGCTATACCGTTGCGCGATGAAGTATATATGTGTCGCCAGGGCGCACCCCACTAGCCTACACACAGAGGAGGTTGAATGAACTGAAACAAGCTCACCCTAAAACAGCAGGTTTGGGGATCTGTTGGGAATTGATTACATGAAGCAGTCACCTGTGCGTCCAGTCTCAATGTTTGTAAACAAATAATTGGTCTATAAGCCATTGAAACATAGAAGACTGAACTTGAGAGAAAGAAGACCATGCAATTAACATGAGCATTTTAAACCCTCACTAACCCTAACCTCAGTAAAACAACTAAGCCTATCCTCAAGACACACTATGTGTTATCCGAATAATGCCAAATCATGATCACCTCAATACATTGTCGTGGACAGGGATCGAACCAGTAACCTACGGACTCCAAGACTGCCTTTCTTGTCATTGAGCTAGATATATGGCCTCCCTGACAGTGTCTGTTGATATTTATAAGCATTTCCGAACCAGGCCTCTGTGTCCCGAACTACTCTAGATCACTGGTTCACAAACCATTTACCAATAAAGGCATTTTTGTGTCTCCTCAGAACGAAAACTAGTGAAAGTAGCCGATCTACAAGCTCACAAAACGTTGCTATCTAAAAAGTTGTGAGGTTGTAGATCGGCTATTTTCACAATGAAGTATGTCATACATTAAAAGAGAGACAAAACTATAAGTAATATGCACAATAAGCCATAGAAGACTGAGCTTAAGGTCATGTTTTTTGCAATGCCAACTCTCACCGAGAGAGAGAGAAAGAGAGAGAGGGAATAGATTGAAGAGAGATGGAAGCAGAGTGGATTGATTGGACATCTCAACCTATTGCCATTAACAGGAATCGAACCCTCAACATTTGGATTAACAGGCTGCAACACTACCTATAGTGCTATAGCTTTGTCCAGGCTGAGGTTGTCTGTTGAAGATAAAAGTGAACCAGTGAAAGCAGCCGATCTACAAGCTCAGAAACACGTTGCTATCTGAAACGTTTTGAGATTGTAGATCGGCTATTTTCAGAATGAAGTATGTCATACATTGCAAAAACATACCCTCTCAAATAAGCATTTCGTGCTATCTTTATCAATTGCACATGTGTTCATTGATACAGTCTTGTTGTTTGCAATGCACTTTAAATGAAGTCTGCACCAAGTGAGGCTTGAACCGGCGACCTTGATGTTGTGAGACATTCACTTAAGCGGGAAGCCATTGGACCAACAGACCTGATTTAGTGAAAACGGAGGTCAGAGAGATGATACCATTTCACGCAAATAGCTGAAAAATCCTGGGTTTAAGTGTTTTTCAAACTGCTCAAAATTGCGGACAATCTAAGGGCGGAGCTTACTGGTAAAAGTGATACATGTGTGCCTCATGAGTCAAGGCACATGTGTAAGCAGGTTTAATGGCTGTCGGCCAAACGAGGCATGACTTTTGCCTGTTTAAAGTTTGCATTTTTAAAAAATTGCTATAGCGCCCCCGTTTGACCAATTGGAGTAAGATTGGTTTCAGTGATATTTGGAATGACCCTGTACATTACTGCAAATTCTCAAAGAAATGTGAGTCTGCATGTATGTGTTAGGGGCAGATGAATAATTGTCATAAAGCTGCAATATTCATTGGCTCATTAAAGCTTCATTTTTTCACTTAGAAAAAACCCGCTCGCACCGTTTTGTCGGCATAGGTCCAAAGTTCATGTGTAAAAAGTTTTGTGCAGATTACTCAAAAATCCCAGGAGATAGGTTTTAACTGTTTTTCATATAATTCAAAATGGTGGGAGATCTAAAGGTCAGAGGTTAAAAGTCAGAGTGTGAAAGTTGTTCATCATGAGGAGACGCATATGTGTATTGAAGTTTCATGGCTGTAGGTCAAATAGGGCATGAGTTGTACCTGTTCAAAGTTGGCATTTTCAATTGAGTGCTATAGCGCCACCTTTTGACGAAAGATTGTGAGATTTATTTCTTGATAGTTTTTCATGACCTTATCATATGGCCGAGTTTCGTAAAAAGCGTAAGCACGACAGAAGAAGAAGAAGAAGAAGAAAGACACTTTACAAAGCTAGGCTAAGTGGAACACAATCAAAACAAAATAACTTTAATAAGAAAATACAGACAATAAAAGGTTAAAAAATTAAAAAAGGCTACAGAAGGCCAGGGAATAAAACATAATTGAGACTAGGGTGGTAGGAGATCAGCTAGGTGGGGAAAGCAGTTCTGAAGAGGTGGGTCTTGAGGGAGGTTTTGAACATGGCAAGGGTGGGGGCGGTTTTGATGTGAGGCGGGAGTGGGTTCCAGAGGGTGGGTGCAGCAACGGAGAATGCCCTATCACCCTAGGTGCGCTTTGTTTTTTTGGAGGGGAAGCTGAGAAGGTTGGCATCGCGTGGTTGTGAAGGAGGTCGGAAATGTATTGAGGTGCCTGGTGGTTGAGGGCTTTGTAGGTGGTGATGAGGATTTTGAAGTGGATTCTGTGTTTGACCGGGATCCAGTGGAGGTCACGGAGGACAGGTGTGATGTGGTCTCTGGAGCGGGTGTGGGTGAGCAGGCGGGCGGCTGAATTCTGTACATATTGGAGTTTGTTGAGTGTTTTGGCGGTGATACCATGGAGGATGCTGTTGCAGTAGTCTAACCGGGATGAGATGAAGGCATGAATGAGGGTTTCGGCAGCGGAAAATGTCAGGGAGGGACGGAGACGGGCAATAAAACGCACAATAAGACGTAGAAACATAATTGACTGAACTTGAGACAAAGCAGCCCATGCAATTATAACAAATGAGCATTCTGAACAGCTGAGCAGAGTGCTGAGGGATTGTGGATATTGTAATGTTCTGTGTATTGTGTTGCTTATAATGCAGATTCCAAACTTGTGTCACAAATTCTGTTATCATAACAATAACAAAAGTTTGCAATTTATAATAATTTATTTTATTTCATCTTTCTAGACAACACAGATGGATTGTAGTATTCTAATTAGGCTTATACATGTTGTCACCATGTTGACAGTATGTGGTTAGTCGGCTTCATATTCCGACAGCAGATATCGGTGTTGCCCTTCTACCACTCTAAGAACCTTCTACCACTGTAAGAACCTTCTACCACTGTAAGAACCTTCTACCACTGTAAGAAGTCAACTTTAAGCCCAACATATGAAATAAGCTACGTACTGTAGCCTTGCCATTTTGTTTTCAGAGGTCAATATTGGCGGTCAGGATGCTGTTTATGATAATTATAATAATACATATAATATATATATATATATACATATATACATATATATATATATATATATATATATATATATATATATATATATATATATATATATATATATATATATGAGTTTTTCGATCCACAGACTTAACCTTGTGAGAAAGGAGCGCACACAGATGAGTATTATTGATTAAGTTAGGCCTCGTATAGACCCCTTAACAGACGACGTCACACTGGTTACAAGCATCATACTGGTTGCAAATGAAACCCATTCTGTCAGGTCTCGCTAGGACGCGCCTCACTACACAACACACAAGAGGGGGTTGGGGCGTGCTGAAACCAGCGCACCCCGAAACAACAGGTTGAGAATTGATTGCATGAAACAATCACCTGTGCATCCAGTCTCAACGTTGGTAAACAAATAATTGGTCTATAGGTTGTCTTTTACCTGAGCAGGTGAGTTCAATAGTCTTGTTAGGTGAGCAGGTGTTACTAGTTGAGTTTGAGGTTCTACAGTCCAGGAGAACAGACTCGTTGCCTTCACACTGGAACTCTTTGGTCCACATTGGAGTGTCCACTTCTTTGAAGAGCGCCACCTGGAGGACTGAAGGAGCCCCACAGCCAAGCTCCCTACAGACCACCTGTGCATCCTGCTTGTCAAACTCACCTTCATACACTGAGACCCACGACTGATTAGACTTCACCTCCACTCTGCCTGAACATACACTAGTCCCATTCACCAACCTCACAGACTCTAGAGAGAGAGAGAGAGAGAGAGAGAGAGAGAGAGAGAGAGAGAGAGAGAGAGAGAGAGAGAGAGAGAGAGAGAGAAAGCACAGGACATTATTTAGAAGATATAAAAAATTATTTGGTCCCATTTTGCGCATTGTTAAAAAACAGTAATAATAGGGCTGCTTGGGTGGGGGAGTGATTTGGGGGGCGTGGCCAAGATTCACCATGTTGGTTGGGTCACTACCAGTCTACAGACCCATCCAACAGGGTACACTACTATATAGCTAGTACACACAGCGGCACATCCAATGAATTACATCAACAATGTTAAAAGCCAACTGCAAAAACAAACTTTTCAAATGTATAAAATGTATAATCATTTGAAAATAGCAGATCTACAAGCTTACAGTGCTTGTAGATCGGCTATTTTCAAATGGCGAAATGTATGGGCTGAAGTGGTTATTGTATGTTTTGTAATAATATTCAAAAGCTACAAAGTAACCACTGTAAGTCAACGTCACATGAAAGTGTCTTTTATTTGAAAACAAGGTACATTTACAGGTTACTATGTGTATAAAAAAGGAAACTCATCAGGCTCAAAGAGGAGTAAAATGGTCTCTGCCCATCCATATTATAATGTGATCATTAACAGGTGAGGCAACTGACCAGAGCCATCATCATCAGGATTTGGTTATATTTGCATTGAATGAAAGCACTGCATAATGATAGAATGGCCTATGCATTTTAGCCATGTGAAAGAATGCGGTTCTATTTGCATATAATCATTTTATGTAGAAAGACTCTATGTATTTTATTTGAAAACATGTACAGGTTACTATGTACATAAACAAATAACAGATAATTTAGCTACAGAGCATAACCTCATGTCTGCTTTTACTATGTAGAAGGGTACTATTAAAAATAAAATTAGCAGGTTACTCATCATCCATTTTCAGAACCACACTGGTGCACAAGTTAGTCAGATCACAGCACGCTCAGACAACTTTGTCAAGGATTGTCATGTCCTCGCCCACTCCTGGTTTATGCTAGCCTGATTATCAGCCTGTTTGGAACCAGGCTAGGTGTATGCATCAGAGTGATGGGTACCCTACCATTTAATATATGGTACTTGTTGCATATAGTGCCTATAACCCTATATGGATCATGAGGTGTGCTATCTTGCGTGTTTCTTCCACATCTTTTTCTGTCATCTGGGCTGTCAGACAACCAAGCCCTGAATCGTCTCTTTGTTACGTCAGAGACCTGGCTGGCTTCCATTTGGGAATGCAGTGAACAGTTATCCCGTTGTCCATTTTAGACCCTTTATTCTCACCTTGTCAATGGTGAGAAGCCGTGGAAAAGTTTTTCATACAACAATTAATTCCCATTTTGGCGAAACACTGCTGAAAGAGCACCAACTATCAGGCTACTACTAGCGAATCTCCGAGTGAAGGGAGATATCGACCCCACCGACCGGGGGCGGGGCAAGCCGCAGCCGCGGAGTGACCGTCAGCCTTGCTTGCCCTAATTGGGCAAGCAAGGCTGACGGTAATTTAAAATATGAATTCATTAAAACTAAACAGAAGTTAAATGAATCCTATATAAAGGCATATGGAACTTTAAACACATCAGATACAAGTTGTTTAACAGTACCTGTGCACACAAAGAGAGAAAGACACATTATAAATATCAAATAATACCTAAAATTAATAGATACACATCAATATAAATTACCAACAGTAAGCCCATAAAACACAGAATTAATTATTAATAGTATATTAACTAGAAAAATAATGACTAAAATAACACAATGCCAATCATCATCATCATCAGTCCTCTAGAGCTCAGAGAAGTCTGAGCCCCATACTCTGCTTTAAGACCTGGTCCTGTAACCATACTCCACTGTAAGACCTGGTCCTGTAACCATACTCCACTGTAAGACCTGGTCCTGTAACCAAACTCCACTGTAAGACCTGGTCCTGTAACCAAAGTACCGAGAGACTATCTGCTCTAGCCTACTCTCCACTCTTGTGACTCAACATACATTTATCTAGTAAAAATCACCACAAGCTACCTTAAATAAGAAATGGATGTCTTTACACTTAACTAATCACTATTTAGTAAACCAGTGCAGTTAGTGGGTCGGCCCACCAACCTGATATGATCAGACTGTACAGAGAGTATGCAGTGTAAAATATATCACATATAATAGCTCATAATTTGGTAAGTAGTATTCCAAATCAAAGTGTAGTTTGTCCTTTACCTGAGCAGGAGAGTTCAATAGTCTCGTTAGGTGAGCTGGTGTTTCTAGTTGAGTCTGAGGTTCTACAGTCCAGGAGAACAGTCTCGTTGCCTTCACACTGGAACTCTTTGGTCCACATTGCAGTGTCAACTTCTCCATAGAGCGCCCCCTGGAGGACTGAAGGAGGCCCACAGTCAAGCTGCCTACAGACCACCTCTGCATCCTGCAGGTCAAAGTCACTTTCATACACTGAGACCCACGACTGATTAGACTTCACCTCCACTCTGCCTGAACACCCACTAGTCCCATTCACCAACCTTACAGACTCTGGAGAGAGAGAGAGAGAGAGAGAGAGAGAGAGAGAGAGAGAGAGAGAGAGAGAGAGAGAGAGAGAGAGAGAAGCAAAGCATTATTTATACGAAATAGAAAACTAAATGGTCCCATTTTGCGCAGTGTTATGAAACTTTAATAATTATAATTTAAAATGAGAATTCATTCAAACTAAACAGAAGTTAAATGAATCCTATATGAAGGCATATGGAACTTTAAATACATCAGATACAAGTTGTTTAACTGTACCTCTATACACACAGAGAGATAAACACATATTAAGTAGTACCTAAAATTAATAGATACACATCAATATAAATTACTAACAGCAAACCCATAACAAACTTAATGAATTATTGATAATATATTAACTAGAAAGATAATGACTAAAATAATACAATGTCAATCATCATCATCATCATCATCATCATCATCATCATCATCATCCTCATCCTCATCATCATCATCAGTCGCCCTCTACAGCTCATATAAGTCTAAGCTCCATACTCCACTGTAAGACCTGGTCCTGTAACCATACTCCACTGTAAGACCTGGTCCTGTAACCATACTTCACTGTAAGACCTGGTCCTGTAACCATACTTCACTGTAAGACCTGGTCCTGTAACCATACTCCACTGTAAGACCTGGTCCTGTAACCATACTCCACTGTAAGACCTGGTCCTGTAACCATACTCCACTGTAAGACCTGGTCCTGTAACCATACTCCACTGTAAGACCTGGTCCTGTAACCATACTGAGAGACCATATCTGCTCTACTCTCCACTCTTGTGAAAATCACCACAAGCCACCTTAAATGACAAATGGATGTCTTTACATTTAACTAATCACTATTTAGTACACCAGTACAGTTAGTGATCCCGCCCACTAACCTGACATGATCTGTTCTGTTCACTGATCAGTTAAACAAAGTCTAACTTCACTTTTAGATTCATATCACATATAGTTAATATTTTGATACGTAATTATCCAAAGTGTAGTTTGTCTTTTACCTGAGCAGGTGAGTCCAACAGTCTTGTCAGGTGAGCAGGTGTTTCTAGTTGAGTCTGAGGTTCTACAGTCCAGGAGAACAGACTCGTTGCCTTCACACTGGAACTCTTTGGTCCATATTGGGGTGTCCACTTCTCCATAGAGCGCCCCCTGGAGGACTGAAGAATCCCCACAGCCAAGCTCCCTACAGACCACCACTGCATCCTGCTGGTCAAAGTCACCTTCACACACTGAGACCCACGACTGATCAGACTTCACCTCCACTCTGCCTGAACATGAACTAGTCCCATTCACCAACCTTACTGACTCTGGAGAGAGAGAGAGAGAGAGAGAGAGAGAGAGAGAGAGAGAGAGAGAGAGAGAGAGAGAGAGAGAGAGAGAGAGAGAGAGAGAGAGAGAGAATACATAATATAGAAGAAATTAAAAAATGCAGTGTTAATGTATTAAAACAAAACAGAAGTTACATGAATCCTATATGAAGGCATATGGAACTTTAAACACATCAGATACAAGTTGTTTAACTGTACCTCTGCACAGACACACAGAGAGAAAGACACATATTACATGTTAAATAATACCTAAAATGAATAGATACGCAACAATATACTATATGTCTAACAGTAAGCCCATATGAATTAATATTTCAATACTCAAAGAGAAAGAAAACAATTACCGGTAGCATGAAACAATGTCAATCATCATCATCATCATCATCATCATCATCATCAGTCCTCCGCTAGAGCTCATATAAGTCTACGCTCCATACTCTAAGTCAAGACCTGGCCACAAGATACCTTAAATAACAAAAGGATCCCTGGCCAAATATGCCTTAATACATTATAATTGTCCTCTATAACTAAAATGTAAAAATAAAAACACCTTAAATATTGTATTTATTTCATAAATAGTTCATCTTTCACTCAATAGGGGCAATGCCCGTCACAAGTTGATGATGTCATTTGTCCATGTTCTGGTCTAGTCCTATGGAATTTATGGAATACATGTGCAAATAAAACATTGAAATATTGATGTGATGCGCATATTAACCATATTAACTACGAAGAATTAAGTTGTTTTTTATTTTCACATGCATTCCATAAATTCCATAGGGCTAAACCACACATGGGCAAATTACATCATTAACTTGCGACGGCATTGCCCCTATTGAGTGAAAGATGAACTGTTTCAAGAATAAATACAATATTTTTAAAATATTTTAGTTATAGAGGTTAATTATAATGTATTAAGGCCTATTGGGCTTATTAGCCAGGGATTATTTTAACACGTGTTTAATCACTATTTTGACAACCTGCATAGTTACTGGTTCCTCCCAAAAACCTGACGTAAGTATTTAAACGGATTACTTTCATTACAACACTACATCATTTTAAGACAAGACTGTAATCTATAATCAGTTGTTCTTCTTTCATCTTTGTTTACCTGTTGAGTTGTGTGCTGGTTTAACTTGGAGAGCTGCGGAGAAAAATCATCAAATAAATGAGTTTCACTGCCAGATTCTGAGGCTGAGGTTGTGAGCCACTCTGCGACTGCTACATATGTCTGTCTGTCTGTCTGTCTGTCTCTCAAAAATGTAATGTAATGGTACATAATTAAGCATATAAATGTATACTGATCACCATTGTGTGACGTGCTGTGTGTGTGTGTGTGTGTGTGTGTGTGTGTGTGTGTGTGTGTGTGTGTGTGTGTGTGTGTGTGTGTGTGTGTGTGTGTGTGTGTGTGTGCGTGCGTGCGTGCATGTGCGTGCATGTTTTATTTAAACTCACAATAGTCCCCGCAGTCGTCTACTGTGTCACATTTCCTCGACAACGGAATGCACTTTTCATTCTTACAAACAAACTGATGGGGGAGACACAGAATTATGTTTAGAATCAGTAATGTATCAAAGCAGACATGAGACATAGGGCCCTATAATGGGCCATACTGTAAACCCACTATTTGAGGATCTAGGACTGCGCAAGGGGCGTTCCCGTGCAAAAGTTGCTATTTTGGGGCACCTGCCTTATCCGCAAAACACCTGCACTACGCTTTACATTATGCATAGGTGTGGTTTGGGCGTTACAATAATAAAACCAATCACCGTGCCAGATGCCATTGCCTTTAAGAGGAGACTGCGCAAGCCATTATCCCCAATGCAATCTTATGCTCTCCTCTCTCCCTCTCTGCAGTGTTGCAAGGTCTCCTTATTATAAGCCACATTGGGCTTCTTTTTCTGTAAAGTTGCTTGTAAATAATGGTAGTTGCGGTTTGCGGTTGTGAGCTTGTAGATCGTCTATTTTCAAATAGCCAACATATATAAATATGCACATTGTTTAATGGCCGAGATAATAGGTTTGAAGTGCTCATGTGGCCTATTTTTGTCGCTTCTTTTGGGCTTGTTTTCTTAGACCTGGTTGCTTATTCCTATAAGGATAAGGATAATTCCTTTTAACAGGTCGTTCATGAAAGTCCTTGCGGTCTTGTTTCCAATGAGAACCTGTGAGCAATTAGGGGTTAAGAGTCTTGCTCAGGGACAAATTTCATATCATCGACACATATGCTGGCCTGGCCTGGAATCGAACCTGGGGCAACCAGGGCCTCTGGCTCCCTAGGCGGGCTCACTAACCACTCAGCTATGGCCACCCCATCCTCTCGCAAATTCTGGCAACACTGCTCCTGTCGCAGGAGCCGCACTGAGGTGCTCCAACATTGGACACCATACGCCCAACGTTTACTTCATAGGCTACATAGCCTTTGATTTCCTTTCAATAAAACCACATTTGATAGACATAAGTATCACCTAAATGTTACTGATTAGATAGAATTTCGTATTTTTGTAATCAGTATGCAAGTATGCAATTTGGAGAACATTGCATTATGCGACCCACACATTGTCTTCTTTAAATAGACTATCATCTTATATAAACACAATTGACACAAGGAATTGACACTCTCCCTTCTGCTGATTATAGGAGAATTGGAATCATAGAAATTTGTTGAGAATTAGGAGAGAGGGAGCCTTTGAATGTTGCCGTTGTGCGCCCGGCCGTCTCCCGACAAGTCCATTGCAGGCGCACTCTACCAAATCAATTTGGCATAGCAGGTGGTTTTAGATTCCGATGTGCGCTTTCCAAAACGTGTGTGGGCAAATTAGCAATTTTGGGGATAATGCAACAGGCCCACGGGCACACCTCCAAGCGCAAATAACGGAGTCGGCATAATGAATTGCGGGTATAGCGGCCGCAAAATACCGTTTAGGGACAGTGCCAGCTCCCTTATCCGTATTTCACGGCTAGTGGGCAGCGGGTAAAGCAGTGGCAATTATAGGGCCCATAAAGTCATGCAGCGTAACACAAGTGAAGGCGAGGTGAATCACCTGGCTGGCAATGCAACTGGACATGCACTGCTTGCCATCAGCTGCCAAGTAGAAGTCGGTGGGACAGGAACACTTGTAGCCCCCTCCAGGTGAGAGCAGACACAGGTTACTGCAGCCTCCATTGTTGGTCTGACACGGGTGACCGGCCACTGCAGGGTGGAGAAAACATGCACACATGGAACAAACATGAGAACACACAGCTCTATGTTAGAATACAGCAATAAGACACACCAGGCTGTGGTTTAATGTGAGTTTAGAGCAGCTATGAGGTGTTGTTAGGAACGATGCAGAGCAGAGTGACTATAACCCTCTAACTGTTCTACAATCGCTGTTAACCACCACCTCACATGGATAATTGCTTTGATAAAACAGAAAAAACACCAAATATGGCAACATGAAACTCATAGATATTAAAACAGTTTTAATAACAATGTCACTACTAGAATCATTTCTACAATAATAATTTCTTCCTGCAGAAATAAGGAAGTTGTTGCTGCATGGAAGGTATTCAGCGTTTCCACATTTTTGGGATTTGATCATTGAGCTGTACATCATTTTGGTCAACACAGTCTTGATTGCTAAAAATAAGTTTATTAGTAATACATTTTTGTAAAATGTTGCAAAATGAACCTTACCAATACCATAGGAAATCTAAATCACAAACAGTAATTCATCCATGGAAAGTTATGGTGAATATTGTAAACAAGATGTTGGTGCAGTGATACAGTAAATGTGATCTAGCTCTGGTCCATAGCGTTATACAGGGGTATTCAACTAGATTAGACAGGGGGACAAAATTGTTCAATTAATTGAGGTCGGGGGCCACAGGCTTATGTAAACAAAAAAAACAAAAAAATGTTCATGGTTAACCGTTTAAACGGTAACCCCCCCAACCTTAAGTGGTGCCTGGAGGCAGATGCACAGCATCTGTAAGACTGCAATTCTGCCTTAAGTTAAACACAGGGAAATAAAATACCATGCGCACTTCAAGAAGTTGACAAGCTGACATAGACCTGAAGGCTGTGGGATTTCCTTTTCAAAACGTTGTTTCACAGAATAACACCATGTTTTGCAGTAAAACTATGATCTGAATTCATATTTTTCAAAAATCAAAAATCTTGCAGTTTGATAACTGAGGCAATTATGTACTATATAGCGTGATAATTCAGCATGGCAGATCTACAGCAGTAGGAATACATTTCCTACCAGACAGAGTGGAGGATCGTCCCCAAATATTCTGGATTACAACTGCCAATAATTAATTAGGCTACATTGCACAAACGTAGGTCAAATTAATTAAGCATGTGTCACTCCTCCAACACACGTCGAGACTGGGAAATTCATTCATAGTTGATAATACGATTCTATTATTATTATTTCCCCAAATTATCATCAACATTGACCATCATCTTCAGTTTAAAAGTACATAAACAAGTAGAGTAAGTTCTCACTATAAACCACATTGTTTCAGAGGACATATAGACACTAATAACAAATATAATATAAATACTGACCCATAAAGATGAATGCCACTAATGTCATAGCCATATTCTTGTCGTCTGGACTTTACAAACCAAGTGTAGCCTAGTTATTAACAACAGCTTTAACAAAATATCTATAAGCCAGAGAGGGTCGCTTGTAAAAAAAAAAGCTTTGGTCTTTGATGCTATCTTAGAATACATGTATACCTATTTGACAGTGCAGAAACATAATTGACTTGACATGGACACACACACACACACACACACACACACACACACACACACACACACACACACACACACACACACACACACACACACACACACACACACACACACACACACACACACACACACACACACACACCTACCCTCTGCACTCTCATTTCATCCAAAAGCCCTTAATGGAATATGATTAAGGATTACTGTGATTATGGTAAACTCATATTTCATATCGCACACACCATACGAACAGGTTGATAAGTACCTTGCCGAAAAAAATCTAATTTACGAATTCCAATCTGGTTTCAGAACAAACCACTCCACTGACACATGCCTTCTCTATTTGAACGACTCTATCAAACAAGATGTCGACAAGGGCAAATATTGCGGCATGGTCATGCTGGACCTCCAGAAGGCTTTTGACACCGTTAATCACCCAATTATGATCAATAAGCTCAAAGCAATAGGCTTTGATGACACGTCGGTGAAATGGATGAGATCCTACCTGGAAGGGAGGGAGCAAGTGGTGGAAGTAAACGGCACCCAGTCCCCTCCCCTCCCAGTGACTTGTGGTGTTCCTCAAGGAAGCATACTAGGACCACTACTGTTCCTGATATATGTGAACGATATGTCTTCAGCTTGCGACTGCAAACTGTTCCTGTTCGCAGATGACTCGGCTCTGCTGGTCTCGGACAGGGACAGGCTGCAGGTTGAGAAAACTCTCAGCACTGAACTCAACAAGATCTGCATCTGGCTCTCCGACAACAAACTCTCATTACACCTGGGTAAAACTGAATCCATCCTCTTTGGGTCCAACCCTAACCTTAGAAAGGCTGAGAGTTTCACGATCAAAGTGGGTGAAAATGTTATCACAAGAAAGGAGGAAATTACCTACCTGGGTTCCATCTTGGAGGCAAACCTCTCAGGTGACAAAAACGCTGAAAAGACGATCAAAAAGGTCCACAAAATAACACGGAGGATGTGGAGGCTTGTTCGTAAAGTCAGTAAGAATACTCTGAAGATTCTTGTAGGGGCCCTCATACAAGGTCATTATGATTATGCATGCACTTCATGGTATCACAACACCTCCAAGGCCCTAAAAACAAGGCTCCAAACATCCCAAAACAAACTTGTAAGGCTACTTCTTGGCCTCAATTACAAAACCCATCTAACCCATGCCCATTTTGCTAGGATTGGATGGCTTAGGGTTGAGGACAGAGTACAGCAACTTGCTATGGGCCTGGTCTTCAAGATACACCACAACATTGGGATCCCCCTGTATTTGTCAAAATACTTCCAAAATGTTAATCAAGTCCATGATCATAACACCAGAGGCAGCTCCACAAACCATGTTCAACCCAGATTTGGCACAACAAAGGGAATGAACTCTTTCTCATGCTATTCATCTAAAATGTGGAATGCCCTACCAAAAGGAGTAAAGGAGTGTAAAACCCTACTCACTTTCAAAAATGCCCTAAAGATACACCTTCAGGAGGCTGCAATTCAAAAATAGCCCCTGTCCAAGTCCTAACCTACCCCATGTCCTAACCTATAATAATAATGTTTATTGTCCCCAAGGGGACAATTGTCTTCACAAGGTCTGTTCACAACAAAACAACATAACAACATGACAACAGAAACAACATATCACAAGACAAAGACATGAGGACCCCACTGTACACAGAAAACCCTCCTATGGACGGGGCAGTTGGTTTAATGCCGCGATGGCTGAGGGGACAAAACTCCTGCTAAAAAGAACCTTTTTCCACCTTAAGGTTCTGTATCTCCGACCAGATGGCATGAGGTCAAAGTAGCGATACAGGGGATGATCAGTGTCATTTGTTATTGAGAGTGCTAAGCGTGTGATGGCCTTATTGTTCATATCAGCAAGTGTGGGTATGGGAAGTCCGATGATTTTGGAGGCAATCCGGGTGATACTGTAAAGTTTGTTCCTGTTAGGCATGGACAGTATGGTGAAAAAACATGCGGAACAATACAGTAAAATGGGTTGAATGATGCTTTTAAACCTAACCTACCCCCCCCCCCCCCTCTCTCCTTCTTTTTTTGTACATATTTTTCACCCTTCATACCAGTAACCTGTAAACTGATTGTATGACATTCTGTATAGTAGTGTGTATATCTGTCTGTCTCTTATATGTCATCATGATTTGTGTGCGTGGGGATCTCATCTTAAACAAGCTACGTGCTTAACTGAGCTATCCAGTTTAGTAGACCTTGTATTGTGAATTTGTACTTCCATGTACTGTTATGTACTGTCATGTACTGTTCTCATGTCTTACTAAATAAAGTACATCAATCAATCAATCAATACGTGCAAATTTCACTAACACCCCCCCCCACCAGTCTCTCGCCTGTAAAAACAAAGACGGTTTTGTGGAGTTAAAAGCCTACTCTACTTAGTAGGAACATATCAGTTTCATACTAACAAAAACAATTATTATTACAATAATTATTATCATTATAATACTAAAAATATAGTATAATAAATAAAGTGTATAATATAGCACTTTTCAAAACAGATGAAATAATACAATAACACACAATAAATAAAGTCCTAAAACAGCATGAAGAGTAATAATGAGAGTGTAATGTTGTATACAGTAGGTGGTACAGACCCTCAGGTTGCCTATAGGGGTGATACATGTGGAGGTCAGATGGTCTGTTCAGGTTGATGATGAGACGGATCGTGCTGTTTCCCTGGGTCTTGTTGGCGCTGTAGATGGAGCTGGTCTCCCTGTCTGTCCAGTAGATGTGATCCTCAAACAGCGTAATAGCAGTGATGTAGCCAAGGTCCTGACTCACAACTACAGACACACAAAACCAAAAGAGTCTTTTATATATTATACTGTAAAATGCATGAGGAAAGTATTTTGTTAAAATGCCTTGGTCCATGGCTAAAATGCATCAATAAAGTTTACAAAAGTAAACAATATTCTCACTGTTTTTCTTGTTTTTTTCTTACACTACTCATGTAAAAATTAACATCCATTCTTATACACAGTAACACTCTGGAGTGTTAATTAACCACATGAACCCTATTTATCCTATTCTGGGCTAAACATTCACCGGAATTAGCAGAGCTACAAGCTTGTTGTGAGCTTGTAGATCTGCTATTTTCTGCAAAGATATTTAATGTAAAGAGGATAAAAGGAGGGTCCTATAGACCCCTGGGGAACCCCAGTCAACTAAGTATAATAGGGTTTACTTTTACTTAAAGGAGAATTCCAGACTACGTTTTTCTTACCTTTCATATGATATTATTATATCCTAGGAAGAAGAACATTTTCATAACTCCATCCCGAGTCTACAGCAGCTAAAGATCAGAGCGGACGGTCCATGTGCTAGATTGCGTATTTTTATCGCAATTTTATTAAAAAACTTTGTTCATATTGAGAGAAAACTGTCCACAGTGTTTGTGTTAGATGCGCCCCTCCCTCCGGAAGTCTGGCAAGACGAGATTTCACCAGTGAGGTCATCCAAGTCAGCTTGTAAACACTACGGTGGCTCATTTGGGACAAAAACACTGTGGACAGTTTTCTGTCAATATGAACATCAGATATAAACAAAAGATTATATATAAAATCGCGATAAAATATGCGATGTAGCGCACGGACCGTCCGATCGGGTTTTTAACTGCGGTGGACTCTGGATGGAGTTATGAAATGTTTCTACTGTAGGCCTACCACTCGTCCTAGGATATAATATCATATAAAAAGGTAAGAAAAACTTAGTCCGGAACTCTCCTTTAAGTAAATAATCTGAGTACTTATTCCTCCCCTGTGTGTGTGTGTGTGTGTGTGTGTGTGTGTGTGTGTGTGTGTGTGTGTGTGTGTGAGAGAGTGTGAGTGTGTGAGTGTGTGAGTGTGAGTGTGAGTGTGAGTGTGAGTGTGTGTGTGTGTGTGTGTGTGTGTGTGTGTGTGTGTGTGTGTGTGTGTGTGTGTGTTACCTGTGTGTCTGTTGGTTCCATCCAGGTTGGCCACCTCGATGTGTCTCATGTAGTCGGTCCAGTAGATGAGATCGTTGATGTAGTCTAACGCCAGGCCGTAGGGCTGGTAGATCTTATTCTTCACGATGATGCTCCTGTTGGTGCCGTCCATCCCCATCCTCCCTATGTGGGGGTTGTTGTTACCTCTGTCTGACCAGTACAAGTACCTGTCAGGGAGACACTGAGTCAGGGTCACGGTTTGACATCTTTACTTTACATAACAAGTTACATGATACTATTTAAATTGTCCTTATGTGGTAAACTCTAACCTTCTTAATCTACTACAAAACTAAAACAAGAACAAAACAATCTACTGTATTTAGTGACTTCAATTTAGGTACAGAATATGATGCAATATTATCAGTTTTATGTTTAGCTGTAATTCAGTCTCCTTGTATCCGTGGTGTTTCACAGGATGGTTGATCAATTCAGTGTGAGGTTCATGATGTCGCCACAGTGATCTTACCCGTAGCGTACATCCACAGCCATGGCCCAAGGCCAGTCCAGGCCGTTGTTGACCAGGACTGTTCTGTACGACCCGTTTAGTTTGGACACCTCTATGGTGTCCCTGCCAATGTCACACCAGTACAGGTTTCCTGCCACCCAATCAACAGCCAGACTGATTGGATAGCTGATCATTGTGTTGTGAAGGACCTGTCAATCAACCATACATGCACTCTGAATATACAAAGTACTTGTTTTATTGTTTTTTTATGCAATTATTACAATTATGTTTTAGATAGGGAAGTATTTTCATTTGTTTTTCACAAATATTCAATACAGCCAGAGGTTGTGTCTACTTGGGGTCCTTGTCATGTAACATTTTGTGAAGCCCTGGTGTAGAGAGACAGGAAACCAAGGACAGAAAGAGGAGGAACATGTGAGACAAGCAGTTGAGTTTCTCTTCCCTGTCATTCATCCTCATCGTTGTCATTGTCACACTGACCTGGACGTCACTGCCATTGATGTGCATGCGACTGATCATGGAGGGGTTCCATTCTATCCAGTAGATCATCTGCTGCTGATAGTCAAAGTCCAGAGCCTCTGCATCCTTCAAGTCCTGTCTCACCACAGCAGTTGTGTTAGTCTCAGACAGGAATACATTCCAGCATGTCAAAACAGTGTGTAGAATAGTGTATAGGATTACATAGGATGTGTTGTTATGTCTAATGGTTTTCACCTGTTTGAGCTCTGTGGAGCTGGAGCCGTCTACGTTGATCTTCATCAGGTTGGTTTGGGTGGCTATGATGAGGAAGGGCTCCACCTCTGGAGAAAGTGGGGGATTACATTTGAGTTGGTTTACGTTTAAAAATAAACAAAAACTGGGAAAGCGTCTGTGTCATTTTAGATTTTAGCATTGGCTATTCAAAAATAGCAGATCTACAAGCTCACAGTGCGTCACTCCGTGCCGCGATACAAGCTTGTAGATCTGCTATTTTTTAACATTTTTTAATGTTTTGAATAATTCAGATTTCTTTTAACACAAATCTTCTCTTCTGGGGGGTCCCTGGCACAAAACAGTTTCATATGGGGGTCTGCGTCCAAAAACATATCATTTTGGGGGTCCGTGACATGCAGAAGTTTGAAAACTACTGATTTAGAAGGCATTTGTAGAATCGGCCTCAGGTCTTAATGATAATATTCTGTGGAACTTGAAAGGTTAGTAAAGACACTCAAATATGCTGGCAAGGGCTGATTAATTAATTAATTTCTCCCGCAGTAAATTAGTTTAATACAAATATCAATATATTTCACTGGCTAAAATATGAGCAGAGTTTTAGAGGGATGTTTTAGGGGCTGCGATTTAATTAAATGCAGACAGACAGACAGACAGACAGACAGACAGACAGACAGACAGACAGACTTACCTGTTGTGTTGTGTGTTGGTTCATTCTGGAGAGCTGAGGATAAACATAGAAACAAAATGAGCTTCAGTGTAACAGAGGGTTTGGTTGAAGTTGTGGTTTATCTGTTGAAATACAGGACAATATGTCCTTTGTTTCCCCTGTTTGCTGCTATTTATTTACCATTCACAGGGTGGGAATGAGGAACTATCATTTCTATCAGAAATTACAAAATGTAAATGACAATCAATAGTTTGTTTTAAACTGACAGGTTGGTTGTCATTGAGTGATTTGGTCACACAGACCTTCATCACTAACAAACTAATATAATTATCCTTCAAACTCAGTTGGCTGTGGAACACGCCTGACAAGTTGTCCAATAACATGAGAGGTTTTCAGGGGGTCAAGTGGCCTCAAGAAAAGGACATTTGTGCTGCAGAGCTCCCTGTGAGAGCTAAGAGTGACTACAAAGTTAACATGTACTTTGATGCCATCCTATGAGCAAGACAATTATAACATACCGTACATGCACAATATAACATGCATGGATGCGTTTAAAGTTTCACAGCAATAGGACGCTGCGTTCATGATTTGCGCCATTTTGAGCAATGTTCTGTGTCCCACTCCTGCAAACTTTGGAAGCCAATCGTAGCCAATCCATCAATTGTACCGATTTACGTGAGTTTTTTTGAGGTTTTGAAAAAATCGAATTCTTGGTATCTATAGTATGATGTGTAATTGCATCATGGGCAAAAAAAAGAAAACATCTCAAAGACTGCAACTGCATGGAAAATGAGACCAGCCTCAGACACTGCATGGTATGTGCATTTCCATTTAATCTGACTGAATTACCCTACAATATTACCATGCATATGTCTCATATTACAATACAATTCAATCAATAGGTGTAATGTTTATTAGTGAATATTTTTGGTTATATCGTACATCAGTTTAATGCCAAGACAGAAGAAAAGGAAATTCCAGTTATAGGCAATCTGATGAATGAGAACGTCCTACAGGCGTATCAGGAGATATATTGATGAGGTAGAGTGTATAGCCTGATTTATACTCTGTGTCGCACACTGAAAATATCAGGTCTGCTAGCTCACAACGTGTCGCAGATAAGCATATTGGTTTGCTTGTACAGCAAACAAGACCAGATTTAGTTTTTCTCTCTTTTTACAAACTATTTTATGGTACAACAAAAAAATGGTACGACAAAAAAAAAGAAGTAGTATCAGAAAATGTGCTTTGCAAAAATTGTCTTCCTGGTAGTGCTATTGTGTCCACCTATGAACTTGCAATAATAATGACTTAAGTTGATTTTTTAAATCAATAAATATAGTATTTCTTAATTATGAATAATTATAGCTTGTAGATTGGCTATTTTCACCATTTTACATTTTTAAAAGGAACAGTTTTTCCACCCAACAGCAACAATATATAGTCTATATATGGTTCTGTATCAGTATATGAGTCAGTTTGAGCAGATTTCATTCTAATTTGCTACTATGACTGCCTATGAATTTCATGGGCCTGGGTAGGGCCACCTGGCCTGGCGGAGATCGGCCCTGTTGCGCAGCAGCAGCAGGTGAAGACAGTTAACTTAAACGAGGAGCTGTGCACCCAAAACGCACTCAAAAAATGTCAAACTATCATTCTAGCTGCTGAAATAAACGATCCATTTGTATCATTGTTGACAAGAGAACAGAACATGGATGTTGTTTGTAAAAGGATTATTTATTTATTGTCCATCAGAGCGCCGGTGAGGTCACAGCTTATCTCTACTTCTGTAGGATATTGATAGCCTAAACTTGTAATATGTTTGCAGTTATTGTGGGCTCGATGCTGCTACACTATATCTTCACTTATTTATTCTCCCCCAAAAGTATGGTAACTACTCCCACATACTTTCACTTAGAAACTCCATTCAAACTTCCAGCTTACTGTGGACATGTGTGCTTGTAGGCCTACTTTTCTTTTTGAAATTATTTGTAGTTTTTGAAATATTTAACTTTAGCACCCAATGCATTTCCAATGTGTTTTGCTAATGGGGAGAGAGGACAGAGGAGAAATGCCCCGTGTTTTCGTAAAGTCACTGTGGCCGCATTTTTTACACTACAGACATGTTTTTACATCACCAAAATCGCAAAACGGGTCTGCTCTCCAATTTAATCCAAAAAATAGAAGCTGTGTGATGTATACATTGTAAGTTAAGACCATTCATATAGACAGGTTTCCTGTTAGTAAACATTGAGAGGAATATGACCGCGCAGCTGCGGGGGGAAGCCTATGGGTGCGTTTGGAAATTACGCACCGGAGCACACTCGCCTATTAGTTTGTATTGGCCAGTGCGCTCACTGCCGCTCAGGGCTGTATTTTCGAACGCGCCTTCCACCCCCAGGCATGCGCAGATTGCGCATTCTGCTCTGTGATGACGTCGCTCGGAAACCCGTCTATAAACCCATGTCTCTCTTCACTCTAGCAATCAGTTCACCTGGTGTTAGCTAGCTTGTCAGTCATTGGCTACTCAGTGGTGCTGCAAAGTAACTAAGTATATGTACTCAAGTACTATGCAGATAGATAGATAGATAGATAGATAGATAGATAGATAGATAGATAGATAGATTTTTATTATAGTGTCCTGCACCACATGATACCCAGCCCGCACGGGCTTATAAGACACTCACAATATACATATACACCAAGATACACCACAAACAGAATACATAAACATGTTGATTGTCCAAGCTGTGGGTTATGGGTACATCGTCCTCCACCTCAACTGCCGTTGCTTTCTCTATGAATTTTCCTAAAACAAAAACTTCCTTATTGAACAGCCAACTTAACATACTGTACAACATTCAGACATCCAAAAAAAATCTGGATTTTTATCCTGCATTTTTTCAAATAAAGAATTTCGTACATCATTGTACAGTGGACAGTGAAAAACAAAATGAACCTCATCCTCCACAACTCCCAGGTCACAAAGAACACACAATCGCTGCTCCTCAGGAATGCCAGTATATCTACCCAGCAAGTGCTTACAATGCAGTTTAATTTTCACAGGTACTTTTACTTTCCTTTCCATTTTGTTACTTCTACTCCACTACAATGACAGCATTTGACAGCTTTAGTTACTTGTTACTTTGCAGAATGTATTATTAATACAGAACCTACAGTAACCACACACAGCCGATCTACAATGTGACGCGTTATGAGCTTGTAGATCTGCTATTTTCTGAACAGCTATTTTGGGAAAACCTTGACAGTTTTTGGAAAGTGTGAGTGCAAGGGGTGGCAGCGGCCGGATGGCAACTGTGAGGTTCCCAGTTCGATCCCGGGTTCCCCCAGAGTTAGTGTCGAAGTGTCCTAGAGTAAGACGCTGAACCCTAATTGCTCCCAATGAGCAGGTGCCTTGCATGGTTTCCTCCGCCATCGGTGTATGAATGTGTGTGTAAATGGGTGAAATCTTAATGGCAATAATTTTGTAAATTTCAAGCTCCAATTTAACGCTAATGGTATGTATTGGTCAACATAACCTCACACAACCCCTCTCTCTCCAGCATCTCCTCTCTCTCTATCAAAAGCATTGCTTGGCTTGCGCACATTTTAAGCTGGAATATAGGCTCGAAATCAAACCTACCTACTGTTTATGCAGCGTTTCACTTGATGTTGAATCTCAACTAGTCAACTGGTGTCTACCGTATTGACAGCAGAGGAAACAGTGAAATCAGCGTGCGCAGGGCAGGCAGGGGGCATCACCGCCACTTGTGTTTTATTTTGTTCATTACTGTTACATTCAGTGCGTCCCATATTTCACAACGGGACAATGGGACCCTGCCCTGGTCGGCAACGCGGCAAGTAACTTGGCTAATTATAATAGTAATTCCTCCGCGCTGTAGAAGAAGAAAAAAAAACACCAGGATCCCGGGAACCGAAGTCAGTTCCCGGGACGGTAAATAACCTCGGGATTCCCGCATCCCAGGAATCCCGGTGTTAAACACTAGTACATACTGTATGATGATGACTGTGATGATGACTATAAACGAAGGAAGAACAACCTTATACACAGGTGCATGTGACTGAGTACAGTGATACAGTGGCTACAGACACAAGTGGGTGTTTCCAATACTAAACCCGAACCAAACCCGCACCCTAACCCTAACCGCACGCGGATGCCACATAGTCGGAGAAAAGGTCTGTCGGATTAACGCATGCCTCCCGACACAAGTAGCCCATGGTAATTTTTCAGCTTTTTAAAGATTATGAAAGTGCAGAATGTAAGCTTTCAAATTCATTGACATGGTAATATATTTGAAGAAAATATGCTCATTTCAATCTTGTTAAACAATAATAGTCCATGCTGAGAGAATCCCTTCTAAAGAATTAGCACCCCCTCAGGGCCTGGTAATGGGCATGAGCAATGGGTAATGGGTAACGCATTTGATTTATTTTTTGTCCATAATGATTTCACATACTATATTCAAATATATAATCTCAGTTTATCAGTTTTTAGAACATCTTATGGGGACAGAGCATAGACTTCAAAATAAGTGACAGAGCCATTTATGGCTCGTCTGTCAGACTGCAGATCGTCATATCTTCCCAAATCTGGCAAGAATCTGTTGCTGGGACAGAGAAAGGTCAATAACAAAGTTGATTTTCTCCTGATTTGTGTCTCTAAAAAAAGCCATATATTGGTATGGAAATCTTGTAAATATTGTGTAGCTTGTGACGATCGGGTCCAATATTTAGTTCAGTGACCATGGGGCTAAAGAATTGTTCAGAAGCTGTGTTGACGTTCACTCTTCCATTGGAATTAATAGACTCCAACATGCTTCCGCTCTCCCAAAAAGGCATCCACCTACGTCACGCAGATACGGGAAGTAAACCAGAGATGGCATGTCTTGCTATTTCCGTCTTACTGTAGGTGTAAGGCAGGTAATCAGTGTGTTGCCAGATTTTGCAAGAAAAACGAGCGTCTATGAAAACAAGCCCAAAAGAAGCAACTCATTTTACATGACACGTTGTGAGCTTAAAGATCTGCTATTTTCAAAAAGATATTGGGAAAACAAGTGAATGATTTTGAATATTTTTTTTAACATTTGAACACAATTTTTTTATGAGGGTCTCTGGCACAAAATAATGTTCAGATGGGGGTCCGCAGACAAATTCATATTAATCTGGGGGTCCTTGACATGAAAAAATGTGGGAACCACTGGTTTAAAAAACATTAGGAAGCAAGCCCAAATAAGCAACTACACTTAAGAAAAAGCCCAAAGTCGCTTAATATAAGCAGAGATGGCAACGCTGGTAAACAGGAAACCCCTTGATATGCCCCCCCCCCACCTGGCCACACCCATGGTGGGTGTCTCCAGGGATAAGGTGAATACACTCTCATAAATGGAACAAAATGGACAGTTAGGGGTCCATTTGGTTCCATGCATACACTCTGAGTTACAGACCTTTTAAGGGTCCATTTGTTTTCTTTGAGAACTACTGGCCTATAGAACATAAATAAACAAACAAAACAAAACGTCATACTTATTAACCACTTGACTGGTATCCTGTATTTTTAACCTTCTGATCGTTATTTCTAAGCAATGGTCAAAATTATAATGTACAGTGTGTATACGATGCGACACATTGTGAGCTTGTAGATTGGCTATTTTCAAAACATTTAGGAATATTTTTGGATTATTTTAACAACACAAATCTTGTCCCTGCCACAAAATATTTTCAGTATAAATTATTATATATAGACATGTTAACACAAATCAAAAATGCTGACAAACAGTGAGACACAGAACTGGTCAGGAGGAAGACATCAGAGGACTGGTGACCTCCAGCTTTATAGTTGAGCCAATCACCAGCTAGTTCCACCCAGTAATCACCACTCACACTCAACCACAATCAATCACCACTCACAATCACCAATCACACCAGCTGGTAACAAGTCAGCACCACTCAATCCCCCATGCCAAGGAGGGGGAGGCGACATTCACACAGGACAAAACACCACACAGGAAAATACACATATGACCATATAGGGTCATAACAACACAACAAGTGAAAGAAAATGGCTTCCATGATGTCCATGATGATGACAATATGCTCTACATACATATCTGTAACAGTGAGAATAATCACCACCAACACATAATCACCACCTGTCCTCTGTACAGACCACCTTCACAACACATAATCACCACCTGTCCCCTATACAGCCCGCATAGGCAGATATGGTGTGTCTGTACCCTTATGGCATTCTGACATCATGGCAGCCAAAAATATACACGCATGTGCGCGCGCACACACACACACACACACACACACACACACAGTAAAAGCACAAACTGTGCATCATGGTTGTCTAAGCTTTGTGCGGCACAAAGCTTAGACAACCATGATGCACAGTTTGTGCCTCAGTGTGTTTCACATCAACCAACAACTGTCATTAAAACAGAGTCTTACCTGAGCTCCAGAGAAGGAGGAAAACTATCCCTGTTTTATCCATGTCTGGATTCACTCACACTGGATTCTCAACTGAAACTTCACTGATCAACACTTGATGTCCTGAACAGCACTGATCGACGCTCGCTGTCGTCCGTGTCTTTATGTGTGACACGTCAGCTCTCCTTATCTGATCATCACGTCATTTCGCTGGAAAGTGGCAGCGCTCTTGATGACAGGAAGCTAAACCACAACCTGCCCTACATATGACAGAGGAGCACATGTGCATCAAAATGGAGGACCACTGAACTCTGCAGGTGACAAGATGGAGGATGTGTTGGATGGACGTTTATCGCACCATGTGACTGCTGCTGCTGACGTGTCCTTGACTCTGTAGGAAAAGGAATGTGTATTCTTCAGGTATGGGTTAAAGGGATATTTCACTTTAAAAAAAAAAACATTGGGTCATTTTATCGTCTACTCAGGCTTATACTATACTGAATCAAGCAACTTAAAAACGGCCTGGGGGGCTCACAAAAGCCTGAGTAGTCGATAAAATTACCCAACGTTTTTTTTAAAGTGAAATATCCCTTTAATATGTATTAATGTATCACTATACTGCCACAGGGGAGAGAGAAAAAATATATACATAGAATATTAAATGAGTTTGGTAGAATATACGTTAATTATGTTTATTCATCTGCTTACTTACTTACTAACTTTATTGGTCTATGGCTGACGAGACCAACATTTTACTTTTTGCCTGTCATATGATACTACACACCATGTTGTGAGGAGAAATGGCACTGCAAATCACCCAAATCACACTATACCAACAGTGAAGTTTGGAGGTGGAAACATCATGGCATGGGGTTGTTTCTCATCTCGTGGTACTGGCAGACTTCAAATAATTGAAGGAGCAATGAATGGAGCCATGTATCGGGAAATTATTGATATGAATCTGTTGCCATCCACCAGGATGATGAGGATGAGACGTGGCTGGGCCTTCCAGCAGGACAACGATCCAAAGCACACAGCAAAGTTGACTCTCAAATGGTTTCAGAGAAAGAAAATCAAGGTGTTAGAATGGCCCAGTCAATCACCTGACTTAATTTCGATTGAATATTTGTGGAAAGAACTAAAGAAAAGGGTTCACCAGAGGGCATTAAAGAATCTTCCTGATTTAAAGACAATCTGTCCGGAGGAATGGGCCAAAATCACACCCGAGCAGTGTGGGCGATTAGTTACTACATACAAGAAGTGTCTGGAAGCTGTCATTACAAACAAAGGCTTCAACACTAAGTATTAAATGCATTTCAGTTAGCGTGTTCAATACTTTTTTCCTGCATTATAGCACTAAATAACACATCATTATTATTTATGGACTTAAATGTTATTTCTTTTCATGTGTGGATTACTTGAGTTAATACCAATGTCTGGTAGAAATTTCCTATGAATGGCATCTTTGGAAATAAGTGTACTGAGAAAACAGTTCACACGTTCAATACTTATATCCCCCATTACTGTGTTCACACAAAAGCCTATATATCAAAATGACCGCCCATATGTTTTAAAGTGAATGCCCCTTTAACTGCACCCGATGAGCAGCTTGGTGCCTTGCATGGTTTCCTCCATCATCGGTGTGTGAATGAGTGAATGTGTGAATGTATGAATGTATGAATGCATATTGTGAAGCACTGTGGATAAAGTGCCTTGGTCCAGGGGGAGCCGGGGATTGAACCCCCCCATGTACTGACAGTGTTAAATTTACTGTACTACCCCCCATGTACTGACAGTGTTAAATTTACTGTACTACCCCCCATGTACTGACAGTGTTAAATTTACTGTACTACCCCCCATGTACTGACAGTGTTAAATTTACTGTACTACCCCCCCATGTACTGACAGTGATACATTTACTGTACTACCCCCCCATGTACTGACAGTGTTAAATTTACTGTACTACCCCCCATGTACTGACAGTGATACATTTACTGTACTACCCCCCCATGTACTGACAGTGTTAAATTTACTGTACTACCCCCCATGTACTGACAGTGATACATTTACTGTACTACCCCCCCATGTACTGACAGTGTTAAATTTACTGTACTACCCCCCCATGTACTGACAGTGTTAAATTTACTGTACTACCCCCCCATGTACTGACAGTGTTAAATTTACTGTACTACCCCCCATGTACTGACAGTGTTAAATTTACTGTACTACCCCCCCATGTACTGACAGTGTTAAATTTACTGTACTACCCCCCCATGTACTGACAGTGATAAATTTACTGTACTACCCCCCCATGTACTGACAGTGTTAAATTTACTGTACTACCCCCCCATGTACTGACAGTGTTAAATTTACTGTACTACCCCCCATGTACTGACAGTGTTAAATTTACTGTACTACCCCCCCATGTACTGACAGTGTTAAATTTACTGTACTACCCCCCATGTACTGACAGTGTTAAATTTACTGTACTACCCCCCCATGTACTGACAGTGTTAAATTTACTGTACTACCCCCCCATGTACTGACAGTGTTAAATTTACTGTACTACCCCCCATGTACTGACAGTGTTAAATTTACTGTACTACCCCCCCATGTACTGAAAGTGATACATTTACTGTACTACCCCCCCATGTACTGAAAGTGATACATTTACTGTACTACCCCCCCATGTACTGACAGTGTTAAATTTACTGTACTACCCCCCCATGTACTGAAAGTGATACATTTACTGTACTACCCCCCCATGTACTGAAAGTGATACATTTACTGTACTACCCCCCCATGTACTGAAAGTGATACATTTACTGTACTACCCCCCCCCCCCATGTGCTGACAGTGATACATTTACTGTACTACCCCCCCCCCCCCCCATGTGCTGAAAGTGATACATTTACTGTACTACCCCCCCCCCCCCCCATGTGCTGAAAGTGATACATTTACTGTACTACCCCCCCCCATGTGCTGACAGTGATACATTTACTGTACTACCCCCCCCCCCCCCATGTGCTGACAGTGATACATTTACTGTACTACCCCCCCCCATGTGCTGAAAGTGATACATTTACTGTACTACCCCCCCCCCCCCCATGTGCTGAAAGTGATACATTTACTGTACTACCCCCCCCCCCATGTGCTGACAGTGATACATTTACTGTACTACCCCCCCCCCCCCATGTGCTGACAGTGATACATTTACTGTACTACCCCCCCCCCCATGTGCTGAAAGTGATACATTTACTGTACTACCCCCCCCCCCATGTGCTGACAGTGATACATTTACTGTACTACCCCCCCCCCCATGTGCTGACAGTGATACATTTACTGTACTACCCCCCCCCCCCATGTGCTGAAAGTGATACATTTACTGTACTACCCCCCCCCCCCCATGTGCTGACAGTGATACATTTACTGTACTACTCACCCCCCCCCCATGTGCTGAAAGTGATACATTTACTGTACTACTCACCCCCCCCCATGTGCTGACAGTGATACATTTACTGTACTACCCCCCCCCCCCCCATGTGCTGAAAGTGATACATTTACTGTACTACCCCCCCCCCCATGTGCTGACAGTGATACATTTACTGTACTACTCACCCCCCCCCCATGTGCTGAAAGTGATACATTTACTGTACTACTCACCCCCCCCATGTGCTGAAAGTGATACATTTACTGTACTACCCCCCCCCCCATGTGCTGAAAGTGATACATTTACTGTACTACTCACCCCCCCCATGTGCTGACAGTGATACATTTACTGTACTACCCCCCCCCCCCCCCATGTGCTGAAAGTGATACATTTACTGTACTACCCCCCCCCCCCATGTGCTGAAAGTGATACATTTACTGTACTACTCACCCCCCCCCCATGTGCTGAAAGTGATACATTTACTGTACTACTCACCCCCCCCCCATGTGCTGACAGTGATACATTTACTGTACTACTCACCCCCCCCCATGTGCTGAAAGTGATACATTTACTGTACTACTCACCCCCCCCATGTGCTGACAGTGATACATTTACTGTACTACTCACCCCCCCCCATGTGCTGAAAGTGATACATTTACTGTACTACTCACCCCCCCCCATGTGCTGAAAGTGATACATTTACTGTACTACCCCCCCCCCCCATGTGCTGACAGTGATACATTTACTGTACTACTCACCCCCCCCCCATGTGCTGAAAGTGATACATTTACTGTACTACTCACCCCCCCCCCATGTGCTGAAAGTGATACATTTACTGTACTACCCCCCCCCCCATGTGCTGACAGTGATACATTTACTGTACTACCCCCCCCCCATGTGCTGAAAGTGATACATTTACTGTACTACCCGCCCCCCCCATGTGCTGACAGTGATACATTTACTGTACTACTCACCCCCCCCATGTGCTGACAGTGATATATTTACTGTACTACTCACCCCCCCCCATGTGCTGAAAGTGATACATTTACTGTACTACTCACCCCCCCCCATGTGCTGACAGTGATACATTTACTGTACTACTCACCCCCCCCCATGTGCTGAAAGTGATACATTTACTGTACTACTCACCCCCCCCCATGTGCTGACAGTGATACATTTACTGTACTACTCACCCCCCCATGTGCTGAAAGTGATACATTTACTGTACTACTCACCCCCCCCCATGTGCTGACAGTGATACATTTACTGTACTACTCACCCCCCCCCCATGTGCTGAAAGTGATACATTTACTGTACTACTCACCCCCCCCCCATGTGCTGACAGTGATACATTTACTGTACTACTCACCCCCCCCCCATGTGCTGAAAGTGATACATTTACTGTACTACTCACCCCCCCCCATGTGCTGACAGTGATACATTTACTGTACTACTCACCCCCCCCCATGTGCTGAAAGTGATACATTTACTGTACTACTCACCCCCCCCCCATGTGCTGAAAGTGATACATTTACTGTACTACTCACCCCCCCCCCATGTGCTGACAGTGATACATTTACTGTACTACCCCCCCCCCCATGTGCTGACAGTGATACATTTACTGTACTACCCCCCCCCCCATGTGCTGAAAGTGATACATTTACTGTACTACCCCCCCCCCATGTGCTGAAAGTGATACATTTACTGTACTACCCCCCCCCCATGTGCTGAAAGTGATACATTTACTGTACTACCCCCCCCCCCATGTGCTGAAAGTGATACATTTACTGTACTACTCACCCCCCCCCATGTGCTGAAAGTGATACATTTACTGTACTACCCCCCCCCCCCATGTGCTGACAGTGATACATTTACTGTACTACCCCCCCCCCCATGTGCTGAAAGTGATACATTTACTGTACTACCCCCCCCCCCATGTGCTGACAGTGATACATTTACTGTACTACCCCCCCCCCCATGTGCTGAAAGTGATACATTTACTGTACTACTCACCCCCCCCATGTGCTGAAAGTGATACATTTACTGTACTACTCACCCCCCCCCCCCCCATGTGCTGAAAGTGATACATTTACTGTACTACTCACCCCCCCCCATGTGCTGACAGTGATACATTTACTGTACTACCCCCCCCCCCATGTGCTGAAAGTGATACATTTACTGTACTACTCACCCCCCCCCATGTGCTGACAGTGATACATTTACTGTACTACTCACCCCCCCCATGTGCTGACAGTGATACATTTACTGTACTACTCACCCCCCCCCATGTGCTGAAAGTGATACATTTACTGTACTACCCCCCCCCATGTGCTGAAAGTGATACATTTACTGTACTACTCACCCCCCCCATGTGCTGAAAGTGATACATTTACTGTACTACTCACCCCCCCCCCCCCATGTGCTGACAGTGATACATTTACTGTACTACCCCCCCCCCATGTGCTGAAAGTGATACATTTACTGTACTACTCACCCCCCCCCCCCATGTGCTGACAGTGATACATTTACTGTACTACCCCCCCCCCCCCCATGTGCTGAAAGTGATACATTTACTGTACTACTCACCCCCCCCATGTGCTGAAAGTGATACATTTACTGTACTACTCACCCCCCCCCCATGTGCTGACAGTGATACATTTACTGTACTACTCACCCCCCCTCCATGTGCTGAAAGTGATACATTTACTGTACTACCCCCCATGTACTGACAGTGTTAAATGTACTGTACTACTCACCCCCCATGTGCTGACAGTGTGAAAGTCACTGTGTACAGACAGACATTTCCTGTTTAACGCAGACTGCAGTAAGTAACCTAAACCACAGGAAGCAGCTTCTCTGCTGCTCCCACCGCACTCCTACAACCTTTAGTTATGTTAAAGTTACTTTTAATAAGGTTTGAACAAGCCTCATAAAAAAGTGAAAATAGCAGATGTAGAAGCAAAGTCGTATTGAAACACTTTGTGAGTTTGTAGATCAGCTATTTTGGACACATCTTGCCAGTTATTACTACCTCCTGAACAGGGTAATTAAAACCATGTGAAAGCCAGCCATTAGAGCCCGACCGATGCCAGATTTTTGGGTCCGATGCCGATGCCGATTTTGAGAATCCTGGACCACCGATTGCCGATGTTTTTGACCGATATTTTGTAATTAAGTAAAATAATAAAAAATAATTTTCAAAAACGTATAAACTTAGTTTTTTCATTAAAGTTTGCATTTAAATAAAATGCAATCACATTATTACAAATAAACATGAATACAATTATTTGAAAACTTTAGTTACTAGTCACTTTGTAGATTTGAATTATTAATATTATTACTAAACATACATTAACCACAAGTCTTCAGCCCTTTTTAAACTTTGGCTATTTGCAGTGGTGGAAAGTAACTATAGTACATTTACTAAATTACTGTACTTAGTACAATTTTGAGGTATTTGTACTTCACTTGAGTATTTCCAATGTCCAATACTTTTACTTCTACTCCACTACATCTCAGAGGCAAATATTATACTTTTACTCCACTACAATTATTTGAAAACATTAGTTACTAAGTTACTTTGAATATTTTGATTATTATTACAAAACATACATTGATCACTTCAGCCCTGTATAGGGCCATTTGAAAATAGCCGATCTACAAGCTTGTAGATCTGCTATTTTCAAAATATGTTTATACATTTGAGAACTTGAAATTGATTGAAATTTGATGCCAATACTTTTGTACTTTTACTCAGACAAGTACATTTTGAATTCCAGACTTTTACTCGTTAGAGTATTTCTATATTGCAGCATTGATACTTTTACATTTAGTAAAGTAAAACATTTTAGTACTTTTTCCACCACTGGCTATTTGAAAATAGCAGATCTACAAGCTCACAACATGTTGCTATGCAGTGTGTTGTGAGCTTGTAGATCTGCTATGTTCAAAACATTTTCATACATAATGATAAGGGGTGTAGTCCACTTCTAAATTTAGGATTTAGGTTTTGGTCAATTGATTTAGTTTGTTTTCATATTACATTGACACGACGCTGTCACCGCATGCCCAACGTGCCCACGCAGAGCCCGTCCATCGATTGGTTGTGAAATCGCCCTGACAACCAACAACAACCAATAAAACCCACAACTGTCCCTTCGGACTATAGGATCTATTCTAAACTATGGGATTCTAAAACTTGAGCGTCGAGTCACTCAAGCTTTGAGCACAACAAAACTGTGTCCTTGTATTTTAGTTATGAACAAAGTCTTGCTGAGAGCAAAATGAACGGCCCAAGGTAAGGGTAATGCTTTACAAAGTTGTAAGAGGAATCCCTTCATCTGACTGACCGACCACCTTGTCCGCGTCTGATGAAAAGTGAAAGTTAATGAAACTCGCCCCAAATCACGCTCACCCCCATTCTTTTTCGCGGACCCACGGTTCTTGCATTTGTTTGATGATAAGGTTAGAACATAGTTTTAATGGGGTTACGTTTAGAAATAAGGTTAGGTAGGTTTAGGCATAGTTTACTGAAGTTACGTTTGTGAATACCGCCGGATTTGCTCCGGGGCGACTGTGTTTTATTGCGACTGTGTTTTGGGGCGAGAGTTTTGGTATTCTCCGTGCGACTGACAGGCAGCACTCCTCCGCTCAGAAACAGCGTGGAGATGTTAAATTAACGTCTCAGACAGACGTTCATATATATTTATTTAGCGATATACAACAAGTAGCTTAGAAGATTGTAGTAGCCTTTGCCCAATTGCCTATAAAAATATATACCTAACCGTTACATCATGATCCATAAATTAACAACGAGCCTCGCGTCGAGTCATTCATATCATTTATTAATTAATTGAGCTTATAGGTCTCTCTGGAAGGCATTGTAGTGGTAGATAACTTTAATCCCACTCAGTATTATTGAGAGATTTTTGAGAAAAACAAGCAATATTTGTGGATTTCTCATAAATAAATATAAACACCTTTACCGCAGCTGCGCAGCAATTGCACAATCAGTGAAAATATTAATGACAAAAACATCGGAACATCGGGGGAAAAAATGACCGATGTCCGATATTGACATTGGGGTCCAAAATGACCGATACATCGGGCTCACCAATGTATCGGTCGGGCTCTACCAGCCATGTATGGAAACAAACCCAGAACCTGTGAAAGCTCCCAAAAGAAACATGTTGATGTCTTCCCAGGACACAAACTAGTGAAAAAAGCAGATCTACAAGCTCACAGCTCCCAATGTGACGTGTTGTGAGCTTGTAGATCTGCTATTTTCACTACTTCTTGAAAGTTTATTTTCCAAAGTAATGGAATTTCTTTGATTAACCCTAAAACATTAACGTAGGGTGATCCAATGGACATCGTTCCCAAAGAGCATCAGCCTAGTCAGTTTCAAACTTAAAATGGAGAAACTTATTGACTTCAAAATAATGAAAGACACACTAAAATGAATCTATGAAACATTAGGGTGGGCCATACTTTTTTTTTTGGAAAATCATAAAACAGATATATAATAATGAATCCTAGACGGTGGGGTGCATTCATTCTCTCTCTCTCTCTCTCTCTCTCTCTCTCTCTCTCTCTCTCTCTCTCTCTCTCTCTCTCTCTCTCTCTCTCTCTCTCTCTCTCTCTCTCTCTCTCTCTCTCTCTCTCTCTCTCTCTCTCTCTCTCTCTCTCTCTCTCTCTCTCTCTCTCTCTCTCTCTCTCTCTCTCTCTCTCTCTCTCTCTCGATGAGCCCAACACGGAAGCTTATGAATGGCCAGAGTGGCGCTGTTTTACCCTGCGCCGACCTGCGGTGTCAGAAAGAATTTATGTTAACGCAAGTGAATGGGTTTTTTGACAAACTTTCTATATGCTAAATTCTATATGCTTCCAGTCGCTAGTTTAAAGTCTCCTTTCAATCATCAGGATATGCGTTTTACTAAATTATGGTCCCATTTATTTTAAAATTGACGATAAAGTAGGCTATTCTCTAGGAGGGGCGGGATGATTTGATTGACAAGCTACACAACCAATAGCATTCATTCCCCGCCTCCGCTCTTGATTGACAAGCTACCCAACCAATAAAGGTCTGGTCTCATTCTGCAGGATATGACGCGATATGACACGATATTGAAAGATGGCGGACCTACAGTCTTGGAACAATCGGCTTCATTTTCGGTCTGTAGAAAGCAGGGGAGTGGCTTTGTCCATCTCATTTATACAGTCTATGGTCCAGCCCCAGCCAGTGGTCACACAATGGAGGGCACGGAGGGCACGGAGTGGAAGAGGGAAGAAAGAAGTCAGTGTCAGCCAGACACACAGGGGACACATGACTACTCATCTGGTCAGGGCTTTGCAGCTTGATCAGCATGATGTCATAGTCATAAATGTTGGGGTTGTATTTGGGGTGCTTGAAGACCTATCAGTGACATTTTAACTGTTAGGAGATGTATTTTTTTTAAAAATACAACAACAAACAAAACAAAAACATTTAGCTTGTTGATTGAATGCCTTTAACCACATTTTCCAGAGTCAGGAACATAAAAAAGTGGCTCAAAAAAAGAGGGAAAATAGTAATGGAGAGGACTGTGTACAGCACCCTGATAACACATGTGACAAAATGATGTTGCATCCCTATTATACATATATTACAAAACAGAGCACCTACCTCTCCAATGCTCCTGACATGGAAGTTGTTTGTGTTTCTGTCTGTGCGGTCGTGCAGGCCCAGGACTACTTCATGTTCAGATTCACTGAAAAGATTTACAAATAAATAATTTAAAAAAAAAGGTGGTTGGGGCTGCTTAACTCAGAGAGGTGATAAAGAGTAATACCTGATTTATAAATAAAGTAGGTGTTAGGCTGGACCGGTGCTGAGAAGCCAAACGTGCCGGGGACCCAAATGCAAAGACACAGAGACAGGAATAGGGTTAAAAGGACATTTATTCAACACAAGTTACGTCTGGGGAGTAGAGATCCTGAGGAGGGTGAGAGGTTTTGTAGATCCAGGGAGAGGGGTGGAAGGAGTGGTGGTGGAGCTGGGAGACACTGGGTTTGAGGAGGAGGGAGCCATGAAACACACAGATCTACAATATTGAAGCACGCTAGAGACACAGTATACAGCAGCCGGTTTACACTGACCACAGTAGACAATATTCAAGCGTCGGGCGTCGGTTCTCAGCAGCTTATATTGGCCAGCTCCTGTTGATGACGATGTAGAGCAGCTGGGCTGATTGGGACCAGCCACACGCGAGCTGCGTGACTCCATAGTCTAAACCAGTTGTGCATGATTGGCCAATACGCTTGTGCAAGGACGCGCTGTGATTGGCCAGTAGCCACTTTGAGTGACAGTTGGGGCAAACGCTCTCACCAAAACATTATTTACTATTCTGTCCCTATCGGTACATAACTCGAACGGCGCTGAGTCGACTAGCAGACCATTGGCCGGTCGACGCGGGCACTCGCGCCTGGAGGCACTCGGGCGCGTCTCCTCGGCCTCAAGGTCTGCTGAGTCGGCGCGCCTCCGTCATGGTCCAAAACTATACTTTATCGGCGAAAAGAAATAGTCCGCGGTTGTTTGAAAAAGGCACTTCCGCGTTGGCCACAGAAGGGGGCGTGTTTATAGCACAACTGGTTTAGACTTTGTAATGTCGCACTTGGCGAGCTGGCTGCTGGCTGAGGGAGACGCCCGGCCCTTGCCCTTATAAGGCGTGCAGGGGAGGGACCAGGAACGTGTGGCACAACAGTAGGCCTATTATAACAGAGATATCTGAGATCTGATTGGGTCACACAGGCTCAGTTAAGTTTAGATTTAATTAAACAAAATCCCAGGAGGAGTAAAGATATACATGAAAATATACTGAAAATGGTGGAGGGCTAAGCTTATGGGTCACAGTGACAGATATGTTCCTCATGAGTAGAGTTATATGTGTAAGCAAGTTTTATGGCTGTAGGTCAAACAAGGCATGATATGCCAAGTTTGGATTTTCAATCGATTGCTCTAGCACCCACTTTGCCCAATTGGAGTAAGGTGTTTTTTTCAGCAGTGATTGGCATTCTACTATACTGCAAAGTTGTGTATATAATACATATAATACACACTCCGTGCTTGGTCCCATAAAAACTAACAAGTAATGCTTGCTATGTTATATTTTTTTAAATTGTGAAGACAAACGTAAAAGTTATAAGTTATAGCAGACTGACACACGAGAGCAGCCGTGTGTGTGTGTGTGTGTGTGTGTGTGTGTGTGTGTGTGTGTGTGTGTGTGTGTGTGTGTGTGTGTGTGTGTGTGTGTGTGTGTGTGTGTGTGTGTGTGTGTGTGTGTGCGCGCGCATCTGTTATGGCCCGGGTAAAGTCACATCTTTCACAGAGTCCTGACCTAAATGGTTTTCACTGTCCTGTATGTATGATCGATTATACTATATTCAGTAGAGAGAGAGACATTATAGTAGCTTGACTGCTGTACCTGACATCACAGTGGGCAGCAGTCACAACCCAGTTCTTGACACAGAGAGTGATGTTGTAAATGTTGTTGTATATATGTACCTGCAGGGACACCTGCCAGGGCCAGGAGTGAGGTTTAGCATCCTCATCGTTGATGATACCTAATCCATCACGGGGACATCCACTGACCACCGGTTTGATGGCAGGAACACCAGAGCCTGAAGGGGACACACACACACACACACACACACACACACACACACACACACACACACACACACACACACACACACACACACACACACACACACACACACACACACACACACACACACACACACACACACACACACACACACACACACACACACACACACACACACCAGATCAAGAATCAAGAACATTTAGTCATATCTGGCTCTTGTGTGTGTTCACAGGGGAGGATGTTATTGACAGTCATTAATGTCAATAATATCATACGTTGTTGTGGGATGCGTGGCTGCACTGGCTGGTGGAGCTGCTCTCATTGCTGTCTGCATTTATAAAAAAAAAATCACACCCAGTGTGAAGTGGGTGGTGTGTGGTCATCACAACATGACTCACTTAAAAAAAAGGATAAATTACTTGTTTTAAGTCCATACTGCTATTCATAGGGCTGCACATGTGTCATGTGTTTCGCTAGCCAATCACAGTCCTGAATTTGCAAAGTCAGCCAATCACATTACAGTTAGTGGTGATGACACTAGCTGTAATGTGATTGGCTGACTTTGCAAAAGTATCGATTTGCATTAACAATGGAAGGGTTAGGGGTGTAGACTGCGTTGTAGACTATTGGCCAATCACGGTGCAGGATTGGTCAGTGTCCAAAACTCACTTATAGGGGGCGGTTACACCGCCCCAAAAATATAAGTTCCAGCATTACAGTACTTTCACCATTTCACCACTGAATGAAAAGAGCATTCATTTCATACACATGCACCGTACAAAAAAACATTTAATATGCAAGCTTTCAGTCAGAGACCTTCTTCAAGGCATGATGAACATGAACGTAATGTAAAAACTAAAGTACTAGAAACACAGAAAAGCATCTACACACAAATACATTAAACAGAGAATGACACACATTCAGGTCCAGCAAACGCACAAGTACAGTCTGATGATTAAAAGCCACTGAAGCTAACTAAATCAAAGTGTACACAAACAAAGCTCCATCGGGTTCCTAGAGAAGTATAAACATCTGACCCGGAGCCATCAATATGAAGCATTGTGAAATTTAATTAGCTTCAAAAGCCCTGCCAGGAGGATAGTACCTGGGCCTCACGGAACACAAAACCTTATATAGTGAAGATACAACCTTTTAACTGTCCTTGCTGAGCAGACGGTACATCTGCTCACTCTGTGTCTCTGGCTGTGGATGATAGCTCGGAAATGCATCTGACATCATCAGCCAATGACATCACAGGGGGTAATTAAAGCTATTTAAAGCTAATGATTAACATCAATTACGGCCGTAGACATTACAATACCCAACAACACCATAACGAGTCTAACGTCCAGAAAGTGGTTCCATCGAGAAAAGCCTCTTCCCGAACCGCTGCGATATGGCCAGGCCAGAACAGGTTCTGCTCTTGGAGCCTCAGCACGAGTTGACATTCCGAGGTCCGTTCTCTGACGTGGTCACCACGACTCTCAAGCTCTCCAACCCTACAGACAGGGACGTGTGTTTCAAGATAAAGACGACGGCGTCGCGCATGTACAGCGTCCGGCCGAACGGTGGCGTCATCGACGCGGGCGCCTCCGTCAACGTCTCACTTATGCTGCAGCCTTTCAACTACGACCCCAAGGAAAAGAGCCGACACAGGTTTAGGGTTCAGTCCCTGCTGGCACCCGCTGGCATGACCAGCATGGAGGGGGTTTGGGAGGGGGCCAAGCCGGGTGAACTGATGGATTCCACGCTGAGATGCGTGTTCGAGATGATAGAGTCCAGGATATACTACATGGGTGGGCGCGAGGGGCTGCCCGTGGAAAAAAATAGAGTCCAGGATAAACTCCGGGTGCGAGGGGCTGCCCGTGGAAAAAATAGAGTCCAGGATAACCTCCGGGCGCGAGGGGCTGCCCGTGGAAAAAATAGAGTCCAGGATAAATTCCGGGCGCGAGGGGCTACCCATGGAAAAAATAGAATCCAGGATAAAATCCGGAATCGAGGGGCTGCCCGAGGAAGAAATAGAGTCCAGGATAACATCCGGAATCGAGGCGCTGCCCATGGAAAACATAGAGTCCAGGATAAATTCCGGGCGCGAGGGGCTGCCCATGGAAAAAATAGAGTCCAGGATAACATCCGGAATCGAGGGGCTGCCCATGGAAAAAATAGAGTCCAGGATAACATCCGGAATCGAGGGGCTGCCCATGGAAAAAATAGAGTCCAGGATACCATCCATGGATCAGTGCAAGGGGCTGCTGCTGGAAGTGCAGAGGCTACAGGAAGAGAACAAACGGATTCGGGAGGATTCCGGTTGGCAAGCAAGCAAGAGCTCAAACGCGGTGCCACCGCGGCACACGGTGAAGGAGGAGGGCCACCGTGCCCAAACGGTGCTGCTGGCGGCGACCCTCCTCGTGCTGTTCTTTGTGTTGGGCATGGTCATGGGCATTATGATGAAATAAACACCTTGGTGTACTGGGAACATGACTTATTGCTCGTGATCAGGGTTTCCAGATCTTCTTTTTTCCCCCGCAAGATTTTATTTGAAAATAGACGATCTACAAGCCCACATGCGACGCCGTTGTGAGCTTGTAGATCTGCTATATTCAAATAGACACAGAGAGAGAGAGAGAGAGAGAGAGAGAGAGAGAGAGAGAGGAGATGTGTGTTGTTACAGGGACCCCAGAAGCAAAAATGTTTGTTAAAAATGATCGCTTTAAAATAATTCATATATTCAAAGATTTGCACAAATTGTCACGATTTTTCAAAAATGGCAGATCTACAAGCTCGTAGCGCGGCACAAAGTGACGCACTATGAGCTTGTAGATCTGCTACTTTTGCTGTACAAAACTAAAACGACACAGATGCTTTCCCGGTTTGAATGGGTTAATGAATACGGGGCCGCACTGCTTGGCCCCTGCAGCATTGTGGAAGACAGACAGACAGACAGACAGATTTGGTATTTCATAGAAGTCACCTTTTTGTCTTCTGGGGCCTTCATTAGATTGATGTCCTCAGTGACAGCTGAATCAGCCTGCTCCTGTTCCATGTGGAAATAAATAACACTCATTATTCCATGTGAGGGAGAAACAGGCCCCATGAATTATCTGTTGCAAGGCCATAGCAGTGGCAGCCATTTTGTGGTTCCACTCAAATTCACAAAATATTGATATCAATTATTTTAAGCCTAGAATCAAGCCATCCAGGATCCTGGTGACTCTTGACCATAAAACATTTGATTCTGTGAAGAAAGAAAACATTTAAAACCGCAAAACTAAGGGCATTTATTAAATATAGTAGCCTATATCATTTAATTAAATATTATTTCTTTATTTTCTTCACAGAATCTAATGTTTTATGGTCAGGCTTGTTGAGGGAGCATCAAGGCTTACTTTCAAGTATGTTGTCAATAAAAACACAAGGAAATGTTCCCAAAGCCTTAAATAGTTATGGTTGTCCCATTTCACATGTTTTACAATGCATACATTGTATACAAAATATTTTGAAAATAGCCGAGCAACAAGCTCACAATGTGGTGAGCTTGTAAGTTTAGATAGGGCTGAAGTGGTTAATGTATGTTTTGTAATAATAACCTAAACCTACAAAGTAACTAGTAACTAAAGATTTCAAATAATTGTAGGAGTAAAAAGTACAATGTTTGCCTCTGAGCTGTAGTGGAGTAGAAGTAAAAGTACTAAAAACTGTAAATACTTCAGTAAAGTAAAAACACTTCAAAATGATAGGCTAATTAAGTACAATACTTGAGTACCTTCCTAAATACATTTTAAAACACTTTACAGCAGTGGTTCTCAAACTTTTTCATGTCAAGGACCCCCAAATTGACAATTATTATTAGCCCGCAGACCCACATTTGAAAAGATAAGCCAGAGACCCCCATTAGAGAAGATTTTACAGCTCTAGCATTGATTCTCAACCATTTTAATTTCAATGACCCCCAGTTTGACATGTATTAGGGCTACAGACCCCCATTTAATGTTATTTCTATCTCTGGGACCCCAATTTATAATGTAAAATCAATGTTGATTTAACGGGTCCATTTGGTTCCATTTGTACACTCTCAGAGTTACAGACCCATAAGGGTCCATTTGGTTCCTATCCATCATTTAGCTGGGGACCCCCTGGAACCCCCTCAAATACCGGACCCCACTTTGATGAGGACCAATGCTTTACAGAACTGCACGTGGACAAATGGATAGATTTAGCTGATGTAGGTGGTTTCTAACAGTAACTGTCTACTAGTGTGGCAGGAAACACTCAACAATAGCAGATCTACAAGCTCACATCGCATTGCAACAGTGATGCAGTGTGAGCTTGAAGATCTGCTGGTTTTCACAGCGCGACACGGTCCGTCCTACAGAACAGCAGCTAAGAGGTCAAATATGGAACTAAATGACTTCTAAATGAATGTATAAACTAACACAGGGTTTCATTAAGTGAATGTATAAACTAACACAGGGTTTCATTAAGTGGTTCATTAGAACATTTGACACTTTATAAGACAAAATAACCTACCGTTTCTACTTTAATCTCGTCCATTATCGGTCAGCACGTAGAGTTCTCTTCTCCTCTCAAACCACACACTGACTGCACAAAGCTACACACTAATTACACTAACTACACACACCTGCGAGTCTGCCACACACGTGGACTTTCTGGTGTGGTAACATACCGCCACCTGCTGGAAGGTTGTGGTGCCTACTGTGGTTCTCAAACCTTTTCATGTCAAGGACCCCCAAATTGACACTTATTAGCCCGCGGACCCCCATTTGAAAAGATAAGCCAGGGACCCCCATAAGAGAAGATTTTTACGGCTCTCTAGCAGCGATTCTCAACCATTTTAATTTCAAGGACCCCCAGTTTGACATGCATTAGAGGCTACGGACCCCCATCTAATGGCATTTCTATCTCTGGGACCCCAATTCATAATGTAAAATCAATATTAACTCTGAGAGTGTACAAATGGAACCAAATGGACCCGTTAGGGTCCATTTGGTTCCATTTGTACACTCTCAGAGTTACAGACCCATAAGGGTCTATTTGGTTACCAAGTACCCCTGGGGGTCCCCGGACCCCACTTTGAGAACCAGTGGCCTACACCATCTTCTTGTTCTCCAAAAGCTTGGTGACAGTAGTACTCGCATGTTTATACTTTAAGCATAAGTATTATTAATACTACAACCATACTGTTGTTCTCTGTACTGAAGTAAGTCTGGTGTTCAACATTTACTTGACTAAAAGTACAAAAGTATTGGCATCAAAATATACTCAAATGGCAAAAGTAAAAGTACTATGCAGAATGTCACATTTCACAGCTTTACAAAATGTATACAAATCATTTGAAAATAGCCGATCTACAGTATTAGTACCATAATTAAGAAATACTCTCAAGTAAATGTCCAGTATTCCAGATTTACTTGAGTAAAAGTATGTATGTAAATATAATATAACTTATACAATCTGTATGGTAGAGTGTGTTCATACAATATAACTTATACGATTTTTTTTTATAATTGACCTTCAGGTCAAGACCCAATTTATCCCCAGAGCAAGCAGGCAGGCTCTATTAGCTCAATCATAAAATAATACATAATAATTCAGCACTTGTGCTGGAAACTGGGTTGAAATCCAGGGTAGAAGAGAAAAGTTACTTAGTGCAGCTTTAAACAGAAGACATTTTTTGTAATCACAGGTAACTACGGTATATGATTATACTGTCTTTGTCATACTGTCATTCCCAATGGCACAACTCAGCTGCGCTTATGGCCCCCACAGCCATAAGGAGAAGTTAAGTTGCAAACTCCACTCTACTGACAGGAGAATCACTAAGCCTAAATCAGCCTTTTTGTTTCATAATTAATTCCAGACCATTCATGAAAACACACAACCTGGACTTAAGGATCATCATCACATGCAACCTCCATGACATCTGTGAGGAGCCAGAGAAGAACTTCTTCACCTTGACATTTGAGCTGCATTGGTGAGACATGTTTTTTGGAGCAACTGTGGGTAAAGTACAAGGAGAACCTTCAAGGAGGATGGTGTTCAAATTGATTTTAAGTGTGATCTGCTGGGTAATCCGAGGGTTTGAGGAGAGGAGATTAACAAATATTAGCAAGAGCCACAATAGAAATATCAGTTTAAATTCTGAAGTTAAAGGGAGAAGGGAAGGAATGCATTGAGTTATGGGGGCCTTTTTTCGCTTGTTGGTGTTTAGAAATGAAATGCCATGAAATAATTTCACTCAACATCAATTTCAAGAATTTGAAATCCCTTCTCTGTCACCACCATTAGAGGTAGTTGATGTCTCTGGGTATCACCGATGGATCTGAACTAACCTGGGATTCCTTTGCCTTTTATGTTGTTGGCTGGGTGCTGGTGTCATTACAGTGATGTCAGTCATATCCATATATGGAGCCCCCGATGTCAGTCATGCCCAAAGATAGGGTCTATTAACTCATTACGACCTGGAAAGCGTCTGTCATTTTAGATTTTTTGAATCAATCACTAACCATTATTTTATACTTTGGCTATTCAAAAATAGCAGATATACAAGCTCATAGCGCGGCACCGAGTGCCGTGCTATGAGCTTGCAGATCTGCTATTTTTGAAAAATCGTGAAACTTGGTGCAAATCTTTGAATATATTTGCCAGACCCAGAGGGTCGGCCTACATGAGGCTTTGCCCCCTTTCGTCCATACATGGGCAAAAAAGACCGTCTGTATAAAAGGGACCTCGGTCTGTCCCTTTCTTCTCCATACATGGGCATAAAAGGGACACAGGCTGACACGTCATGCGAAGTCCGGCGTTTAGTAGTGCTCTGATCTTATAAAGTACTAGGAATTTATTCTGGGTCTGGCAGAACCAGGTCTCCTGGTCTTGTTTGATAACATTTGTAACTCAAATCTTTGCTTCTGGGGGTCCCTGGAACCAAATGTTTTCTGATGCGGGTCTGCGGCCAAATACATATAATTTTGGGGGTCCTTGACATGAGAAAGTATGTGAGCAAAATATATTTTTTCCAAAAAATGTTTTACGGATTCAGACATTTATAGAATCAGACAGATTGCACACATTCACGATTTTTCAAAAAATAGCAGATCTACAAGCTCATAGTGCGGCACTCGTGTCTGCTATTTTTGAATACTCCAAAGAAATCTTAAAATTACACAGATGCGTTCACGGATTGAATGGGTCTATGATGTGATGTCAGGGCTGGGTTTGTCAGTTATCTCCATAATGGGGCTCCAGGAGGGGTCTATGATGTCAGACCTGAGTATGTCAGTTATCTCCATGTATAGAGTTCCAGGAGAGAGTCTATGATGTCAGTCTTGGGTATAAGTCATTTGTCTCCCTATGGGGCTCCGGACATCCTGCCACGGTCTACATTGCGGTGGTGTCCATTTATGACTAATGCTGGCAAGTATAATTAAATAGTAAATCATTTACTATGTATTATTGTTATACAGTAGCACAGAGTTTGTACATTTATGAACTTTTAGTGAAATGAATGACTGAGTGAACTTAACAGATTTTATATTTATAGCCATTACAATGTATGTATGTTAGTTAGTTGCATAAAGATGCGAACAATGATCGTGTGAATACAAACAAGACAATATACTGTATCAGTCTTACCTTTGATGATTTGTTCTTCCCCATTGCACACTATTCATACACGTCCAGTTTATTTATATCCCTGATGTACTGAAAACAATTCTCCTGTATAAATGCTATGAGGAGGAGAAACTCACCTCTTCATCAATCTGTGTATAAATGCTTGTACTCACTGTGTAAACCTCAGAAACTGTCTCCAAACTAAAACTTATCTTGACACTTGTTAAGAGACTTTCTCCTGGAATAAATCATTTTTTTATCATTTTTATTAGATGTTTCTCTCTTAATTTAGCTTAATTAATTTATGTTTGTCTACAGACAGCTGAGCTGTTTTTTATTAGAGATTCTAGCCGTTTTAGAATCAACTTTTATTCATAGTTACTCTAAACAGAATTTACAAAATGTTTCATTGTGCTTTAAGGAAGTATTGCAATTATTCAATCAAGTCAACTTTATAGATTTATTTCTAATGGCACTTAACAGCAGGTCAACACCGATACACCATTCATTCACCCAACAATTCCCCCACGAGCAAGCAGCAAGACCTCTCCTCAACTTAATATCTCTAGTAACATTGTATTATGCATCAGCACTATCAACTTAATATCTCTAGTAACATTGTATTATGCATCAGCACTATCAACTTAATATCTCTAGTAACATTGTATTATGCATTACTATCAATGTAATATCTCTAGGAACATTGGCAGCATATTCAATTACTTGCTAGGTACTTCTAGATATATTTCACAAATTTAACATCATGTACAGGGGGTGAACTTGTACATGTGACATACTAGTATCATATCCAGAGGGAGTACATCAAGCCACCTCACTTTGCAGAAACAGGAGATAGGCTCCAGCCCTACGGGCCTCATGACTCAGAAAAGCTTACTTAATTACTTACTTACTACATATTATATGTGCCAATGCAATGTGTAAACACACCATTTAAAGAAATTATAATAATGCAATATCAGTACTGCAGTGGAGGGCCTTTTGTCACAATCAATTTTACAGCACAGCCTCAATGGCAAAATGACCAGGGTTTCTCATGAGGTGGATCATGTGTGAAACATTTGGATGTGGTCATGGACTAACATCATTGTTTATGTGTCATTTCTGCATGAAGTGAACTTTAACCTGTCTTACAACATGCTTGCTTATCACTTATCATAATCATAATCATAATCATTACCATCATAAGACATTAATTCATTAATCCAGTCCACAAATCTGACGACATTGGCGTAGACACCAGGCTTGTTGCTCACTCTACATCGAGGACCAAAGCTCACCAAACCAGCGACATAGTGAATCCCATCCTGTTCACACATCAGAGGACCACCTGAATCACCCTGTAAAGACAAACAACCAGTTTAATACATCATTCATTATAAATACTTTAAGCAGTATAGATAGATAGATAGAATACTTTATAGGCCGTTTATTGATGTAACTACAAAGGACATTATTAAAGCCTAAATGCCAACACTCACTGAATGGCTTCGTCTTGGCCTATAACATGCACACACTGTGATACCCAACATGGATTGATATCTAAAAATGAATTCATCAATCAATCATCGCCCTGTATCCGTTCTGTGTTCAGTTTCCAAAATAATAGAACAATTAATATCAGGAACGAGCGCATTGCAGCTAAGGAAGATGTTCACCTATAGGCTGCATTCTAGACAACAACCTCTCTGGTGAGTTATTTCAAAGGTCAATCAAAAAGATTTCTAGCAAGAGTATCCACATTTATGGACAGTAGTACTCTGGAAATCCTGGCAGTTACACTTGTCCAATGTGATTTTGATTAAGCATGTACATCCTTGTACAATAGCACCTCTAAGAGCCTACACAATACATTGCAGACCTCCCAAAATAAATGAGTTAGGTTGATCCTCAATCTCCATTCAAGAACTCATCTCCTCCCTCTGCTCCCTTTGCCAGCCTGTGGCTTAGAGTGGAGGAGAGATGTGTATGGTTCACAGTATTGTAAATAATGCTGCTCCCAAAAATGTATGCAAATAGTTTTCCAGGGTTAGGGATGTTCATAACTATCCTACCAGAGGTAGCTCCACTAATTTGTTTTTTAAGTCTGGCGTCTTTTTGTAGTCCGACTAGGCACGACTAGGCGTCCAAGAGGCACCAAAGCGCCATCCACTCTTCATTGTAAACAAACATGTCGGAACCCGTAAATCTTTTTACAATAACCTCCTTTTTCAGAAAGGAACCATTGAGGGTTAAAAAGGTTCTTAATGCTGATATAATAGACAGTAAAAAGTAGGCTAATATTTATATACATATTTATTATATATCATTATTTATTATTACTATTAATATTATATTGTTTATTTTTTATATTTATTTATATATAATCTCTCTCTCGCTCTGTTAAACAGAGAGGGACACATCACTGCGCATATTGTCAAAATACACACTTGGACCCGGAAGTTGTTCTGCCGGGGCGCATATGTCACGGCTTAAGAACAGAATAGAGACGCGGCGTTATTTCCCCAACTACATTCAGGCAAGTTAATACAACAACGGTAACCCACACGTTTACATTTTTCATGTACCGTCGGAGCTCGGCGCTCGTAAAGACAGGGATGTCACTGAAATGTGACTACTTGTCTGTCTGCCGTCTCCCCTCTGCTGTGTTAACATTATGGGTAACCTATTAATGTGGCAAATGAAATGTGAAACACATCAACTTTTGAGAAAACAAGAAGATATGTTGATAAAGACACTCTATACATTTGGGAACATATTTTTATTCAACTCTATATCGTCTCCAGTTCATGTAGGATCACTTTAAAAGTAGGCTAACTCTAATATCGTCTCATAGGGATTGCATTAAGCTGCAGTGCATCGTTCTCCCGGACGTCAAGTGGGTGTGCTGTCTCAATTGTGGGTGTGAATTTGTAGGCGACCTTGTGTCTCTATTAACATCATTAATATACAGTAGAAAGCATTTCCACATATGGTTGTGGCATGTCAGATATGTTATGTCCAGTGTGCACGCACACACGTACGTACGCACGTACGCACGTACGCACGTACGCACGCACGCACGCACGCACGCACGCACGCACGCACGCGCGCGCGCGCGCACACGCACACACGCACACACGCACACACACACACACACACACACACACTCACTTGGCAGGCGTCAACTCCTCCCGCCATGTATCCTGTACAGATCATGCTGTCATCCAGTCGGTGTCCATAGACATGTGGAGCCATGCAGCCTTGCTTAGAGATCAAGGGAACCTTGCCTTCCAACAGCCTGTTTGAACGTTTGTTATTCCCTGAGTTTCAAGAACACAGAGAGGCAAAAGTGACAAAGAGAGGAAAAACTTGACACATGCTGCAAAATGTTACTTACAAAACACATGTCAACTTATGTTTCCATTGGAAACTAATTTTGTCCGCTTGTATCCTTCATGACTATAGGTGAGAGTAGTAACAAAGAAGGCTTTGCCTTCTGGCTCAGCTCTCTTTTCGTCAAAACAGTGCAGTACAGCGACTGCAACACCAGGGGTTCTGATTGCCAGGGGAGCCTACCCCTGGCAATCAGAAAAGCCAATTCTCTGACATCTTTTAAATCACTTCTAAAAACAGATCTGTTCAGGAAAGCCTTCCCCTAGGTCACCTCATCTGCCATAATTGTGTTGCGTATGTCTGTATCTGTTTGTTTGTCGATGTGGGCAACAAGACCATAGTTTTTGTTTTGTTTTGGTCTCCTTTTAGCTTGATTGTTTCAATGTGTTTCTTTTCTGTATTCTTTGTCAGAATGAACTTGTTAACTATGTTACTCCCTTATGCTTTATTAAACGTGTATGTTTTACTTATATATGTTATGCTCCAATTTAACTGCTGTACAGCACCTTGTAACTCTTGTTTTGAAAAGTGCTATATAAATAAAGTTATTATTACTATTATTATTATTCAGATCAGTGGTAATGTGTAGATAGATACATACCCGGGCCCCATCCAGAGACCACACACTCCTTGCCATCAGGGAAGAGCTGGTTTGGCAGACAGGCAGTTTTAACATAGCGGGTTTCCACGGCACAGAGAGGACTTTTGGTGACATTCAGCTGAAGTAAAGCTGACACACAGAATGGAACATTAGCATATCTGACAACAATGTACAATTTAGGCATTTAGCAGACACTCTTAATCCAGAGAGATTTACAGTAAGCAAGGTAAACACAAGGCAATACATCAAATGCATAGAGACAGTGTAGTGCCTCAGTAATCTAGGATCATATGAACCGAAGAACCTATCATCAGTACAAACAGAATAATGTAAAACAATAAATCATATGAACATTGAAACTTCATAAACTCTAGGATGCCAGGTCAACATATGACTCAACATATATTTCCCCAAAGTTATCATCAATACATTCAGAATGCTAACTGGCTTGACAGTTAATCATGTTGTGTCATATGTCAATTCATGGCCTCACCAATGTCACTATGAACAGCGGAGAGAGAACCATCAGAGAACTTTGATAGCCAGTAATCGTCATGAACGATGGCTCTCACCACACGGATGACCTGGTCAGAATCTTCATTTCTCGTAAGGTACACTCCCCCCAAGAACACCTGCATGTCCATGGAGCTGTTACTGAACAAACATTATGTTAAATAAAAGTCAATCTCTTTCAAATCAGATAGATATATACTGTAAGTAGCAGAGGTCACATTAGGTCTCTGTAATTGCCTGTTTTGGTAAAAACGTTTTGCTTTGTTTCTTGTAACCGTTTCTGATGGAACAGCCGGGGGGTCGTTAAAACAATAGGACAATGGCGTCGGCCGATGGGGAGAACTGTCAGTGTTTTTCAGTGGTTTTCAAGAGAAGGAGATTGCGGTAGAAGCGAATGGATACGCCGTGGGGACACTGTCTGATGTACTGGAGCACACCATTCTGTGCCACCCAAGGATATTCTTGAACTGATGGCTGAAAGGAGTGTGGTAGAAGTTAAATCCTGTGAGGGAGAAGAGGGAAAAAAATAATCTTTGTGACCAAACATTATGTCGGTCGTAATCAGTGTTAATTTTGACAGCAAATTTTGATTTAGTTTAGTCATACTCTTTTGAATAACATTGATTTTCTTTTAGTCACATTTTAGTCATCTGGAAAGTTTTAGTTTTAGTCTGGTTTTAGTCGACTAAATATCATAAGATTTTAGTGGACTAAATCCACAGTTGATTTAGTCGACACAAATGTATTTTGCCGGTGCCTTGATGGCGTCGAAATGGCTGATTTTACACTTGGTTGCATGCTGAAAATAGCAGATCTACAAGCTCACAACGCGTTGCGTGAGCTTGTAGGTCTGCTATTTTCAGAGTGCAACACTGGAGCACAACCAAACATAAAATGACTTGTCTTTTCGTTCTACTGGATCTCTTCTCCACTAGTCCCTCACTAACATTTTAGTCTAGTTTTTATTTGTTGACGGAATTGTCAATATATTTAGTCTTAGTTTTAGTCATCATAGCTTAGTTTAGTTTTCGTCAGTGAAAAAAATGTAGTCAATTAACATTGTAATGTACGATGTACGATCATTGTAATGAACCCAATCGGCCTCAGTGGTATACCACTGAGGCCGATTGGGTATATCCGGTCCAAATTGCATATTTGGACCGGATATAGAAAGATGGCGGATTTGAAATTGTTAGCTTCATAGGCTTCATTAATGGTCTGTAGAGTCTACGGGTGTTCCTTTGTCCATCCTTTTTACTGTCTATGGGACGGACACACGGACACACGGACACGTGGACGGGCGGACGGGCGGACGGGCGGACAGGGGCAAAAACATAGTCTCTTAGGCCTGGCGGAGACAATAAGTGTGTCCACAATGCATTATAGGCTTCAAGGTGGTACAGTGAAATTAATTGCATTACATCTTAATACGCCTGTAGGGGCCTTTATGTATGTGCCATCATGTCCGATGTCCTTGTGCTTAGTCACCCTCTACAGACTTGGAAGAGAGGCGAGGATAAGAACCTATAGCCAAGAGAGTACCAGGTGTAGTTGACTTAAAGAGCTGGTGCCATGTTTTTGCACTTTTTCTGTTTTTTATGTGTCTATGAGGTTGATAGAACTACATTAAGCCCCCCAGTGGTGGTTTTATGGTGTTTTATGTCTTCTCTGACTATTTGGAGTTTCTTCCTGGAGGCTGAAACCTTGAGGGTCAAACGTGCCAATAGAGAAACATATAGAGAAATAGAGAAAGACATAGTAAAAACATACCCTCCCCCTCATTATCATAACACAACAGGTGTGGGCATGAGGAGGAGGAGGGACTAGGACAGGTGGGTGCTGCTAAGGTGGTGGAGGAGGTGTTAAGGTGAGAACCAGGTACACTTAATGAACTGGAGGCGTGTCCACATAAAAACATACTTTTAACAATTTCTGTACACTTTTTTGAAAACAATCTTCTAGTATAACCATAATACCTGATGATTATGTGGGGGGGGGGGATCATGGCACCCCGTCTTTAAGGACCAAAGCTTTTTACGCCTGTTTTGTGTTGTTGCTTCCTTCTATTCTGAGTTACATTAAAGTCTCTTTATTTTATGTTTTCAAGCGTGGAAGTAATGTATATGGAATAAACCTTTTACTTTTGGACATTCCTCATTTATTTTTTATCATTGCTTGCAGCTCAGTGTAAAGAGGTATTCTCAATGAACCACCACAAGGACAAAAGGTCACTACAGATTGTTCCGTCCAGATCCCACTGGTTGATAAAAGCTGAATGACAATCAAAGTCATTATGGCTTCAGGAAATATATGTTTAAAAGAGTCCAGAGGCAGGATGTTTTCTGTCATTGCATATTACCATACAATAGTAATTTAGTGCAGCTTACATGCAGTTAGCAGCAGTGAGGACCCAACAGGATGCAATGAGGACGCCTCCACATGTATGTTTGAAAGGTTCTGATGAGCCAGCGGTTCTGCGCTGCAGAGACACCTGCCATGGATGATCCCCAGGAAGAGGCCGACTGCCTCCGACCATCCTGATTGTATCACCACGCTCAGGTCTGCCACACTGGGAGAACGGGTCTGGACAAGATGGAGACATAACATGAGAGCAGGATCTGTGTGTGTGTGTGTGTGTGTGTGTGTGTGTGTGTGTGTGTGTGTGTGTGTGTGTGTGTGTGTGTGTGTGTGTGTGTGTGACAAACCCATTGTAACTTCAAACTCCATTTTAACCATGCATGGTGGCTGAAAACGTCCTTATAATGTGTGAGGAGTCTGTGTTTTTTTCAATTACTTTTTTCATTTATTCAATTTGTTTTTATTATATTTTATATTTTTTATATAACAAATTATAAAAAATAAATTAAATAAATAAATAATTGAAAAAACACCTCCTCACGCATTAGAAGGCCAATACCAGTTACCAGAACCAAAGTTCTGGGGATAAACACAAACCAATGCTCATTTATTTATTATCAATAAATAAATAAATAAATCACTCAAAAGGACAGATAGATAGATTGGTGTTGGCTAGTACATACTCTCGCATCACAGATATATAGATACAGTAGATATAGACAGATAGACAGATAATTTAGATAGATAAACTAAAAACTCCTGGGTCAAAAACAGCCCAAATTTGGTTATTTTTTACCCAACTCCTGGGTCAAAAAGGGACTAACTAAAGTGTGCATTATTTTGACCCACAGAAATTGGTTATTCAATTTGACCCATAATCTTGGGTTAAATGAATAACCAATTTTTGTGGGTCAAAATAACCAAAGCACGTTGGTTATTTTGACGCATAGTCTTGGGTTAAATTAACAACCCATTTTTGTGGGTCAAAATAACCCAACCATTTCAAACCTTGGTCTGTGTTTCCTAATGTCTATAATTCATTTAAATAAAAGTAAGCATATTGAACATAGACCTAGGTTGAAAAGAGGTGAAGTGATCATTCAACTACAATTAGATAGAATTCATTACGTTTCATTGCATTAACCCATTTAGACCTGAGGCCGATTTTAAAAACGTGTTCTAAATCCTAACCAAAGTTTTCAGAAAACTCAGGTTCCTGTATACATAACACCATCTAAAATGATGCAGATGATTTCCTGGATTGAAAGGTATACTATAGGCTTTGCAGGTCTAAAAGGGTTAAAATCTATAAAAATAAACTACCAGGGAACTTATGACAAATATTTATTTATTCATTTGATATATACATCTGCCAAACATCGGCCAAATGTCTATATTAGCTTTCAAATATGAACAAAATCACTTTTCATGTGAACAGTAAATGTGAACAGTAACAACAACAAACAGTTTAAGAAGTCCTTGCATTTCAAAACTGTTTTAAAAACTTTTTTAAACTAGGCGCTCTAAATCCTACACACTGGGCCTTTAAACCTTGGTCTGTTTTAGTATGCTTCATTATAGAGCTGGGTATTCCTATTTTTTAAAAAGAAAACTACATTACACATTGAAATTACGATACAGTTTTATTTTTTGGAAAGCAGCTTTAACTTACAGTTACTGCACAAAGCCTAAGTATTTAGCTTTACTTATGCCAACTCTTATAACTACACCAACACATGAAATAATGTAAAAATAAAATCAGTGCAAATGGTTTTCATTGCAAAATGGACAGTAGTCACTGTTGCATACTAAGGGATTCACATTTTATAATTTGTTTTCTCTTTTTTTGAGGGTGTGGATGATACTTGTACGCAGAGATACCTTGCTGCCAAGTCAGAAAGCATAGGCAAAGTGTCCTTCTTGTTGCACCAGCAGGTCACTAAACGCACTGAGATCATGATAGATTGTGTAGCTTTGCAGAGCTCGGACTCTTTGCAAACCGTCTCTCCAATGCAGACCGTGTCCTCTATTGTTCCGACTTCAACTTCCATGTCCTCCTCAGCAAATAGCTCCTCAAGGGTGAGAGCCTTCGCAGCTTCTGAACAAAAAAGAAAAGGAAATAGTGAGGTAAATATGTAACAAAAAAAGGCTCAGTTGTTCACTTCCGGCAGAAAGTGTGAAAATTTGCATATGACATATTTGAAGTATGCTGATTTCAAATTTTGCCGGATCCAAGCACTTTTCCCATGGGATCTGGTCATAAAATGAGAATTAAAGATGGCCGCCAACGTTTTTGGTTCAATTAGGTTTTGTATTCCAATCTTTGACATCTCATCACTTTTGAATGTGAAACAAGTTTGTTTTGATGATATCCAAATTGTAATGCAGCAATACTTTGACATTTTTAGTTTCTGTAGATTAATTTAGCAGATTACTGTCTGTTTTTATGGCAAATTTGATTGAAACCAGTGTTACTCCAAAGTGCTTCATATGAGCCTCATGATGTTGGTGTCTCTACCTATGTTTTCATGGGTATTCTTTCACATGAGGTCAGATTACTATGGGTTCACACTTATTTAATATTTTTGTAACAATAGTGAAAACCCATTCTTCAAAAACAGCATATTACAGGTCATCTGTGCTCTTATTTTAAATTCCACAAGAAAACCCAAAGGTCCCTCCACCGCAAGTGTGTCATCCAGGACTCAGGACAAAGAAAGTCAGTGGCTTTCATTTGTGCAAAGTCTACAGGAGAAAAAGTCTTGAGAGTAAAGATAATATATCATGGTCAGCATACGTGGCAAATAAACAGGTTGAAGTTCCTCGGCCACCCGCAATTACAGGATTGCTACCTCTGTTCCATGATAGTGCTCACACACTGGCAATGGTGAAGCATGGGATGAACATAGTCAAGCAGGCAACAGAACACGTAAATCCAGGACAAGTTCCAGTTCTCACAGTTGACCAACCACTTTATGCAATTGCAAAGAAGATTCAATGGACATGGCCAAGAATATATGGTGAAGACAAGTGTGTGGTAATGATGGGAGGACTTCATATTCACCTGTTTCCGGCTGTGTGTTTTCCACTTCCTGTCGGATTTCATTGGATATCATTAGTCATCTGACCAGTTTCATTGGATTTCACATCTAATACGATGGATTTGTGGAGAAGCGAATCAAGGATCCTTCTATCAATTTCTATGATAACATTGCAAAGAACAATCTACCTCTGTTCAAATCAAAGCTGAGGAAAACATCTTCAAAGTCTCAGGTGAAGATAACGAGTATGAAAAGTGACGTGCAGCTGTTTTCACGAATGTACATTGCTAGCCAAGCTAGAGATGGTGATCTTGACACATTCTTTGAACACGAGTGCCATACGTGGCCACCGGCATTGGCTGAAGGAATCAATACAATCCGCCTACCAATCGGTAAAGCTGATCTCTTACCCTGTTTGGAAACTTTGGCACCACGTCCTGGTGATACCCCCAAAGGAGTTGTTTGTATCTTTGATGGTGCTGCCTTAGTCCATCAGTTAGAGCCTAAGAAGTGTAACAGTGTGGTCAGTACATTCGGTGACTATGTACAGAAACAGTTCCTTCCGTACATTGCACGAAAGTTGAACGAGGAGACTGTGATGCGTGTTGATGTGGTGTGGGACACGTACAGAACGGACTGTCTCAAGGAAGGAACCAGGCTTGGTCGTGGCATCGGCATACCACTCCATGTGACTGAACAGACATCCGTGCCAAGAAACTGGAGCAGCTTCCTTCGAGTAGATTCCAACAAAAAAACATTATTCGCCTTCGTCGCAGCTGCTCTAGAAACAATGGTTGTTCCAGATGGGAAAACACTTCTCACAACCTATGAAGAAGAGGTTAGATCTAACCCCCTTTCTGATGTTTCTCAACTTCAACCATGTACACATGAAGAGGCTGATTCGCGAATGTTGCTACATGCCTGGCACGCCTAGCAGCGGGGGTACAGAAGTGTCGTCATTCATGCAACGGACACAGATGTGGTTGTGTTGGCTATTGTAATGGCAAGTGTCATGAATGGTTGTGAACTGTGGTTGGCATTTGGACATGGGAAAAGGTTTAGGCACATTGCTGCACACACCATTGCCACTCACATTGGCCCTGAACGCTCCTGGGGGCTTTTGTTCATGCACGCTGTTTCCGGATGCGATACCGTTTCTGCCATATCTGGGATCGGCAAAAAGACTGTGTGGGACATATTTAATTTAATGCCAAACTTGGGTAAAGTTTTCTATCATCTCTCACACGCACCGGCAGAAGTAACAGATGAGGATATGGATGAAATAGCGAGGTTCTTTGTTGTCCTGTACAGAAGAACTTCTCCTCTGAAGAAAGTGAACGAGGCACGCAAGCAACTATTTGCTCATGGAAATCGTAAAGTGGAAAATATTCCACCGACAAAGGAGGCACTTCGTCAACATGTCAAGAAAGCAGTCTTTCAAGCTGGTCACATCTGGTGACAGTCCCAAATAGCCAACCCAGAGATTCCTTCACCTGCAGATTGGGGATGGGTGAAAAGTGAGGACGATGGCTGGTGTCCATTTTGGACGGTGATGGCAGAGGCGTCAAAAGGGTGTCGAGAGCTGATCAAATGCATGTGTAAATAACGGTGTGCTGGAAATTGCAAATGTTTTGCGGCTAATGACCATGCACAGAACTATGTTTCTATTCAGGACAATGCTTCCAAGAAGAACAGAGTAGGAACGATTAAATAATCAAGTTAATGAGAAATACAATGTATTGTCTCACATGTGGAAAGCTCTACGTCCTCCCGGTGGGGGCTCCTCACTGGCAGGTGACGAGTCAGTAGAATACAACAGCAGTGACAATACACAAGTGTGTGTGGGGAGGAATCAATTGGCATATTGACTAAATTGGAGAGAAAAAGGGGTAAAATGCAAAAAAAAAAAACTATTAACAGAAAAATTCTAAAATTACAAAAACAAATGAAAAAGAAATAAAAATACAAAAAAATGTTGGAAGGAGTGATTGCAAACCCTAGATATGATATGACATTACCATTTTTTTCTATGGGATTCAGAAATAAAAAACATCTTAAGTTTTGTCATGGCAGCCATGTTGAAATTCAAGATGGCGGCAAACGCTTTGGTCCGACTGCTTGGATCCGGCAATTTTTGAATTCAGCGCCCAAAAATACCCCTAGGTGCAAAATTTCACACCTTCTGCCGGAAGTGAACAACTTTTTCACATATTTCTCCCACTAAAAAAAGAAAATAAGACAATCAATGTATTAAAATAATTTGCATTAGGTAGATACACCTCCAGGCAAAGTCCATTTGGCTGGATTCTAATTCGCTCCCCTGACCTGGAGGTCCCGCTCTACGGCTATATAGTCACGGGGCGGATATTCGCTCGTTCCTTCAGAATAAGACTTCTCTTCTCGTCTTCCTCAAACAAGAAGGGGGTCTTTGCGAGACCTCTTGCTTCGTGCTACTCCACACCTCCTCTTGCTACTCCACTTCGAGATCTCGCTATGGGAAAGATTTGATAAACTCCCTGATTGTAATTCCGGAGTTTCGAGTTACCAGCTCGAGGTATGACAATGCCTGGAAGCGACACCCAGGACTGCACTCGCCACTAGAGGCGTGACCATGTCCCCGGTGCATAAACAAAACTCTGAAAAGGTAACGAAAAAGGGCAAAAAAACCCCCATCATAGGCACCCCAAATAGAACACCTTCTAGACAGGGCCCATGATGTTGTCGCTCCCACTGCAGTGTGCGAGTCCAGTCCCGCTGGGCACGCATCACCACCTGAACGGACCATGTAATGGCCCGTAACCCAGTGGGAGACAATATTACCAAAACAAAACAGGACCGATACGTAAGCGTGGCAGTCCTGTCCCACGACCGATCCGACAACAATTCCAGATCGGTCCACCCACGCACCAAGCCCAGACTCGGGCAGGCGTAGTGTAGTACCCTGTAAGTCCCTTGCACTGAACAGACCGTAGGACGTGAGCAACCCAGTCCGAGCACCAGAATTGCACGACAGGCTGGAAAGGACAGGACAGTCGTTCAGGCGGTGTTGGAGAAGCCAAGTGTGGGCCAAACCACACACAGAATATGTCACCCGTCACACCCCGGCATGCTTTTCCCATACAGTACTCTTTTTTTTCCTTCTTTTTTTAGAAAATACAGTTTTCAATACCTGGAAAAAATGCTTGTCCTGCTGGCCTGAGACCTTCCTGAGTTTGGGGGCAGCAGATTCATTGCCCCCCCTTTCTGGGTATTATCATTATGTACAGTTGGCAACCCTTACTGAAAAAATCAGATGGTGAAATAACTTTTATTGTAGAAAATAAATTTGCCTAAATTTGCCTTTGCCTTTAAATATGAATGTACAATAATTTGCAAAGCCTTTGCTTAGCCAGGCGTTAGAACGTCAGGGGAGCGAATTAGAATCCAGCCAAATGGACTTTGCCTGGAGGTGTATCTACCTAATGCAAATTCTTTTTGTCTTATTTTCTTTTTTCCTTTTCTTTTTTGTTCAGAAGCTGCGAAGGCTCTCACCCTTGACGAGGTATTTGCTGAGGAGGACATGGAAGTTGAAGTCGGAACAACAGGGACATTTCTGGCCGCCTTGAAGAGGTGCGTCGCCGAGTATCCCAGGAGCAGGGAGGAGTTCAGGGTGGGCGCCCCCGCGCCCAGGACTGCGTAGGGCCATGGGCCCTTGGTTGAGGGCCGAGAAATCCCTGTCGTGTTTCGATGAGAAAGTCGGCCCCCGAGCCTGGAGGCAAGAGGTGGGCCGCCATGGCCATCTCCATCTCCATTTGTGGGATGTTGGACAGCCCCTCCTCCCGTTCCTTCAGGCATTCGAGGCCTTTGAGGTCCGGGATGGGCGAGGAGTATGGCTTTGCCCAGGACTCGCGGAGGGACTCCAAGGTGGCGGGTGCGAGGGGGATGAGATTCTTTGTCACCCACTTCGTCCTGGCTCCTCCGATGCCGTCAAAGAGGGAGGTTTGAGGGGGAGGTCAGGACGGATCCACACCACGCCTGAGCGATCCGCCGCCCGGTGGAGTAGCTCGTGCATGCTGGCGTCATCCAGCTCTAAACCATTTAATTAGTGACACAAACAAAAAGGTCAGTGTCTTATTGAGAATGCCTTACAGCCAAGTAGTAATATTTTGTATTGTTAAATACTTGAACTGTAGGGATATTTTAATTGTATGATGAACAGAGCTGAATTATTATTATATGGACTGATCTATATGAAGATATCATTTAATAGTGACAAAAAGAGGTCAGTGTCTTACTGAGAATGCCATACAGCCAAGTATTTACCTCACTACAGTTACAGGGCCAATTTTACTCACCTTGTTTGGATGGATCAAAGTTCTCCAAGCTCTGCAAAGCTCTTTCTGAAGGCAGGCTTTCCCTTTGCACCCTGTCCCCTGATGATAATATAAAGGCAGACAGTGTTTTTTGTTTTTGTTTTTTATCCCACGATTTTGTAACCCTTTTTTCACCCGGTGCCAATTTTCTAAGTGATCCTGGGCGCTACACTCCCCCCACCAGCCTAGGGAGCCCAGGGCTCGTAGCGAGTGGAAGGAACACGTTGTTCCAACCAGTTCCTTTCCTCTCCATCAGGCGCCCCGGCTGTTATGGGGGAGGAGGTATAGCGACCAGGATTACTACATGTTTTTGTGAGGGTAGATCTGCTATTTTCAAATGGCCGAAATATATATATAGGGCTGAATGGTTATTGTGTTTTGTAATAATAATTCAAATCTAGAATGTAATTAGTAACTACAGTTTTTAAATAATTGTAGTGGAGTAAAAAGTATAATAATTGCCTCTGAGATGTAGTGGAGTAGAAGTAAAAGTACAGACAATTGGAAATACTTAGTTACTTTACATCACTGCCTGGTAGTCTATTACAACACAAATAATCATAACGTTAAACAGTAACAGGAGATCTACAAATAATTTGTTTATATTTACCATTTGTAAGCGACATGTACCTTGTCGACAACTATCCCCTTGAGGTTTTCACGATACACAGGATTTGCCAGCATATTTAGCCACTTCTCATTCAGCAACCAGGCCTCTGGACTGCCGAATACTAGCTGGAAGCATCCCTCTTCTATGTCCGTATCGCTGACGCTGTGAACACCAAGCTGCATAGCAGTGATTCCTAGCTTTGATGCCTCTTTTACCTGGTCCTCCATCAGCGCAATGAGTGGCGAAACAACGATGAAAATAGGATTGATGCCGGGGCTCTTGTTTAATTGCTGTTATTGAGTCTGCAATAACACCTCTTATGGCTGTTTTTATACGAACGCTAATGTAACCGCTAGTTAGCTCCGCCATGTTTGTTGTTGTGGTGGTAAAGGGTTCAGGGTCACGCAGCAGTTACGTCATAGTCTGGACCAGTCGGGCCCTAATTGGCCAACGAGCGATGTCAATCAAAGAACAATGAGCGAGCATGCTGATTAGAGAGGTAATTTTGTGATCTGGTTTACCAGGCTAGTTTGGCATAGCCCTTTACCATATTGCCGATTTTCGTAAAAAGTTACTGCACGGTTAGGCCGTGACAGAAAAAATGGCGGAAGAAGAAGAATAAAAGCAATGAATTCAAAGAGGGTCCAAAGGCCCTACGGCCTTGGCCCCTTAATAAAAGCAAGGAATGCAAACGGTCCGAAGGCCCTACGGCCTTGGCCCCTCAAAAATAAAGTGTAGCATAATAAGAAGGGACCAGCACTGAAGTGCTTGGCCCCTTAATTAATGGCCAGACCTGCTAAAAGATGGGGGAAGGACAGAAGATGGACGGACGGACGGACGGACGGACGGACGGACGGACGGATGGGCGGACGGACGGACGGACATATACAGATCAATAGAGAAGGGCGACACAGACGTATACAGACAGACATACAGACAATATGAGACAGTATAGATTACTGTCATTGTTCAAGTCATTATTTGTTACCTGAACAGATCACCTCCAGTCTGTCCCCAGAATTACCAGACTTCATCTTCAGTGAAGATTCAGATCCAACACAGAAAGATGTAATAAACCATACAGGTTGACATGAAGAACCACGACTCCATTTTGTGTCAGCAGCAAAGCCACAGGAAAGCTGTTTACACACTGTAGATGCTAGATTCAGGTCCCAGTCTGATGTAGAATCAGCCGCTGGTCTCCATTTTCCTTGGTGTTTCACTTCCAGTCTACCAGTGCAGTTATTGGTTCCTCCCACCAACCTGACATCATAAGACTCTATACAGAGACAATAGAATACGCAGTAAAAAGGTAATATTACTTTGATTACAATAAAAACCTTTCAGCTTACAATGATGTGTAGTTGTTTCGTTCGTGTTTTTTACCTGCTGTGTGGACTGTTGGTTGAACCTGGAGAGCTGAAGAGAAAAATCTCAAATTAATGAGCAGTTAATTAAACAGTCTTAAATGGAGCTCCTAGCAGAAGTTCAGGAGCAGGACCACATCTACAATCAGGCCATTTCCAATCAAGTCGCATCCGTTTACCAGAGATGGGAAAAGTAGAGACATTCTGTACTCGAGTATACAGATAAGTACAATAACTTGTGTAAAAAACAACTTTGGTAAAAGTAGAAGTACTCATTCAAATAATTACTAAAGTAAAAAAGTACAGGCTCTGAAATGTACTTTAAGAGTAAAAGTAAAAAGTATTTTTACCAGATGTTTATCTTTATGTGCAAAGCCAACGGTAATATATAAAAAAAAAGATCCCTACCAAACACACATCTTAAAACTGGCCCAGGATTGGTTTTACAAATTGTGATGTGATGAATCATGCAAGTAGACCCACCTCTTGAAATCTAATACAGCTGTGGTTCTTAACCTTTTTAGACAGAGTAACACCTCAGAAAATATTTGTCTTGCAAGTACCACCATTATGACTACTGTTAAAATACAGTAGTGTAGACCTAACCCACACATTGTCAACATACGGCCCTGGGGCCAGACCAGGCCCTTGGACCATCTCAATCCGGCCCTCGAAGTCCTCAAAGAAAAACAAAATGACCCCCCAATAATCTACATCTTAAAAGGCAGCATTATGTTAATATTTTTAGGGAAATTAATTTAACTCGACTCCAATGAATTATTAGTAATTAATACATGTGTACCATTTGAGTACATACCTGCATTGCATATTCCATCCGAATGTACTCAGATATTTTATGTTTATAATGTGACAGTGAAGGCTATTATACTGAGCAGTTTATACTGTTCAGTAGCTGAACAGTTTAAACAAATTATCCACAAACACTGGCATATTCTGAGATCTGACACACAGCTACATAATACCTTTTCCAAGCCTCCATTAATTGTATTTTCCCGTGGTCAGAATCTCAGAAATCATTTGGTCAAGTCTGCTTTACCCCCTGTTGTACCCCCGACTCAACGTTTATTGACACCCATTCCCAATGGCAATTACAAATGCGGCTCCTGTCCACAATGCAACAGTACTTACAAATGCCACAAGTTTAAGCACCCTCATTCCGGTAAAAGTATCCCTATCAGAGGTGTAATCACCTGTACAACAAAAGCCGTCATCTACCTACTCACATGCCCGTGTGGCAAATCATATGTGGGAATGACGACACGAGAACATAAGGCTCATATAGCAGAGCACCGCAGCACCATTAGGTGCAAGAACATGAACTACCCTGTTGCCGCTCACTTTGTGGATTCCAACCACCCTGTCTCTTCTTTACACTACATTGGGATAGAAAAGGTCCCTGTACCAAGAAGAGGGGGAGAGATGGACCAATTACTTTTAAAACGCGAGGCTTTCTGGATTCAGACTCTTAAAACCCTTACCCTATTTGGCCTAAATGTAGATTTTGACCTTAAATCATTTTTATAAAAATAAAAAATATTTTTGTATAAATACGCTTGACTTTTTTTCCCCTCTGATTCGCAGGCGGCCTATCCCCACCTCAGAGGCTCAGAATTATATAGGGGACATGAATAAAATTAAGGACATGTTATTTGTTTATTTCTTTAACTTTCTTGACTGTATCTGATTCCTATATTAATGTGTATTGCAAAGATTGTTTTTGTACTTTATTGATTTTCTTCTCTGTATGGTGCTATTTTCTTTATTTTCGTTATTATATGTATGCATTTGCAAAAAAATCTCATATATTTATTTGTCAAATTGGCAAGGAACTAAACCTTCCAGACACTCACCAGTAGAGTGGTTAGTCATGTGGTATAATCCCTCCTTAATTATTCAGGAATGTGAAACAGCACCTGATCCTGATGGCCCATCACAGGGACATGGCCCATTAGAACCCGTGTCCTCCAAGTTCTTTGTGATTGGTTGTATGACTCTTAGGCACCATATTTAACACATCGGGTGCCAATCACCGTCTGAACCGTGTGTTTACATAGTAGCGCTCTGGTGCCGTTCATGTTCTGAACCGTGATTTCAGTCTTTTTGTTTTTTTCGTTTTTCGGGCGGGCGGGGCTAGAGCAGCTCTGGGAGCACCCATTGTAATCCTGCGAAGGAAGTGCCAGATCCCTCACCGGAAACAAAAAAAATATTCCCATCCGCTTCCTGTCTATTTCCTACTTTGAAACGCCTATATCTCCGAATCTGTTTCCTGTGGGGAAAACCGGTCATGCGCGATGCGCAATCCCCCCCCCGTTGTAACTCGCGAGGGAAATGTTATGGTTCCAGGCTGTAGCCAGGCTCATGGCACATGAATGGATGCTTTTTTTTGCGTGGATTTGCTTGTAACGCACGCGGAAGCTTTAAACAGCAAAGCGCAGTCAATGGGGAGAATGCTGGCACCCACGGTAAGTTGTTATGAAAAAATGCTGGCACCCGATGTGTTAAGTGTCACTAGCATGTTGCTCTGCATATACCCTGAAGAAGGCATTTGTGCCGAAACGTTGTTACTTTTTACTCTGCGTCCTATAATAAATTTGTACTTTGGTTATAACGGTGCGTGCGGCCACTTCTTGTCTTTTGACAATTTACCTTTACAGTGAAACAGTCTGCCATGGATCCAATGCAATGGGCCCTATTTTGTGTGGCGTCTTATGCCTATATTTCCACAATCACGCCAGAGGGCCACATTGCAGATACTGTCGGGCAGAAACCTCTTATCTATTTTTTTTTGTAAATTAATGCTGTACTTTGCCATGCTATGTTACACAAAAATAGCAAAAATAGCTGATCTACAAGCTCAAAACGGGTCGAGTTTTGAGCTTGTAGATCTGCTATTTCGCTGTTCCGCTGGTTCATGGCTTTACTTTTTGTGTTGATATCCTCATTGGGGAATCTTAGATCGCTTCATATAAGAACTGTGTTCCAAAAATAAACACACCACCCTGGCGATTTTACTCATATGGATATGAAGCATCGACTGAAGGTGTAAATGTACACATTTACCCTAAGAGTAACACAATATAAACACTAGAAACGAGTCAAACGACCCAAAGACTACATTTCCCATGAACGCGGCTGCTGTGGGGACAGTGATTTTAGACCCGGAAGTAGTAGTTCTTAAGACTTTTAAGGCAGAATTAATTCCATTTTCGCCAGAAACAGGCTGTATCAAATATGAATGAATATCATAAACGATGCAGAGCCACCCCCCTGACAGAAACGCCAGGCTGGTGTGTTTATGTTTGGAACACAGTTCTTATATGACGTGATGTAAGATTCCCAAATGGGCATTTCAAAACAAAAAATAAAGCCACGAACCCGTGGAACAGCGCCCTCTAGTGGCAGTGACGTCAGACTTCGGCGCTCAATTCAGCTATACTGTATATGGACAGTTAACACAGGAGACAAATTTAGTCCTAATAAAAATATCACAGTTACATTATGATAGCACTAAAACTGGCACTCCCACCCATAGACAGACAGACAGACAGACAGACAGACAGACAGACAGACAGACAGACAGACAGACAGACAGACACAGACAGACAGTAAAGATTAGTGTCATTGTTGAAGTCATTGTTTGTTACCTAAACAGATCAGCTCCAGACTGAAGGAGGAAACCTCAGACCACATTCTTACACACTTCCTCAGTGAACATTCAGATCCAACACAGTTAGATGTAATCCGCCATGCAGGTTGAACTGTATAACCATGTCTCCATTCTGTAGAAACAGCAGAGCCACAGTGCAGCTGTCTACACACTACAGATGATAACTTATGGTTCCGATTAGGGGACACTGGTCTCCATTGTCCCAGGTGTTTCATCTCCACTCTACCAGCACAGTGTCTGACTCCTCCCACCAACCTGACATCATCAGACTCTGTACACAAACAATAGAATAAACAGTTAAATAAAGTAATATTACTTTGATTAGAAGAATAACGTCTAGGTTACAATCTATAATATGTATATGTTTATTGATGTTTGTTTACCTGTTGTGTGGAGAGCCTGGAGAGCTGAAGACAAAAAATATAAAATGAATGAGTTTGAGTGTAACCAATGGTGGAAGAAGTACTTGAGTAAAAGTATCAATACCACAATGTAGAAATACTCTGTAGTAAAAGTATCAATACCTCATTGTAGAAATACTGTGTTACAAGTAAAAGTCTGGTATTCAATGTGGCTTGAAAAACAAATAGAAAACAATCCTTTAACATGAAAGGTGCCTAGATTTTTTTTGTTGTGATCACGTGATTTCTGGGTGTACTCTTCTTTGGTGGTGCTTGGATCATTCACAGGCTTAGATCTATCGATTAGATCTACTCACCATAAAGGAGCAGAGAGGTCAAAATCAGCCAAAGAACCATCTTCATCCTGCTGTCTGGTCCCTGCAGATACATTCACTCACTGTCTGCTCTGTGTCTGAAGCTCTACAGATACCTTCACTCACTGTACTATGATACTGTGTCCTGATATGCCCCCTCATAGCCTTCCTAAACACGCACGCACACACGCACGCACGCACGCACGCACGCACACACACACACACACACACACACACACACACACACACACACACACACACACACACACACACACACACACACACACACACACACACACACACACACACACACACACACACACACACACAAATAATGTTTGCAAAACACGTCTTTCTACAGACTCTTACAGACTGTGTCTGAAACCTCACATAGAAGCCATTTCACTGTTGCTTCTATTATTATTCTTCTGCCTACACATACGTCATGTCCTAGTAATATGAGCGAATAGGAGACGGGGATCAACGTCACGTGATTCTCTTGTTTGACCTGGCAAAAACCTGTATGTGTGTCTCAAAGAATATGATTATTGTCAGAATCGCGGAAAGTTTAGAATATCCCGGTCCCATTTTCATTTTTCACAAGACCAGTGATTGTTGCAATGACATACACTACAATACTTCACATATGTTGAAACAAGGACAAGGGGAAATTATGGCTTTTCATCTTTCCAATGTATTATAGGATTATCATGCCAATAAAGCATTTTGGTTTGAACATTGAGCTGCACCTGTGGCCAAGCTGGATGTTTGTTTTTCTATTCTGCACCAGTGTTTACTCAGCACTCTGGACTCTGAGCTACTGGCTCCTCTGTGTGAGATCAATATATCACTTCAATAATGTATTCATGTATGTATAATGTATGTTAGACCAGTTAATGGGTCCTGTGTGTGAGATCAACACATATATATATATATATATATTTTTTTTTTTTTTGCACAAACTTTGGACTCTCAACAATAAGTGTTTCAGGATACAGGAAGCATTGTCTCCTCCATATGTGGTGACTGCCAATTATCACAGATACTGAACAGAATTTATCCAATGGCTTATTGGGCATACAGGCCTCTCATAACAAATGTATGAATATTGCCGAGGCTTCCAAATATGAAAACAAGCAGTTTACATTTGTAACCAGGCTGTATAATAGCATCCTTAAGACGTTGTTACTTTTGCACCTTGGTAAGGAATGCCTCTTCCAGGCTTTGGTCGAAAGTACAACCTACTTCTAAAATGGTCACATCTCTACTGTCCTCATCATCAACAACAACATAGCTAGTGTATTAGCTGTTGTAACATCTGAAAAGGCATACTTTTCATTACACAGTTTGAACATGGCAGTTGAAACACAAGAGTGCTTATACATTTTGGCAGATGATGAAATGTATGAACTTATGTCCTTAACTAATATATCAACAATCCTGTAGTGCCTAGCAATGTATATTCCCTTATATACATAGCAGCCATTCAGAATATGTGACAGAGTAACTGGATTGTGGTCATGGTGCAGACAATGAGGAGGAAATTTATTAGGGAACCACAGAGAATGATTGAGGCCCTGTTTAGACGACACCGGTCTCTAGAGAAAACGGCGAAATAAAATAAAAATAAAATATCAAATGTGCCTTCAGTTTAGACGGCAACAGCGTTTTGGGGGGTTGAATCCACAACAAAGTGAAACCACCTTCCAGAGTGGAAATCTTTGAAACACTCCGCGTCCCGTCTCCATGTAAACAGGAAAAACGGAGGAAACGACAGCGTGTGACATCGTGGCTCACGTCGGCTCACGCCACGTGCAGATGTAAACAACAGCTATGTGATAGGAAGTAGAACCACCTAGCCACCTGGCATGCACACTTCAGTGTTTGCGATCACTGTTGCGTCACCGTGTAAACACTGAATAAAAAGTGATAATGCAACACGGGACTTTGCTGTTTTCTCTAGAGACCGTTGTCGTCTAAACGTGGCCTGAGACTGGTTGGAAGGACCAATCTGGCTTTGACTGTAAAGGTGGCTATATTCTCATCAATTGCATCATTTTTGAATATTGTATGACAGACGGTGTAATCTGCAACAGGAAGGCAAGCTAGCTTTCCTTGTAGTTTTAAACCAGTCCAGTTTTGTTGTTGTTTTTGCTGTTGTAACATACAAGATACCTCGTGCATTAGCTGGTGATAAATGGTGTTCTGTATCACTAGTAGAAGCCCTTACTGCGATCAAACAGCTGGTAATAATGTCCTCAGTCCGAGTCAGGTCGAACCCAATGCTGCGATTCTCCAGTTCTCATACAGAGGTTGTTGAGGTCATTTGTGTCGAAATGAATGTTTTCTGTTAATATAAGTACTTCTCCCCATTTTCCAGTCCTAATATTATCAGGGCCGGTGCTTCCATGTAGGGGACCTAGGCCATTGCCTAGAGCGGTAAGCTTGGAGAGGCGGTAATACTTAAACACTTAAAATTAAGAACTGAATTGTAAAAAATAATCTATATACATATATTACATATTTATTAACAACAATCCACATTCTATTGTGCCAATAGAAACACATGTAATGAGATCAATAGTTGTGTAGCTCAGACTCTGATGGTTCACTGTGTGACAATCTATGACCTGAATGACTAATGAACAATAACAAAAACACCTGGGCTGCATAGACATGTATTGTGTACAGTAAGATCAATAGATTAACACATTAAACGCCAAGAGCGTAGTCCTACGGTCCATTAAATCCAACTGTTATGCGCCGAGACCGTAGTGCTACGGTCCGGGTGCTTTTTCCTTTTTTTCAAATATTTTTTTTTATTTTCTACACGGACCATTTTCAGTGTAACACCACCGGAACGGAACTATTTGCGATCCGGTTTTGCCGTTCCCGTCGGCCTCCATTCTAAAGCGCACACAAAAACGCCATTTTCTCCCTTGTAGTTTTTTCTCCTCGGTCATCACTGTTTAACATAAACCGTTCTAACTACAACATGGATGCCCCGTTTGACATGTGGTCTGCACTGGTAGACACAGGGACATGTGCACGATGTTTACAAACAGTACATCGCGCATTCTTAAGGATTTTAACGGGGTCTATGGCGACGTGAAAAAAACAAAAAACAACAATAAAACCTTGGCACTGGTGAGTACATTATGAGATTAACCTCTGGCGGTGGATGTGTTAATGTATTGATAACACATTACTGATAGATATAATGACTTGATGAAACACCATGAGGGTGGAGACAGACACGGTCCAATGTGAGCTGATCTTCACAGAGCTCTTGTTCCCTGTAGGTGTCATTGTATTCTGACTTGTATCCTCATGAATGTTTTCACCATCAAGACTTTATCGGCCTCTTCTGAACCTCACTTGGTCTTTATGGTACATTGGACCGGTGAGTTCAGTGTAAATGTTCAAACCTTGACTGAGGCGATGGACAGTTATGTAATGGATGTGACATGAACTCCTTAGATATCCACCTCATACACGTGGTGTCCTGATTCTTCACTGGGTCCAGCTTCAGACCCTCCTGGGAGATCTATGTCATCATACTGGTATTCTGTCTCTTCACTGGGTCCAGCTTCAGACCCTCCTGGTAGATCTATGTCGTCATACTGGTGGTATTCTGTCTCTTCACTGGGTCCAGCTTCAGACCCTCCTTGGAGGTTTATCTCTTCATACTGGTGGTATTCTGTCTCTTCACTGGGTCCAGCTTCAGCATCGGAACCAACAGTGTTGTAATCTGAGTTCCCAGAAGTTTTCGCCGGCTCGGCGAGGAACTTCTGGGCCAAACCCCCTGTATTTGTGGGCGGGATGTACGTCACGCTCTGAATCTGAGCGGACACGCCTCTTACCGGTTGCAACTCGTCTAAAAAGTCCGACGAGAGGCAAACAGCAGTACACAACAATGGCGGTCGAAATTTCTCAAGGGGAAATTGCTTCCCGTCGATCCTATTTAGATGCAACACCCACTGCATGTGGATCGCGCCCCCTATTCTTCATTGGCTGTTGATTTGAATCACAACGCAGTGGCCGCGCCCCCGCTGTCCAAACTCCGAGGCAATGCCTCCCAGACTAACAGTGTTGTAATAAACCATCTCAACGTTCTCCTGTCCTACATCATAATAAAGTCCAGTCTCCACTCCTGTCCTCTGCCCTCTGATGGCCTAAGAAACACAGCAGCACACTACTTTATCTTACTGGATCAGATCAGGTTCTCTTCAATACAAACAGTGTAACTACTTCATTTCAATTTTTAAATTACGGTCTGATATTGAATAAATATGAAGAATAATTGAATAATAATTGAATAAAGACGTGTATATTACCTTCCAGACATGATAGAGGACATAGCTTATCACCAACAACAGGAGCACCGTTACGACTGTAACTTTGAGGATGTTAGATGTCAAATGAGAAGCTGTGAGAGAAATATTTTAGATCATCAAACATCATGTAAAGATCACCTCTGAAAAGTGTTATTTGATATAAGTATTTCAACATTTGTGAATTTATGTCATATTAAAGTGTGCTTTATGTAATTTGCTTGATTGAAAAGTCAATTAAATTCTGGTTACCTGTGACAGTGACAGAGAGGAACTGGCTCTTATAGTAGAAGTCAGTTGAGTAAACATTGATGTGATATACACAACTGTAGTTCCCGTGGTGGGTGAGGTTTGCTACAGTAAACAGGAAGTTGGCAGAGTGATTGACAGCTGGCTTGGCGTAGTTGTGTGTTGTGTTGGATCCAGTGAAGGTGAGGTGGAAGGAGCCTCCTGGGTATTGTGGCTGGATGTAGCAGCTGATGGAGAAGTTGTAACCCTCCATCACCTGTGGCCCCTGATGCTGGCCCTCAGAAACCCCGTTCATGGAGGAGGAGTAGAAGGTGATGTTTGGATTAAACAGCAGATCTGTAACATTCAGAGGTGATACACTGAATCAACATAGTTATAAACAGAGAGTGATATTTATTGGTTATTATTTCATCATGCGTCTCGCAAGCCAATCAAAGCAAAGGGTCTGAATAGAGTTAGCCAATCACGGTTGGCTGACTCACGGTTGGCTGACACCCGAAAAGGGTGTGAATAGAGTCAGCCAATCACAGTACAGGGAAAGACGAATTCCCAACCACGTCACATCCATCCGGCCTGACGATGGGATTTTCAGAAAAACGGCTGTAACACAGTTGCTGTTTTTTTGCATTGAAAACCACCGTTTCCAGCCCCAAAATGGCGGATCGCGGTTGGAATGTTGTGGTTCCTCTGAATACACAGATCCCTCCCTCTACCCACGGGGACTATTCTTTTTGTTTTTTTGGAACACAATGTCGCTTCCACAGCATTTCAAATATAATGTGTTAACAGACAGATGACTCATTGTATCTGATTCTGAACTGAGGAAAACATACAGATTTATCAAGAATAATGAATACTATTGTGATTTTTTTCAGAATTAAGTCACATTTCAAATCAAAAGTTATTGGTCAAATGTAATGAAAGTAGAACATGTATTTAGGTCCTCATTTATCCTAAAACTGAAGTGAATGTGCAAACACAATACGATAGATAGATAGATAGATAGATAGATAGATAGATAGATAGATAGATAGATAGATGGAAGTCACTGTTTTACCTGAACAGATCACCTCCAATCTGGCTGTGGAATTTCCAGAAACCTTTGTTCCACACTCTCTCAGTGAAGACTCGGACCCAACACAGGAAGATGAAATCCACCAAACAGGTTCACGCGTAAAACCAGAATTCAACTTTCTTGAAAAAGCAGAGCCACAGTCCAGCTGTCTACACACTACAGATGATGACTTCAGGTTCCAGTCAGACCAACCATCCACTGGTCTCCACGTTCCCTGCTGTTTAATCTCCAGTATACCAATGCAATTACTGATTCCTCCCACCAACCTGACATCAGCAGACTCTGTACAGAGTGAAGAGAGTAAACATTAAAGACAAAAGTAATTAATTAATTAGAAAATGATAATCCAAACCAAAAATGTAGTTTGAATTTTACCTAAGCAGGTGAGTTCAACAGTCTTGTTAGGTGATATGGTGTGTCTAGTTGAGTCTGAGGTTCTACAGTCCAGGAACAAAGTCTCGTTGCCTTCACACTGGAACTCTTTGGTCCACATTGAAGTGTTCACCTCTCCAAAGAGCACCCCCTGGAGGACTGAAGGAGCCTCACAGCCAAGCTCCCTACAGACCACCTCTGCATCCTGCTGGTCAAAGTCACCTTCACACACTGAGACCCATGACTGATCAGACTTCACCTCCACTCTGCCTGAACACCCACTAGTCCCATTCACCAACCTTACAGACTCTGAAAAGAGAGAGAGAGGGAGAGAGAGAGAGAGAGAGAGAGAGAGAGAGAGAGAGAGAGAGAGAGAGAGAGAGAGAGAGAGAGAGAGAGAGAGAGAGAGAGAGAGAGAGAGAGAGAGAGAGAAAGTACATTTCAAATCTTACACTTTGATAGGCTGATGATAAAAAACATGATTGTCAGCGGTATGAACAATCATACTTTATAGATTACTCACTAAAAGTAGAAGCTTTTTCACTATCATTACTGGTGTTCAAACAAAACAACACAATTCCCTCGCTCTAGACACCGATGGAAGTTGCTGTCACAGACGGGACCGTACCTATTAGTCCAGTTCTATATGTCCAAAAAAGAAGGTTCGTTAAAATTTTCGGGGGATTATAAAAACTATACATTTTTGGAAACTTCAGAGTATAACAAATCAGAAAATCCATGATTCCATTTGCGCAGAAGCCAATATGGTGGCCATCTTGGATTTTGCAAAATGGCGACCTTTGAATACTCGTTTTTCAATATCTCGACTTCTAGATTACATAGGATCTGGATTCTAGTGGCTAAATCTACATTTTTAAGGTCAGGAAATCCAATAGTGCTAATTAAAAATAAGTTCAAATGATCAATGGCACAGATTTGGTCATAATCCTTGATTTTGGTGGTAAAAATGTAATATTCGTTTTTCCACTATTTTGACTTCTAGATTACATAGGATCATGATTCAAGTGGTTAAATCTACATTTTTCAGGAAATGGTGCTAATTAAAATCAGTGATCAATAGCACATATTTACATAACAATCTAGAATTGTAATATATGATTATCTGAAGAGACAGAGACAGATGATTTCTCTCATTGACACAAGGTTGCGTCATTTATTTACACAAGCACAAACTAGACCAGTCTATACATCATCCTCACTATCATCATTGCTGTCACTACCCAATGTATCTTGACAGTCTTCATCATGTTGGCAGTCAGCAGTACACTGACATAGCTCCGTACAGGGTAGCCCCACTGATCTGCATGAACATCTAAGTGAAGAACAGTCTGCTTTACAGTGACATCTGACCATCTCAATGATTGCCTCTGGTGCTGGGAGGGACTCGGTTGTAACTGGTTTCAGCTGGCCGTCCTTGTCCTTGTAGTAGCCATTGTTGAGTGGGTCAAGGAACTCCTGCTGAGCAATGTGTGCCTGACTCCACACTCTGGCCTGGATATGGACTCTTAGGACATGCTGCTTGAGAGCACCAAGGGTGGGTGGAAGCTTGTCCCCTTCTGCCATGTGTTTACAGAATAGATGCCATCTCAGCTTAGGGATGTTTTCGATTTTGATCCCCTTTGGTAAGTATGCAGTGCATACAAACTTAGCTACTATAGTTAGTAGATCCTCTGTCACATCACTGGTTTGAGAAAGCATCTTCAGAGCCTCGAGGACATCATCACCAGCTTTGAGGTACTGTAGCTGTTCCACCAGGTAGGTTTGCCTATCCTAGAAAATTTCCCAGTGTTGTCTGCTCCTGTAAAGGCATGAAATGCAGGCAAAGCTTTGGCTCGGTCTGCACCCAGAATTTTCCATATTGGTGCCACTTCCAAAATCCCAGATGTCAGATGTCAGTGTACTGCTGACTGCCAAAATGATGAAGAGTGTCAAGATACATTGGCTATAGTGACAGCAATGATGATAGTGAGTGATATTCTGCAAACACAAGGTAGAAGGGGACAAGCTTCCACCCACCAATGGTGCTCTCAAGCAGCATGTCCTAAGAGTCCACATTGCTCAGCAGGAGTTCCTTGACCCACTCAACAATGGCTACTACAAGGACAAGGACGGCCAACTGAAACCAGTTACAACCGAGTCCCTCCCAGCACCAGAGGCAATCATCAGTGGAGCTACCCTGTAAGGAGCTATGTCAGTGTACTGCTGACTGATAGTGAGGATGATGTATAGACTGGTCTAGTTTGTGTTTGTGTAAATAAATGACGCAACCTTGTGTCAATGAGAGAAATCGTCTGTCTCTGTCTCTTCAGATAATCATATATTACAATTCTAGATTGTTATGTAAATATGTGCTATTGATCACTGATTTTAATTAGAACCATTGGATTTCCTGAAAAATGTAGATTTAACCACTTGAATCATGATCCTATGTAATCTAGAAGTCAAAATAGTGGAAAAACAAATATTACATTTTCCCCCCAAAATCAAGGATTATGACCAAATATGTGCCATTGATCATTTGTACATATTTTTAATTAGCACCATTGGATTTCCTGACCCTAAAAATGTAGATTTAGCCACTAGAATCCAGATCCTACGTAATCTAGAAGTCGAGATATTGAAAAACGAATATTCAAAGGTCGCCATTTTGCAATATCCAAGATGGCCACCATATTGGCTTCTGCGCAAATGGAATCATGGATTTTCTGATTTGTTATACTCTGAAGTTTCCAAAAATGTATAGTTTTCCTAATCCCCCGAAAATTTTAACGAAATTACATATAGAACAGGACTATATGTTCCCCGGGTCCTATGTTCCCCGTTTTCCTAGGGAGAGCAGGAAACATAGGACCTAACCTAAACCTAACCCTAACCCTAACCTTAGTGGGGGAACATAGAACCCGGGGAACATAGGGATGACCCCTCACAGACCCACAATAATATTGAGATATATTTGTTATTGTGATATCACGATAATGACAATCTTGTTGCATCACTACAAAACAATATATACAGTAAAAAATACATGAACACATTAATATTTAGTTCTCAACCTCCTGGGGTTGCAGTGGGGGTGCAGCACCCAGGGCTGGTGTTGTGACCATACCCTCAGCACCCCTACTTCCTGTGGCTGTGAAACAAACAGTAAATATTACTGTTGTTGAAGTAGTAGTTTGTTACCTGAACAGATCACCTCCAGTATGTACAAGGAAGTAGTTGACATCTTTGTTCCACACTCCCTCAGTGAAGACTCAGACCCAACACAGGGAGATGTAATCCTCCACACAAGTTTATGTGTAGATCCAGAACTCCTTTCTGTTGAAACAGCAGAGCCACAGTCCAGTTGTCTACACACTACAGATGATGACTTCAGGTTCCAGGCAGACCAACCATCCACTGTTCTCCACTCTCCCTGGTGTTTCATCTCCAGTATACCAGTACAGTTATTGGTTCCTTCTACCAACCTGACATCATCAGACTCTGTAGAGACAAGAAAGTACATGTAAAAACCCCAAAATCTATTATGTTCATTATAAAATGATAACCCCAACCTAAAGTGTAGTTTGTTTTTTACCTGAGCAGGTGAGTTCAACAGTCTTGTCAGGTGAGCTGGTGTTTCTAGTTGAGTCTGAGGTGCTACAGTCCAGGAGAACAGACTCGTTGCCTTCACACTGGAAGTCTTCGGTCCACACTGGAGTGTTTACTTCTCCATAGAACGCCCCCTGGAGGACTGAAGGAGCCCCACAGCCAAGCTCCCTACAGACCACCTCTGCATCCTGATGGTCAAAGTCACCTTCACACACTGAGACCCACGACTGATTAGACTTCACCTCCACTCTGCCTGAACATGAACTAGTCCCATTCACCAACCTCACTGACTCTGGAGAGAGAGAGAGAGAGAGAGAGAGAGAGAGAGAGAGAGAGAGAGAGAGAGAGAGAGAGAGAGAGAGAGAGAGAGAGAGAGGTTAAGTTATAAGACTCCATGGCATATTTTACGCATGGGGGAGTGTCCATGTGTTAATTTAGGGCACAATGCGGTACCTGCTATACTGCACCTTGACTTATAAATATTCACAGCATACCGCTAAGACGTGGTCAGACCACGTCTAAGTGCAAAAATAAATGGTAGCTTGAAAGGACACCAGCAGTTTAACTACGCAGTACTCAGTCAATTCTAAACCGATTCTAAAAATTCTCTATAGCTGTGAAGGGTCTTCTTTCATATGTATCAGTCATGAATGTCTCTCCATCAAACAATATCAAGCAAAAAGCTAATGTCGGCCCAGGATGGGCGCAGAGCCTATGGGTGTACAGTATAGGCAGCCAAAGATAACTCACATTTAAATAAACCACAACTCGGTCAATTCTAAACTGATTTTAAATTCTCTATAATCTGTGAAGGGTCTGTTTTCAGTCATGATTGTATTGTATTGTCTCTCCATCAAACAATATCAAGCAAAAAGGAAACATCAGGCATGGTGCAGACAATCCCCTCCTGGAGGTTCCCCTTGTGTGGAAGTCCCATGTATGGGTTCTCATAACCCAGCAACACTAGGCAAATTACGCCACTGCTTGGAGATCAGATATTTTGGCAGCAGTAGCTTGTGTCTTTGGTCCTTTCAATGTGAGGCTTGCTCTCATCGCTTAACGCATGGATAATAGCACTGTGTCTTGCGCTGATCTTAAAGGGAATGGCAGCGGGTACTCTGATTGGATTGATTAAAGTAACGCCCAAACGCACCCATGACTAATTCAGGGCAGTTTTACCGCATAGCACCTTGGTGCAGTGCGCACATTACCGCACCCATAATAGCAAAATGGCATTGGTCACGCCTCCACTTCTTAAATTAAATGATATGAACAGTTCTTACATTTAAAGTCCTTAATAGAGCTCAGAGTGTCTAAAATACAGTCTAAAATAAATGAATACAATATGGAAATACATAATCAATAAACAAAAACACATTCATAATTAAGTAAAGAGGAAAAAATAACAAACTAAAATGAATCATCATCATCAGCATCATCATCATCATCATCATCATCATCATCAGATCCTTCCCAATAGCTCATAGGAGACGAGTCCCTACACATACACACATGCCATACACGCACACACAACGAATGCATCCACACACGTTTGCACACATGAACGCATGCACACTGATAGAATGATGAATGGATAGGAAGACACATAGACAAACAGATGGAGAGGGCAATATAGAAAGACAAGATGGACAAACAAAAAGACAGAAAGACAGAAAGGCAGACAGACAGACAGACAGACAGACAGACAGACAGACAGACAGACTAAATGAGTGCCTGTAAAGATTGCTGTCATTGTTCAAGTCATTGTTTTTCGTTACCTGAACAGATCACTGTGGGTCTGCCTGTAATCAAACCTTTCCGTTTTATACCAAAAGTCTCCATTATGACACAGCCGCTCAGTGAAGACTCAGAACCAGCACAGTAAGGTGTAATCCTCCATACAGGTTGATGTGTAAAACCAGAGCTCCTTTCTGTTGAAACAGCAGAGCCACAGTCCAGCTGTCTACACACTACAGATGATGACTTCAGGTTCCAGTGAAACCCACCATCCACTGGCCTCCATTCTCCCTGGTGTTTCATCTCCAGTTTACCAGTACAGTTGCTGATTCCTCCCACCAACCTGACATTACCAATCACTGTAAAGTGTCAATAGCGTAAACATTAATGCAATACAATGACTTGTTTTATATAATAATAATACAAAGCAAGAAAATAGCTTGTCTCTTACCTGAACAGGTGAGTTCAACAGTCTTGTTAGGTGAGCTGGTGTTACTAGTTGAGTTTGAGGTTCCACAGTCCAGGAGTACAGATTCGTTGCCTTCACACTGGAACTCTTTTGTCCACATTGGAGTGTCCACTTCTTCATAGAGTGACCCCTGGAGGACTGAAGGAGCCCCACAGCCAAGCTCCCTACAGACCACCTCTGCATCCTGCTGGTCAAAGTCATCTTCACACACTGAGACCCACGACTGATTAGACTTCACCTCCACTCTGCCCGAACACACACTAGTCCCATTCACCAACCTCACAGACTCTGAAGAGAGAGAGAGAGAGAGAGAGAGCGAGAGAGAGAGAGAGAGAGAGAGAGAGAGAGAGAGAGAGAGAGAGAGAGAGCTTTATTTAGAATCAATGAGAAACAATAGCATCTTGAGAGAAATAATCATTACTTAAAATGAACCACAAGTAACATGTAGTAACATGATTACTACATGAAAGCATTGTAAACGCATCAGATACAAGTTGTTTAACTGTACTTTAAAATATATAGAAACACATAAACATAAATGAATAACAATAATTGCATAAAAACAGAGGAAAAACATTGTCAAAACAATGCTAATCATCATTATCATCATCATTTACAATTTAGGCATTTAGCAGACGCTCTTAATCCAGAGTGATTTACAGTAGAGTTCTCAAATTCTGCCCGAACCCGGCCCTATCCGAGCCGACGTTTTCTGGCCGGAATCTATTACCTCAAAAAGGAAATCTCAACTGCCCCTAGCGGCTTAGCGGTAAGGCAGACGGAAATGGCAGTGGGTGTGTTGGACTCAAAGTAAACTTTACTCAGGTATCTAGTTTGTCGCCGTCCCATCTTCCTAGCCCGTGGTATTGAAGAAAAACGGGCCACAATGGCCAAGACTCAATCGAAAATAGGCTAAAGTGGCCGTTTTCAAGATGTTTTGGCCATCATCTCTGGAACGGAAGGTTCAATCTGCTCATTGCTCTTGTTGGATGCATAACCTTGAAGCCATTAACCCATTAAGACCTGAGGCGGTTCTTAAAAATGTTTTTTTTTTCAAAAATAGCAGATCTACAAGCTCATAGCGCGGCACTCGGTGCCGCGCTATGAGCTTGTATATCTGCTATTTTTCAATAGCCAAATAAATCTTAAAGTGACACAGATGCGTTCCAGGTCTTAAAGGGTTAAACACATAATGACATAAAAGTATGGTAAAAAATAGTAATCTAATAATAAAGTAATACATAAGTAAACCAATAATCTAATAATAACTAATATATACGTAAACCAAGAACCTATCATCTTTTCTTAAATTTTACTGCCACTTTTGTTTTATTTGAGTATATCTGTATGTATTTTGTGCCACTTGCTTTATTCTCTGATCGTCTGTAATAGTTTTTATCCAAAGTTTCATCACGATTGTTCTTTTTATTCTGTTCTGTAAAGCACTTTGTGACTTTTATGGAAATGTGCTATATAAATAAATGTATTATCATTATCATTATCATCAGCCTGTACATTGAAACTATACATACTATAGGATGCCAGGTCAACAATGACCTGGCAATATAGCACAGAATGTTTTCCTATTGTGCCTGAAGTGAAAGCACAGAGCATCCTTAATAAGCAGGATAATCAATGGGGAGCAAGTCATAATTGAGAAATAAACCCCGGCGGGGTGATTATACCCTGACTGCTGCTGTGCTGCAACAAAAACATCTGATCAGATATTTGTGTGCAGCAGTAGCACTAGCGCACAAATACTGTAAGAGAGGCGCCTCGTTTGTCTCAACAACCACTCATCAAACAGACAAGACAGTGGTAATTTATTCTTTGATTTGAGTAATGAAGGATTAAGTGCATGAATATGGAAATAATGCTTCTCTCTGGCTTGTGTTCTTCTTTCATCTTTGTTTACCTGTTGAGTTGTGTGTTGGTGTAACCTGGAGACCTGAGGAGAAAAATCATCAAATGAATGAGTTTCGCTGTAGCAGAGTACATTGATCCTCTCTACAACAGCAAATTGTTGATGTGTTTGATGATATTTATTGATTAAAATAAGTTGTATAGAGGAATATCAATGTACAGTTTGTTTGATGATTGCAAATAACTTTCATTTTGTCACCTTCTGTGATTCTAATTACTGCATCATACCAAGAGATAATCCATTGGACTGAATTGAATTTATTCACTCTCCGAATGTTATTACAAATGTATGCAGTACTTTTAGATTCCTATCACATATAATAGTTCAGACTTTAATAAGTAATAATCCAAACAAAATAGTTTGTCTTTTACCTGAACATGTGAGTTCAACTGTCTTGTCAGGTGAGCTGGTGTTTCTAGTTGAGTCTGAGGTTCTACAGTCCAGGAGAACAGACTCGTTGCTTTACACTGGAACTCTTTGGACCACATTGAACCCTCCACTTCTCCATAGAGCGCCCCCTGGAGGACTGAAGGAGCCCCACAGCCAAGCTCCCTACAGACCACCTGTGCATCCTGCTGGTCAAAGTCACCTTCACACACTGAGACCCACGACTGATTAGACTTCACCTCCACTCTGCCTGAACATACACTAGTCCCATTCACCAACCTGACAGACTCTGGAGAGAGAGAGAGAGAGAGAGAGAGAGAGAGAGAGAGAGAGAGAGAGAGAGAGAGAGAGAGAGAGAGAGAGAGAGAGAGAGAGAGAGAGAGAAAAAGAAAAAGAAAAAGAAAAAGAAAAAGAAGAGAGAGAGAGAGAGAGAGAGAGAGAGAGAGAGAGAGAGAGAGAGAGAGAGAGAGAGAGAGAGAGACAGAGAGAGAGAGAGAGAGAGAGAGAGAGAGAGGTATTGCATAATATGGAGAGAGAGTAATACATGAATCTTTAAAGAATGCATCTGGAACGATGAACAGAAATGGCACACAGAAGCCACACAGACATGCAGATATAGAGGGACAGATGTATGCACAGTAGAGACAAGCTATAGAGTGTGCGTGAGAGAGAGAGCAATGGTATAAGAGAGTATAAAGATTAGTGTCATTGTTGAAGTAATTGTTTTACCTGAACAGTTCAGCTTCAGTGTGACAGTGGAATCATAAGACTTTACTGGTCCACACTCCATCAGTGAAGACTCAGAGCCAATACAGGAAGATGGAATCACCCATCCAGCTTGATGTGTAGAAATAGAGGTAAATTCTGTTGAGACTGCAAAGCCACAGTCCAGCTGTCTACATGCTACAGATGATGACATCCTGTTCCAGTCAAACAAAGCCAACAATGGTCTCCACTCTCCCTCGTGTTTCATCTCCAGTATGCCATTACAGTTACTGGTTCCTCCTACCAACCTGACATCATCAGACTCTGTACAGAGAATAAGCAGTACAAAGTATTACTTTAATTAAAAGACCTTCAAGACTGTAATCTATTTACAGTTCTTCTTCTTTCATCTTTGTTTACCTATTGAGTTGTGTGTCGGTTTAACCTGTAGAGCTGAGGAGCAAGGGCGCGGGAAGTGGGGTGCTGAGGGCGCTGCCGCACCCCCTGGTGGTGGGGAGGAGAAAAAAAGTGAAAATAAATAAATATATATATATATATATATATATATATATATATATATATATATATATATATATATACATATATATTTTTTTTTCTCAAGTATATATACGCACACTAAAACAAAACAATGAAAACATGGGGGCATAAAGCCTGAGGTAAAACCATCTAAAACAATGCTTTGCTAAAAAGGTGGGTCTTTAATCCTCTCTTGAAGCAGTCGACCGACTGTGGTGCTCTCAGGTGGACAGAGAGGGCGTTCCACATTTCGGGGGCGACCGAGCAGAAAGCCTGGTCGCCCATGGTGTGTAGATTGGCCTTGCGGGTGTTGAGGAGGTTGGTGTTTGAAGAGCGGAGGTTGCGGGTCGAGGGTTGTAGGGAGACTAGGTCCTTGAGGTATGAGGGAGCCGTTGCCGTTGATGCACTGATGTGTCAACAGGGATATTTTGTATTGAGTCCGGAAAGCAACGGGAAGCCAGTGGAGTGAACGGAGGATGGGTGTGATGTGCTCATGTTTGCGCACTCTCATCAGGACCCTAGCAGCGCTGTTCTGAATATACTGGAGCCTTTGAAGGCTCTTGCTAGGGATCCCGATGAGAAGTGCATTGCAATAGTCCAACCTGGAGGAGACAAAGGCGTGGACAAGCTTTTCTGAATCTGCTAGCGTGAGTGTGGGACAGAGTTTTGAAATGTTTCTGAGGTGAAAGAAGGATTTTTTTTGCATAGGTATTTGATGTGGGCCTCGAAGTTAAGCTGAGGGGCCATTTTTACTCCCAGGTTTGTGACAACCGGTGAGAGGGGGAGGTCCTGTCCGGAGAAGGTGATGCTGGTTATGGGGGATGTTTTTATCTGGTGTGGGGTGCCTGTAAGAATACCTTCAGTTATGGAACTGTTTAGCTGCAGAAAGTTGTTACTCATCCACGCCTTTATCTCCTCCAGGCAGGTAGTGAGAGTGGATAAGGGTGGTAGTGATGATGAGGATGATGATGATGATGATGATGATGATGATGATGGATGTTGATGGAGCGGCAGATGGGGGTTTGCTTAGTTTTTATGTACAGTTGTGTGTCATCAGCATAGCAGTGGAAAGATATTCCATGCCTGCTGATGACACGGCCAAGGGGTAACAGGTACAGGGTGAACAGGGTGGGGCCAAGGACAGATCCCTGGGGGACACCACAGGTGACAGGCTGGGTGAGAGATTTTGAACCTCCCAGGGAGACGTACTCTGTCCTGCCAGAGAGATAAGACTTGAACCAGTCTAATGCTGAACCACTGAGTCCGATAGTGGAGTGAAGGAGGGTGAGAAGGATGCCATGGTCGACGGTGTCAAACTCCGCGGAAAGGTCCAGGAGGATGAGCAGAGAGGGGGAGCCATCATCAGCTGCAATTAAGAGGTCATTTGTGACCCTGGCCAGGGCGGTTTCTGTGCTGTGGGCGGAGCAAAAACCAGATTGAAATGTTTCATAAAGATTGTTGAGGTTTAGATGATTCTGTAGTTGTGTGGACACTACTTTATCCAGAATTTTAGAGAGGAATGGGAGATTTGAGATGGGCCTGTGGTTGGTCAGAATGTCTAGGTCTAGGGGGGCTTTTTGAGGAGGGGTGTTAGAATGGCAGTTTTAAGAGCGGGTGGAGCCGGTCCGGAGGGAGAGGTTGATGATTTTGGTGATCAGGGGACTTATTGCAGAGATGTTGAATTTGACTAGGGTGGTTGGAAGGGGGTCCAGCGCACAGCTAGAGGGCTTCATCCTTCCAACAATATCCTCAACCTCCTGCTGCGTGGTGTTGGTGAAGCAGGAGAGCAGGTGGGAAATCCCAAACTGTGGGACAGCTGATGGGATGGAGTGACCGGGCCGGAGAGGAGAGAGTGGATGTTGTCTACCTTGGTCCTGAAGAAGTTGAGGTAGGTATTGCACTGTTCCTCTGTGGTATTGGTGTGTTTGGGAGTGGTTTCAGAAAATGGTTGATGGTGGAAAATAGTGTCTTAGAGTTGCCAGGGCTATTGTTGATGATAGTTGAGTAGAATTGTGACTGTGCCTCCCTGAGGTACCTTGAATAGGCCTTCTGGTGCTCTCTGTAGGCCAGCCAATATATGGACAGTTAGTCCAGTGGCCTTGAATCGCCGCCTCGAGGACACGCCCAGCTGCCTTAATTTTTCTCAGCTCGCCGGAGAACCAGGGGGCTTAGCGGGAGAAAATGACAGTTCGAGTTTTGACAGGGGCGTGGAGGTCGAGGAGGTTTTGCAGGTTGGTGTCCTGGTTGATATGTTTGAAATTTCTGAATGTGATTTGGCGTTTGGGTTTGGCATGAGAGGGGGGAAAGGGCAGCTCCATGGAGATGACCATGTGGTCGGACACACCCAGTGAGAATACCATCAGATTGCTGATGGGGGCGGAGTCAGTGATGACCAGGTCGAGCGTATGTCCCTTTTTGTGTGTAGCGGTATTTACATGTTGAGTGAGGTTGAGAGAGTCCAGTATTTGAAGGAAATCAGATGCAAAATGATGGGTTGTCCACGTGGATATTTATGTCGCCAAGTATTTTGATGCTGGCAGATGTTGCGCAGAGAGTGGTGAGAAGGTCGTGAAATTCTGAGATGAAAATTGAGTTTTGTGTTTTTTTGGGTGGCCGGTAGATGAGAAGCAGGGTCATGGAAAAGGGGGGTTTACATTTAAATGCAAGGCACTCACATGAGGACAACGATGGTATGGGGACTGGGGACAGTTCCAGGTGTTTTTTGTGGAAAATGGCTAAACCACCGCCACGGCCGGTGCTGCGGGCCCACTCCTGGTAATTGTAGCCAGGGGGAAAAGCTAGGTTTAGATTTGTGAACTCCCCTGGTTTGTGCCAGGTTTCTGTGAGGCACATGAAATCAAGTCCCTTGTCAAGACAATGTCAAGCGTGTATCAGAGCTGGTTTGTCTGTGAGAGATTGTATATTTAAAAGTTCTATTTTGAGAGTTTGTGAATGGATGAATCTCTGGAGAGGCTGAAGTAGACTGAAGTCCACTCCACGTATTGTTTGCTGCCTGGTGGTGAGAGGAGGCCTCACGATGTTGTTAGTGCACTCCACTCCAGGTTTTCCACGCAGCTTGTAGTGACGCAGCAGTCTCGCGGTGTTTCCAGTGCTGCTACAAGGTCCCATGTCACCAGTGCTCTGATGACGTGATTGGGGTGCGATGGAGCGTTCGGTGGAACAGATGGTTGGAATAACATGACCAGACTGGGAATAAACAAACTGTCGGCGGGAGTATCTGTGCGTGTATCGAGGTCGACGAAAAAGTCCAAGTTGTTTAATAACTGAAATGCATGCTGGAATGGCGCTGATGTTACATTCCAGCAGTTTGGAGGTGGAATATTTCAGTATGATGCCGGTCGGAGAGACAAGTTTGTCTATTACACAGGCTCTTTAATTTCCAATACAAGTAACTGAAAGAGAACTAAATAGAATGTGCGTGTGTGTGTGTGTGTGTGTGTGTGTGTGTGTGTGTGTGTGTGTGTGTGTGTGTGTGTGTGTGTGTGTGTGTGTGTGTGTGTGTGTGTGTGTGTGTGTGCGTGCTGCTCTGCACTGCGCTGCATGGTAAATAATTAGTAACTGTGCAGTGTGCTTGTGCACTGTCTGCAGCTCATTGTTATGCTGTCGTGTGGGAAACAAAAGAAAACACAAAGATATTAGCGTGTGCGTTGGACCAGCCACCTTGCTGTAAATGACTTGCCACGCGTCTGCTGCGATAAATCATCAAATAAATGAGTTTGATATTCAAAGGCTAGGAATGAGTGAATGATGACATGTAAGACTTATATAAAAACAGATTTTTTTATACATGAATGAAAATTAACAGTTTGTTTATAATAAATAACATTCATTGAATAATGAATAACCACAATGCAGCATTTTTTTATTCATACCACATATACTACTTAATATATAATATTTTGGTAAGTAATAATCCAAAACAAAAGTTTTAAAGTTTAAGTTTATTTTTTTAAAGTATTTTACCTGAGCAGGTGAGTTCAACAGTCTTGTCAGGTGAGCTGGTGTTTCTAGTTGAGTCTGAGGTTCTACAGTCCAGGAGAACAGATTCACTGCCTTCACACTGGAACTCTTTGGTCCACATTGGACCCTTCACTTCTCCATAGAGCGCCCCCTGGAGGACTGAAGGGACCCCACAGCCAAGCTCCCTACAAACCACTTCTGCATCCAGCTGGTCAAAGTCATCTTCACACACTGAGACCCACGACTGATTAGACTTCACCTCCACTCTGCCTGAACACCCACTAGTCCCATTCACCAACCTTACAGACTCTGGAGAGAGAGAGCGAGAGCAAGAGCAAGAGCAAGAGAGAGAGAGAGAGAGAGAGACACCCATAAACCCAATAAACACCCATGAACAAACAGAATTAATATGTCATTATAATACAATAATACAATACAATATAAACAATAACGCTAATCTATTGCTTCACCACCATTAGCCACAACGTAGTAAACAAGCTACCCTTAACTGTGTGTGTGTGTGTGTGTGTGTGTGTGTGTGTGTGTGTGTGTGTGTGTGTGTGTGTGTGTGTGTGTGTGTGTGTGTGTGTGTGTGTGTGTGTGTGTGTGTGTGTGTGTGTGGTGGGTGGGTGGGTGGGTGTGTGTGTGTTGTGTGTGTCGGTGTGTGTGTGTGTGAGCGCGCAAATTCAGTGTTGCCAGATTGTGCGCGAGAAACAAGCCACCATGTTTATGCAAAAACAACAGACAGAGAGGGAGAAAGACGTTGGATCTATATAAATAATATACATATGCATATTATATGGCTATTTATATATACTCCATATCTGTTATTATATATAAATACATCACATATTACAATTATTATTGCAATAAACTGTTAGATAACATAATATTACACATTACAATAATATGTATTATTATGTATATTATATCTTATACTATAATAAATATTGTATTAATGATGTTATATATTATATTATTATATATTATTACATATAATAATAACTAATTATATCATGTCATATGCTGTATTATATTACACAATAACACATACTTACAGTCATATAAATGATATCTACAATACAGACATACATACTATTATGACATATCAATACATACATATTTATATATATTTCTTCGTATCTATAATATACACCTGAGCCATCAATGAGCCAGTATTCACAAGGCCTCTTTGAAAGGAACGGAACCCCACGATCCGCCTCCCTTAAAAGAGCCATAAATCCCATCTCTACTGCCCACTCTGTGCTGCAGCGACACGGACACAGAGACAGGGACACGGAGCGACCAACAAACGCAAAGCCCCGCGCCGCGGCTGGGGTCTCGGGGGGCCCGAGACTCTAGTAATAACACAATGTCAATCATCATCATCAGTCCTCTAGAGCTCATAGAAGTCTGAGCTCCATACTCCGCTTTAGGACCTGGTCCTGTAACCATACTCCACTGTAAGACCTGGTCCTGTAACCATACTCCACTGTAAGACCTGGTTCTGTAACCATACTCCACTGTAAGACCTGGTCCTGTAACCATACTCCACTGTAAGACCTGGTTCTGTAACCATACTCCACTGTAAGACCTGGTCCTATAACCAAACTACTGAGAGACCATATCTGCTCTACTCTCCACTCTTGTAAAAATCACCACAAGCCACCTTAAATAACAAATGGATGTCTTTACATTTAACTAATCACTATTTAGTAAACCAGTGCAGTTAGTGGGTCCGCCCACCAACCTGACATGATCAGACTGTACAGAGAGTATGCAGTGTAAAAAACACTTTTAGATTCATATCACATATAATAGCTCATAATTGTGTAAGTAATAATCGAAACCAAAGTATAGTTTGTCTTTTACCTGAGCAGGTGAGTTCAATAGTCTTGTCAGGTGAGCTGGTCTTTTTAGTTGAGTTTGAGGTTCTACAGTCCAGGAGAACAGACTCGTTGCCTTCACACTGGAACTCTTTGGTCCACATTGGAGTGTCTACTTCGGGAGTGTCTACTTCGGAGTCTTCAGTCCAGGGGACTGAAAACTCCAGGGGACTGAAGTCTACTTCAGTCCCCTGGAGGACTGAAGGAGCCCCACAGCCAAGCTCCCTACAGACCACCTCTGCATCCTGCTGGTCAAAGTCACTTTCATACACTGAGACCCACGACTGATCAGACTTCACCTCCACTCTGCCTGAACATGAACTAGTCCCATTCACCAACCTCACAGACTCTGGAGAGAGAGAGAGAGAGAGAGAGAGATCAATACATTATTTAGAAGAAATAAAAAAACAGAAGGGACCCATTCTGCGCAGTGTTATAAGAAAGTAATAATTATAATTTAAAATAATTATTAATGTATTACATCAAAACAGAACCAGTTACATGAATCCTGTATGAATGCATATGGAACGCATATGGACTTTTAAACACATCAGATACAAGTTGTTATATATGAAAACCCTGGTGGTTTTTGGCACTCTGCTTTTCTCTAAAGCCTTGATGTGGATTTTTACCTCCAAAAGTGTCCTAAAAGGTGTTATGAAATGGCCCGAAAATATCATATTTGATACTGTACATCACGTGGTCTCTCTGAAAACAGTCTGAAAACGGGGCGGGACGTATCACAGATTGATTTGGCATTTGCAGTAGCTCTGCTCTAAGTGACCTCAACATCATTTTTCTTTTATTTGTAAATCAGTGTATACAAATATACATATTCCCCTTCAAATATCTTAGTTACACCAGCATCGTTCATGTGAAGTAGTTTGTTTATGCTTATTTATTGAAATGATAAAAATGGCTATAGTTTGAACACTGCATGGGTCTCCGTCTCTCCGAGACGATTTGTGTCTTCTCTGCACCTCGCTCACGGTACTAGTTGCATGTTGAAGTTGGATGACTGACAGGGGGTGGGCACATACATATTCAACAAGACAACTGAGAAAAGTTTGGTAAAAGTTTGGTGCCTATAATAATCAATAATCAATGTTGAACAACTATACGTGATCTATTTATTGGCTGAAATGAATAGTTTGTTTAGAAACACCCTGCAGCAGTCCCGCAGTGCGTGTATTATAATCTCCATTTCTCCCCGGTCAGCAAGGGCTTCTGGGCCCTAATAAGCACTTCTTAAATCCACATCTTAGGTGATCATTAGGTGATAACGCCACCATTGTATTCGTATGCGCAATCCCTATTATGCAAGGTGCGCTGAACGCAAACACTTAAGTAATAAGATTCGCCAGCATATTTTAGGCATGGGGAGTGTCCATATGTTAATTAAGGGCGCGAATGCGGTATCTGCTATTATGCACCTCGACTTAAAAAGACTTACTGCATACCGCTAAGATGTGTCAGCCCGGGATGGGTGCAGGGCCCATGGATGTATAGGCAGCCAAAGATTATTCACATTTAAATAAACTCAGTAAATTCTGAACCGATTCTTAAAATTGTAAGTATCAGTATGTATCAGTATCAGTCATGATTGTATTGTCTCTCCATCAAACGACATCAAGCGAAAAGGAAACATCGGACGGTCCTTCTCTCTCATGCGCCACTCTCCATTCCGAAATGGAATAGAAGAACCGTCGTCCTAAAACACCCTGCAAAAATGGAGCGAGTGTGTTATGGGCGAGCGTTCCTTTTACCACCATGAGCAATGGTGCTCTTCTGGTCTCATCTCGGAAATAATATGAATACTATTATGGGGATATAATCCAGTCTACATAATATATTGGAAATTACCAAAATAAATATAAAAGCAGATGCCTTTACCGTGTAATATGGGGGGCTATTTGTATTTTTTTAAAACACAAATGAATAAACTTAAATTAATTAATGAATCCCCTCCTGGATGGCCCCCTTGCGTGGCAGTCCCTTGTATGGGTTCTCATAACCCAGCAACCCTGGCAAATTATGCCACTAATTAGACAGAAATATAATATTAAATACACCCCAGGCGCAGCGTCTAATCTGATTAGCCTGATAAGCCTGACTCTACAGGCCGTAAATTAAGCCTGTTTCAACATTACATTACAGTCATTTAGCAGACGCTTTTATCCAAAACGACTTACAATAAGTGCATTCAACATAGGTAGGGAACGAAACTACTAATCACCAGAAGTCTTAAGTGCATTCGCTTCTAAAACAAGCAACTAAGAGTATACCTAGCGCTAAGGTAAAAGTGCAATATATCAGCTACCTACTTTCATAAACAGATGAGACAAATAGGAGAATCAAATGAGGAAGAGCTAAAACAAATAAGTGTATCAAATAAACAAGATCCAATAAAACAATAAAACAAGAGCTCGTACAACTAGTTAACAACAAGTAGGCAAGGCGAAGAGGACGGGTAGTGTTTCCTGAAGAGGTGGGTTTTTAGCCTGCGGCGAAAGATGGGCAGTTCATCTATTTCAAATCGTTCTATATCCGGTCCGAATATGTGTGTGTGTTTGTGTGTGCGTGTGTGTGTGTGTGTGTGTGTGTGTGTGTGTGTGTGTGTGTGTGTGTGTGTGTGTGTGTGTGTGTGTGTGTGTGTGTGTGTGTGTGTGTGTGTGTGTGTGTGTGTGTGTGTGGGTGTGTGTGTGTGTGTGTGTGTGTTGTGTGTGTGTGTGTGTGTGTGTGTGTGTGCAGTGTGCACGCTTGAGCACGACACAGTGTTGGCTCCTGACAGACTATATCTGCTCTACTCTACACTCCTGTGACTCAACATGCATTTATCTAGTAAAACCCACCACAAGCCACCTTAAAACAAGACATGGAATTCTTTACATGTAACTAATCACATAATTTAAAATGACAATAAAAATATATTATTAAAAGAAAAAAATAAATCACTATTTAAAAATCAGTTTATAAAAAAAGTCTTAACAGCACTTTTAGATTAATATCACATATAAGAGTTCATACTTTGGTAAGTAGTAATCTAAGCCAAAGTATTGGCTTTTACCTGAGCAGGTGAGTTCAATAGTCTTGTTAGGTGAGCTGGTGTTTCTAGTTGAGTCTGAGGTTCTGCAGTCCAGGAGAAAAGACTCATTGCCTTCACACTGGAACTCTTTGGACCACATTGGAGTGTCCACTTCTTCGATGAGCGCCACCTGGAGTACTGAAATAGCCCCACAGCCAAGCTCCCTACAGACCACCAGTGCATCCTGATGGTCAAAGTCACCTTCATACACTGAGACCCACGACTGATTAGACTTCACCTCCACTCTGCCTGAACACATACTAGTCCCATTCACCAACCTTATAGACTCTGGAGAGAGAGAGAGAGAGAGAGAGAGAGAGAGAGAGAGAGAGAGAGAGAGAGAGAGAGAGAGAGAGAGAGAGAGAATTTAGAAGAAATAGAAAACAATTGTCCCATTTTGCGCAGTGTTATAAAACAGTGATAATTTTAATTTAAAAATATGAATTCATTAAAACTAAACAGAAGTTAAATTAATCCTATATGAAGGCTTAAGGAACTTTAAACACATCATATACAAGTTGTTCAACTGTACATCTGTACACACACAGAGAAAAACAAATATTAAAATATAGCTGCAAGCAGCGATAATACGGGGCCAGGGAATGAAGAGAGAAAAAAGAAAGAAGCAATGATAAGTAATATGCACAATAAGCCATCTCCAAGACTGCCTTTCTTGTCATTGAGCTAGATATATGGCATCCCTGATAGTGTCTGTTGATATTTATAAGCATTTCCGTTCATTTTGAACCAGGCCTCTGTGTCCCGAACTACTCTAGATCACTGGTTCACAAACCATTTACCAATTTCCTCAGAAGGAAAACTAGTGAAAGTAGCCGATCTACAAGCCCACAAAACGTTGCTATCTGAAAAGTTGTGAGGTTGTAGATCGGCTATTTTCACAATGAAGTATGTCATACATTAAAAGAGAGACAAAACTATAAGTAATATGCACAATAAGCCATAGAAGACTGAGCTTAAGGTCATGTTTTTTGCAATGCCACCTCTCACCGAGAGAGAGAGAGAGAGAGAGAGAGAGAGAGAGAGAGAGAGGGAATAGATTGAAGAGAGATGGAAGCAGAATGGATTGATTGGACATCTCAACCTATTGCCATTAACAGGAATCGAACCCTCAACCTTCGGATTAACAGGCTGCAACACTACCTATAGTGCTATAGCTTTGTCCAGGCTGAGGTTGTCTGTTGAAGATAAAAGTGAACCAGTGAAAGCAGCCGATCTACAAGCTCAGAAACACGTTGCTATCTGAAAAGTTTTGAGATTGTAGATCGGCTATTTTCAGAATGAAGTATGTCATACATTGCAAAAACATACCCTCTCAAATAAGCATTTTGTGTTATCTTTATCAATTGCACATGTGTTCATTGATACAGTCTTGTTGTTTGCAATGCACTTTAAATGAAGTCTGCACCAAGTGAGGCTTGAACCGGCGACCTTGTTGTGAGACATTCACTTAAGCGGGAAGCCATTGGACCAACAGACCTGATTTAGTGAAAACGGAGGTCAGAGAGATGATACCATTTCACGCAAATAGCTGAAAAATCCTGGGTTTAAGTGTTTTTCATCTGCTCAAAATTGCGGACAATCTAAGGGCGGAGCTTACTGGTAAAAGTGATACATGTGTTCCTCATGAGTCAAGGCACATGTGTAAGCAGGTTTAATGGCTGTCGGCCAAACGAGGCATGACTTTTGCCTGTTTAAAGTTTGCATTTTCAAAGTTACGAGTTTCGTAAAAAGCGTATGCACGGCAAAAGAAGAAGAAGAAGAAGAAATGGAATAATGCCAATAACAAAACGGAGCCATGCTGGAAGCCTGGTCCCGTAAATATAGCTGCAAGCAGCGATAAACAGGGCCAAGGAATGAAAGGCAAAAAGCAATATGCAATAATTGCACAAGACGTAGAAACATAATTGACTGAACTTGAGACAAAGCAGCCCATGCAATTATAACAAATGAGCATTCTGAACAGCTGAGCAGAGTGCTGAGGGATTGTGGATATTGTAATGTTCTGTGTATTGTGTTGCTTATAATGCAGATTCCAAACTCGTGTCACAAATTCTGTTATCATAACAATAACAAAAGTTTGCAATTTATTTTATTTCATCTTTCTAGACAACACAGATAGATTGTAGTATTCTAATTAGGCTTATACATGTTGTCACCATGTTGACAGTAGGTGGTCAGTCGGCTTCATATTCCGACAGCAGATATCGGTGTTGCCCTTCTACCACTCTAAGAACCTTCTACCACTGTAAGAACCTTCTACCACTGTAAGAAGTCAACTTTAAGCCCAACATATGAAATAAGCTACGTACTGTAGCGTTGCCATTTTGTTTTCAGAGGTCAATATTGGCGGTCAGGATGCTGTTTATGATAATTATAATAATACATATAATATATATATAATTTATATATATAGCACACAGGGAAGCAATCAGGGGTTAAGAACCTCACTCATGGACACCTCAACCCATAGGCAGGAATCAAATTATTGACCTTCGGACTCAAAGGCTGCCACACTACCAATTGAGCTATAGCTTCGTCCAACCTTGTGGTGTCTGTTGAAGATCATAAACTCTTGCCTTCTGTCATGAACCAAGCCCCTGTTTCACTAACACTGAGATCAGTGGTTCACAAACCATTTACCAATAGAGAAATTTGATGTCTCCTCGGAACCGAAACTAGTGAAAGTAGCCGATCTACAAGCTCACAAAGCATTGCTATCCAAAAGGTTGTGAGCTTGTAGTTCGGCTATTTTCACAAGGAAATTGGGTATACATTGAAAATAACTACTCTCAAAAAAACATTTCATGTTATCTTTAAAAATTGCATATGCATTAATTAACAGGGTCATGTTTAGTGCAACGCAATTTAAATCAAGCCTGAGTGAAATAAGGTTTGAACCGGGGACTTTCTGACTCCGAGGCCAACACTTTACTGATTGAGCTATTCGATCCACAGACTTAACCTTGTGAGAAAGGAGCGCACACAGATGAGTATTATTGATTAAGTTAGGCCTCGTATAGACCCCTTAACAGACGACGTCACACTGGTTACAAGCATCATACTGGTTGCAAATGAAACCCATTCTGTCAGGTCTCGCTAGGACGCGCCTCAGTCACTACACAACACACAAGAGGGGGTTGGGGTGTGCTGAAACCAGCGCACCCCGAAACAACAGGTTGAGAATTGATTGCATGAAACAATCACCTGTGCATCCAGTCTCAATGTTGGTAAACAAATAATTGGTCTATAGGTTGTCTTTTACCTGAGCAGGTGAGTTCAATAGTCTTGTTAGGTGAGCAGGTGTTTCTAGTTGAGTTTGAGGTTCTACAGTCCAGGAGAACAGACTCGTTGCCTTCACACTGGAACTCTTTGGTCCACATTGGAGTGTCCACTTCTTTAAAGAGCGCCACCTGGAGGACTAAAGGAGCCCCACAGCCAAGCTCCCTACAGACCACCTGTGCATCCTGCTTGTCAAACTCACCTTCATACACTGAGACCCACGACTGATCAGACCTCACCTCCACTCTGCCTGAACACACACTAGTCCCATTCACCAACCTCACAGACTCTAGAGAGAGAGAGAGAGAGAGAGAGAGAGAGAGAGAGAGAGAGAGAGAGAGAGAGAGAGAAAGCGCAGGACATTATTTAGAAGATATAAACAACTATTAGGTCCCATTTTGCGCATTGTTAACAGTAATAATAGGGCTGCTTGGGTGGGGGAGTGATTTGGGGGGCGTGGCCAAGATTCACCATGTTGGTTGGGTCACTACCAGTCTACAGACCCATCCAAGAGGGTACACTACTATATAGCTAGTACACACAGCGGCACATCCAATGAATTACATCAACAATGTTAAAAGCCAACTGCAAAAACAAACTTTTCAAATGTATAAAATGTATAATCATTTGAAAATAGCAGATCTACAAGCTCACAGTGCTTGTAGATCGGCTATTTTCAGATGGCGTATTGTATGGGCTGAAGTGGTTATTGTATGTTTTGTAATAATATTCAAAAGCTACAAAGTAACCACTGTAAGTCAACGTCACATGAAAGTGTCTTTTATTTGAAAACAAGGTACATTTACAGGTTACTATGTGTATAAAAAAGGAAACTCATCAGGCTCAAAGAGTAGTAAAATGGTCTCTGCCCATCCATATTTTAATGTGATTGTTAACAGGTGACTGGTGAGGCAACTGACCTGGCCATCATCATCAGGATTCGGTTATATTTGCATTGAATGAAAGCACTGCATAATGATAGAATGCCCTATGCATTTTAGCCATGTGAAAGAATCCGGTTCTATTTGCATATCATTATTTTATGTAGAAAGACTCTATGTATTTTATTTGAAAACATGTACAGGTTACTATGTACATACAAAATTAACAGATAATTTAGCTAAAGAGCATAACCTCATGTCTGCTTTTACTATGCAGAAGGGTACTATTAAAAATAAAATTAGCAGGTTACTCATCATCCATTTTCAGAACCACACTGGTGCACAAGTAAGTCAGATCACAGCACGCTCGGACAACTTTGTCAAGGATTGTCATGTCCTCGCCCACTCCTGGTTTATGCTAGCCTGATTATCAGCCTGTTTGGAACCAGGCTAGGTTTATGCATCAGAGTGATGGGTACCCTACCATTTAATATATGGTACTTGTTGCATATAGTGCCTATAACCCTCTCTACATGGATCATGAGGTGTGCTATCTTGCGTGTGTCTTCCACATCTTTTTCTGTCATCTGGGCTGTCAGAAAACCAAGCCCTGAATCGTCTCTTTGTTACGTCAGAGACCTGGCTGTCTTCCATTTGGGAATGCAGTGAAAAGTTATCCCGTTGTCCATTTTAGCCCCTTTATTCTCACCTTGTCAATGGTGAGAAGCAGTGGTAAAGTTTTTCATACAACAATTAATTCCCATTTTGGCGAAACACTGCTGAATGAGCACCAACTAGCAGGCTACTACAAGCGAATCTCCGAGAGAAGGGAGATATCGACCCCACCGACCGGGGGCGGGGCAAGCCGCAGCCGCGGAGTGACCGTCAGCCTTGCTTGCCATATGAATTCATTAAAACTAAACAGAAGTTAAATGAATCCTATATAAAAGGTATATGGAACTTTAAACACATCAGATACAAGTTGTTTAACAGTACCTGTGCACACAAAGAGAGAAAGACACATTATAAATATCAAATAATACCTAAAATGAATAGATACACATCAATATAAATTACTAACAGTAAGCCCATAAAACACGGAACCATACTCCACTGTAAGACCTGGTCCTGTAACCAAACTCCACTGCAAGACCTGGTCCTGTAACTATACTCCACTGTAAGACCTGGTCCTGTAACCAAACTCCACTGCAAGACCTGGTCCTGTAACCAAACTCCACTGCAAGACCTGGTCCTGTAACTATACTCCACTGTAAGACCTGGTCCTGTAACCAAACTCCACTGCAAGACCTGGTCCTGTAACTATACTCCACTGTAAGACCTGGTCCTGTAACCAAACTCCACTGCAAGACCTGGTCCTGTAACCAAACTCCACTGCAAGACCTGATCCTGTAACTATACTCCACTGTAAGACCTGGTCCTGTAACTATACTCCACTGTAAGACCTGGTCCTGTAACTATACTCCACTGTAAGACCTGGTCCTGTAACTATACTCCACTGTAAGACCTGGTCCTGTAACTATACTCCACTGTAAGACCTGGTCCTGTAACCAAACTACTGAGAGACCATATCTGCTCTAGAATAGAATAGGCTTTTATTTGTCATTGCACACAAATGCATACACAATTGCACGCAACGAAATTTCTAGGGAGCTCCCATGTACCCGTAGCACACACACAACATACAACAACACAACACAGAGTATAAAGTGCATGGTGATATTTTAAAGTGCATGATGAATGAATAGAGAAACAGAAACCAATAATAAATGATCACAGTCCGGTTAAAGTGTATATGAGGGGGACAGTCAATGTTCATTTAGCAGTCTGACTGCGTACGGAAAAAAGCTGTTTTTGAATCTTGAAGTGCTAGCACTGATGGACTGGTATCTCCTCCCTGAGGGGAGGAGATGAAAGAGATGATGTGCAGGGTGTGATTGGTCTGTGATAATGCGCTGGGAGAGGCGGAGGCAACGGGAGGTGAAGACGGAGGTGATAGATGGTAGAGGGGACCCGATGATCCTACTCTACTCTCCACTCTTGTGACTCAACATGCATTTATCTAGTAAAAATCACCACAAGCCACCTTAAATAAGAAATGGATTTCTTTACATATAACTTATCACTATTTAGTAAACCAGTGGAGTTAGTGGTACCGCCCACCAACCTGACATGATCAGACTGTACAGAGAGTATGCAGTGTAAAAAAGTCTTACTACACTTTTAGATTCATAGATCACATATAATAGCTCATAATTTGGTAAGTAATATTCCAAATCAAAGTGTAGTTTGTCTTTTACCTGAGCAGAAGAGTTCAATAGTCTTGTCAGGTGAGCTGGTGTTTCTAGTTGAGTCTGAGGTTCTACAGTCCAGGAGAACAGACTCATTGCCTTCACACTGGAACTCTTTGGTCCACATTGCAGTGTCAACTTCTCCATAGAGCGCCCCCTGGAGGACTGAAGGAGGCCCACAGTCAAGCTGCCTACAAACCACCTCTGCATCCTGCTGGTCAAAGTCACCTTCATACACTGAGACCCACGACTGATTAGACTTCACCTCCACTCTGCCTGAACATGAACTAGTCCCATTCACCAACCTTACAGACTCTGGAGAGAGAGAGAGAGAGAGAGAGAGAGAGAGAGAGAGAGAGAGAGAGAGAGAGAGAGAGAGAGAGAGAGAGAGAGAGAGAGAGAGAGAGAGAGAGAGAGAGAGAGAGAGAGAGAGAGAGAGAGCAATGCATTATTCATACGAAATAGAAAACTAAATGGTCCCATTTTGCGCAGTGTTATGAAACTTTAATAATTATAATTTAAAATGAGAATTCATTCAAACTAAACAGAAGTTAAATGAATCCTATATGAAGGCATATGGAACTTTAAACACATCAGATACAAGTTGTTTAACTGTACCTCTCCACACACAGAGAGATAAACAAATATTAAGTAGTACCTAAAATTAACAAATACACATCAATATAAATTACTAACAGCAAACCCATAAAAACGGAATTAATTATTAATAATATATTAACTAGAAAGATAATGACTAAAATAACACAATGTCAATCATCATCATCATCATCATCATCATTATCATCAGTCGCCCTCTACAGCTCATAGAAGTCTAAGCTCCATACTCCACTGTAAGACCTGGTCCTGTAACCATACTGAGAGACCATATCTGCTCTACTCTCCACTCTTGTAAAAATCACCACAAGCCACTTTAAATGACAAATGGATGTCTTTACATTTAACTAATCACTATTTAGTACACCAGTACAGTTAGTGGTCCCACCCACTAACATGATATTATCTGTTCTGTTCACTGTTCCACTGATCAGTTAAACAAAGTCTTACTTCACTTTTAGATTCATATCACATATAGTTAATATTTTGATACGTAATTATCCAAAGTAGTGTTTGTCTTTTACCCGAGCAGGTGAGTCCAACAGTCTTGTCAGGTGAGCAGGTGTTTCTAGTTGAGTCTGAGGTTCTACAGTCCAGGAGAACAGACTCACTGCCTTCACACTGGAACTCTTTGGTCCATATTGGGGTGTCCACTTCTCCATAGAGCGCCCCCTGGAGGACTGAAGGAGCCCCACAGCCAAGCTCCCTACAGACCACCTGTGCATCCTGCTGGTCAAAGTCACCTTCACACACTGAGACCCACGACTGATTAGACTTCACCTCCACTCTGCCTGAACATGAACTAGTCCCATTCACCAACCTTACAGACTCTGGAGAGAGAGAGAGAGAGAGAGAGAGAGAGAGAGAGAGAGAGAGAGAGAGAGAGAGAGAGAGAGAGAGAGAGAGAGAGAGAGAGAGAGAGAGAGAGAGAGAATACATAATATAGAAGAAATAAAAAAATGCAGTGTTAATTACAGTTCAAAATTTGAATGTATTAAAACAAAACAGAAGTTACATGAATCCTATATGAAGGCATATGGAACTTTAAAAACATCAGATACAAGTTGTTTAACTGTACCTCTGCACAGACACACAGAGAGAAAGACACATACTACATGTTAAATAATATCTAAAATGAATAGATACGCAACAATATACTATATGTCTAACAGTAAGCCCATATGAATTAATATTTCAATACTCAAAGAGAAAGAAAACAATTACCGGTAGCATGAAACAATGTCAATCATCATCATCATCATCATCATCATCATCATCATCATCAGTCCTCCGCTAGAGCTCATATAAGTCTAAGCTCCATACTCTAAGTCAAGACCTGGCCACAAGATACCTTAAATAACAAAAGGATCCCTGGCCAAATATGCCTTAATACATTATAATTGTCCTTTATAACTAAAATGTAAAAATAAAAACACCTTAAATATTGTATTTATTTCATAAATAGTTCATCTTTCACTCAATAGGGGCAATGCCCGTCACAAGTTGATGATGTCATTTGTCCATGTTCTGGTCTAGTCCTATGGAATTTATGGAATACATGTGCAAATAAAACATTTAAAATATTGATGTGATGCTCATATTAACCATATTAACTACGAAGAATTAAGTTTTTTTTTATTTTCACATGCATTCCATAAATTCCATAGGGCTAAACCACACATGGGCAAATGACCAGGGGTGCACATAACTGGTGCGCAGGTGCGCATGCGCACCCAAAATAAAAAATGCGCACCACATCAGACGACGCGAGGCGCTTTTGCACACCGACAGCTGGGACAGGAATTTCCAAGCTTTTATTTTTTAGCAAAACTAAAAAATAAAAGCTTGGAGATCGAGGCTAGGAATTTACTAGCTCTGGTTCAGAGCGTTAGTGAGTTCCCTCTAACGCTCTGGAAGACCCCTCGCTCTGCGCATGTACAAGGAATTCCACTGTAAAATACACTTTTTGGGCAGAAAATAAAATATGTCAGCCAGACGGACATTATTTGTATTTACTCCACAGTGCCCTCTACAGATCTGGGGGATTTGAACTTACCATTAACCAAAATGTAGAGGGCACTGTGGAGTAAATACAAATAATGTCCGTCTCGCTGACATATTTTATTTTCTGCCCAAAAAGTGTATTTTACAGAGTAGGTGGGGTGCGTTTAGGCGTGCGGGGTTGGAGAATAGACTTTCAACAACACAAAACAGCCTTTGCTTCGGTGAGTAGCGAAATGGTTTAGTTTATTTTCACTACACTTGAACGCTGGCAGGGCAGTGGAATTCCTTGTACATCCGCAGAGCGAGGGGTCTTCCAGAGCGTTAGAGGGAACTCACTAACGCTCTGAACCAGAGCTAGGAATTTACTTCCTGAAGCCACACTCACACAATCACTCTAAAGCACCCGTCGGCCCCATGTACAGCCATTAGGCACAGGGGTAGAGGACGCATGCTGCACGTGATTGTATGACTCGCGTCGCCTCGCATTGCCTCGCTGCGTGCACGCAGACAGCAGCGGCTGTTAGAGGCACTCGTCACCGATGATGAACGCACCGTAATGGTGCAAAATATGCCGTGAACGTCCCAATCTGGCGGATAAAATCAGCGCAGCAGCACAGGGCACCAACCTTGGGGGCTTTACCTAACAGCGTGAGAAAATTGGCGGAATTAGGAAGCAGAGCGTCCTTTCCCCCCCCCCCCGTTGACAAAACTGTTCGGTGGGCACCGTACAAAACGGGACCGGACCATGCGCACCAAGTCACATCTCCAGGTGCTCTTCTGAGTACCAGACCTAAAAAGTTATGTGCACCCCTGCAAATGACATCATTAACTTGCGACGGCATTGCCCCTATTGAGTGAAAGATGAACTGTTTCTAGAATAAATACAATATTTTTTTAAATATTTTAGTTATAGAGGTTAATTATAATGTATTAAGGCCTATTGGGCTTATTAGCCAGGGATTATTTTAACACGTGTTTAATCACTATTTTGACAACCTGCATAGTTACTGGTTCCTCCCAAAAACCTGACGTAAGTATTTAAACGCATTACTTTCATTACAACACTACATCATTTTAAGACAAGACTGTAATCTATAATCAGTTGTTCTTCTTTCATCTTTGTTTACCTGTTGAGTTGTGTGCTGGTTTAACTTGGAGAGCTGCGGAGAAAAATCATCAAATAAATGAGTTTCACTGCCAGATTCTGAGGCTGAGGTTGTGAGCCACTCTGCGACTGCTACATATGTCTGTCTGTCTGTCTGTCTGTCTCTCAAAAATGTAATGTAATGGTACATAATTAAGCATATAAATGTATACTGATCACCATTGTGTGACGTGCTGTGTGTGTGTGTGTGTGTGTGTGTGTGTGTGTGTGTGTGTGTGTGTGTGTGTGTGTGCGCGCGTGCGTGCGTGCGTGCGTGCATGATTTATTTAAACTCACAATAGTCCCCGCAGTCGTCTACTGTGTCACATTTCCTCGACAACGGAATGCACTTTTCATTCTTACAAACAAACTGATGGGGGAGACACAGAATTATGTTTAGAATCAGTAATGTATCAAAGCAGACATGAGACATAGGGCCCGGCTAAACCCACTATTTGAGGATCTAGGACTGCGCAAGGGGCGTTCCCGTGCAAAAGTTGCTATTTTGGGGCACCTGCCTTATCCGCAAAACACCTGCACTACGCTTTACATTATGCATAGGTGTGGTTTGGGCGTTACAATAATAAAACCAATCACCGTGCCAGATGCCATTGCCTTTAAGAGGAGACTGCGCAAGCCATTATCCCCAATGCAATCTTATGCTCTCCTCTCTCCCTCTCTGCAGTGTTGCAAGGTCTCCTTATTATAAGCCACATTGGGCTTCTTTTTCTGTAAAGTTGCTTGTAAATAATGGTAGTTGCGGTTTGCGGTTGTGAGCTTGTAGATCGTCTATTTTCAAATAGCCAACATATATAAATATGCACATTGTTTAATGGCCGAGATAATAGGTTTGAAGTGCTCATGTGGCCTATTTTTGTCGCTTCTTTTGGGCTTATTTTCTTAGACCTGGTTGCTTATTCCTATAAGGATAAGGATAATTCCTTTTAACAGGTCGTTCATGAAAGTCCTTGTGGTCTTGTTTCCAATGAGAACCTGTGAGCAATTAGGGGTTAAGAGTCTTGCTCAGGGACAAATTTCATATCATCGACACATATGCTGGCCTGGCCTGGAATCGAACCTGGGGCAACCAGGGCCTCTGGCTCCCTAGGCGGGCTCACTAACCACTCAGCTATGGCCGCCCCCAACATTGGACACCATACGCCCAACCTTTACTTCATAGGCTACATAGCCTTTGATTTCCTTTCAATAAAACCACATTTGATAGACATAAGTATCACCTAAATGTTACTGATTAGAGAGAATTTCGTATTTTTGTAATCAGTATGTAAGTATGCAATTTGGAGAACATTGCATTATGCGACCCACACATTGTCTTCTTTAAATAGACTATCATCTTATATAAACACAATTGACACAAGGAATTGACACTCTCCCTTCTGCTGATTATAGGAGAATTGGAATCATAGAGATTTGTTGAGAATTAGGAGAGAGGGAGCCTTTGAATGTTGCCGTTGTGCGCCCGGCCGTCTCCCGACAAGTCCATTGCAGGCGCACTCTACCAAATCAATTTGGCATAGCGGGTGGTTTTAGATTCCGATGTGCGCTTTCCAAAACGTGTGTGGGCAAATTAGCAATTTTGGGGATAATGCAACAGGCCCACGGGCACACCTCCAAGCGCAAATAACGGAGTCGGCATAATGAATTGCGGGTATAGCGGCCGCAAAATACCGTTTAGGGACAGTGCCAGCTCCCTTATCCGTATTTCACGGCTAGTGGGCAGCGGGTAAAGCAGTGGCAATTATAGGGCCCATAAAGTCATGCAGCGTAACACAAGTGAAGGCGAGGTGAATCACCTGGCTGGCAATGCAACTGGACATGCACTGCTTGCCATCAGCTGCCAAGTAGAAGTCGGTGGGACAGGAACACTTGTAGCCCCCTCCAGGTGAGAGCAGACACAGGTTACTGCAGCCTCCATTGTTGGTCTGACACGGGTGACCGGCCACTGCAGGGTGGAGAAAACATGCACACATGGAACAAACATGAGAACACACACCTCTATGTTAGAATACAGCAATAAGACACACCAGGCTGTGGTTTAATGTGAGTTTAGAGCAGCTATGAGGTGTTGTTAGGAACGATGCAGAGCAGAGTGACTATAACCCTCTAACTGTTCTACAATCGCTGTTAACCACCACCTCACATGGATAATTGCTTTGATAAAACAGAAAAAACACCAAATATGGCAACATGAAACTCATAGATATTAAAACAGTTTTAATAACAATGTCACTACTAGAATCATTTCTACAATAATAATTTCTTCCTGCAGAAATAAGGAAGTTGTTGCTGCATGGAAGGTATTCAGCGTTTCCACATTTTTGGGATTTGATCATTGAGCTGTACATCATTTTGGTCAACACAGTCTTGATTGCTAAAAATAAGTTTATTAGTAATACATTTTTGTAAAATGTTGCAAAATGAACCTTACCAATACCATAGGAAATCTAAATCACAAACAGTAATTCATCCATGGAAAGTTATGGTGAATATTGTAAACAAGATGTTGGTGCAGTGATACAGTAAATGTGATCTAGCTCTGGTCCATAGCGTTATACAGGGGTATTCAACTAGATTAGACAGGGGGACAAAATTGTTCAATTAATTGAGGTCGGGGGCCACAGGCTTATGTAAACAAAAAAAAATAACCAAACCCACATGGAAAGAATCTATATGTTCCATATATGCAACTATATGTAACCTATATGCTACATATAAGGATCATATATGCGCATATATGTGCATATATACCACATATATGCCTGGTATAAGCTCCATATAGGCTGCATATATCTCACATATAGGTCAAAATCAGGTGCATATATGTGCATATACAGGGTATATAGGTCTCCTATATAGCTTGTTTATACCCTCATATAGGTCATATATGTTGATAATACAAGCCATATAGGTCTCCTATATAGCTTCTTTATCCATATATAGGCTCTATATGTTCATAATACAGGACATATAAGTCTCCTATATAGCTTCTTAATATGTACCCAGAGGAAAGCATAATCCAAGTTTGAGCTCTCATCTCTGGCTCATTTGTTTCTTAAGCCATAAATGAGATGTGAGGCAAAATAAAGGAGATATCTATCTATCTATCTATCTATCTATCTATCTATCTATCTATCTATCTATCTATCTATCTATCTATTTATCTATCTATATATCTACACTGTAACACATTTCTGTAATCTCTACAGTAAAAATGTACAGTAACTTATTATTACTTATTATGGAAAAACAATCATTACAGAAACTTACTGCATTTTTACACAGTAACATAATGTAGAAATTACAGTCAGGTTATAATCTAACTGTAGAAGTTAGTTTTACAGTAATGTAAAGTATACATAATAATGATAATAATAATAAATACATTTTATTTATAATGCACTTTACATTTTTGGAAATAACAAAGTGCTACAGGGTTTAAAAACAAAAGGCACAACAATTTAACAAATGTTTTACATGATGTGAACATCATCATCATTATCAGTTATTTTTATTGTTATTAATTTTATCCTTCAACTTCTTGTTTATGCCCCAAAATGACTGCTATACAGGTTTTCTAGCAATTTCTAGCAATTATAGAAATATTAGACCTTAATTGACAAATGTTTAAGAATGTTCTAATCATGTATACTTTGTTTTAAAACATTTTCCAAATATTTCATTTTTTAACATTTTGGACAAAATTGCCAATTTTACATTGAGGTGTGCAGATGTCCGAGTGCCCACCTATCCTGTTACTTCACTGGTTCTAAACCTTTTCAGGCCACGACCCCCCAAAATAATCATATTTGAACTGGGGACCCCCAACCCTGATATGCACTTGTAATGTAGGAGTTGAGGCATTTAATTTGACTCCGTTCCACAGATCAATATTTTGAAAATAGCCGATCTACAAGCTCACAGCGCCTTGAGTCGATGGGCTGTTTTTGCCTCTTTCTTATATTATTTGACAATTTGACCAACGTTTGACCATTTTTTTTGGTATAGTTTGTTGATTACTTTTGATGCAGTAATTCTTTTTTTTTTTGGTATTAAAAGGGTTACTTAAATTGTCACTTCACATGCCACCTACAGATACCCCCAATCATGTGGGGATCCCCCTGGGGGTCCCGACCCACAGGTTGAGAACCTGACCAGACCTACAGTTACGTCACGCAGCTGCTCAAGGCGGAGCTTATCAGTTTTGAACCGGGGAGCGCGAGAAACGGAACTAACTAACCGTCGGCTAAGCGAACATTTATTTACAAAGCAGTTGCTTCCGTGCTACTCTACCATATAACAGGTAAGTTTAATTAGTTTATGGAATTAAAGTGTTATCCAACTTGTTAGTATCGTAAACGGTGTGCAGTTGTCGTGTATTAGCTATGGATCACACGACGCTCGTCCGTCACGAGCGTCACGGCCGAACTTCAACCTGTGTTTTGCACTTTCTCCATTTACAACCTGTACATCTGCATAAACGTTCAGATTTTAAATATAAAGTGCTTACTCTATGGTCACGGATGTTACAAGTCTACTCGGGCACTCAGCAATACCCGTATCGTCTGTATTGTTCAATAAAAAGCATTTTAATTCGATCGATGGCCATTTTCTCCGTATTTCTGTACGCTTTCAACTACTTGACCCTATCGGTTGGGAGGAGTACTGCACTCTGTTACATTATAACTCTATGACAAAATGGCCACCGATCGGATTAAAATGCTTTTTTTTTTTACAATCCGGAATATACGGGTACTTACACCGACCCAAAGTGAATTGTAACATCCGTGGCCATGGGGTAAGCACTTTATATTTGAAATCTGAACGTTAATGTAGATGTAGGGCTTTACATGGAGAACGTGCAAACACCAGGTTGAAGTTTCGTCATGACTGTCATAATACAGGGGGTTATACAGACTCGCTCTGGTTCTAAAGCGTCTATTTGTTTCGTCGTAAGACTGTGTTGCATGCCCAAACATCACTGATCTACAAGCTCACAGCGACGCATTGTGAGCTTTTAGATCAGTTTTTTTGGGGCGTGCAACACAGTCTTAGACATGGCATTAGCATATTAATTTCCATGTGGTGCATGATGTCATTGTTTATTTCAGGTATAAATCAGACCACATCAGTGAGAGCTAATGTTGGCCTTGTTTGTTTTGACTGTAATTCATTATTATTATTATTATTATTATTATTATTATTATTATTATTATTATTATTATATCTATGAATTTTGTTTTGAACCTACAGTATAAAGTAAAATCCTTAAGACCAGGGGTCTTCAACGTTTTCAGGCCATGGACCCCCTAGCTGAGAGAGAGATGAAGCAGGGACCCCCTCTATATTGTATAAAATTGTGTTTCAGATTCAACTTTTTTTGTTTACTTGGTCTGCTCTTTTTCCCTCTTTGCCAAAAATAGCAGATCTACAAGCTCACAACGCCTTGTTGTGAGCTTGTAGATCTGCTATTTTTGGCTAAAGTTCTCCTCAGAAAAGCGATGCTAAGGTTCAAGTGGTTAAGGTAAAATAAATAATCATATCACACAAAGATTTGGCGGACCCCCTGTAGTAATTCTGAGGACCCCCTTGGGGTCCCGGACCCCCTGTTGAAGACCCCTGCTTAAGACAGTTAAATTAACACTGAGTTTAGTCTGCACACTTTTTACTGTTTTTTTTTACTGTTTTAAAGCATTGCAAATACGGATACTATATGTAGGTCATGTTTTAGTTTAACAGTCTATTGTTATGTGGAAAGCAACAGACAAACACTGTTAACATGCAAACCATATATGTCAAATTATCTTTAGGTGAAGTTCTCACAGCTACACAATGGATGCTGAGCATTGAGGTCGGTCGTTGTGGCTCCACAGATCAACTTCCTGGCTGGAATGGCAGCTTTTCCATTTATTACAACTTTGGTGTACCAGGAGGGGCACGCCTGTTACACACTGGAATTCATTCAAAGGTAACTTTCTGCTTTAAGTAGAACCATCATGTGTAACTCGAATGATGTGCTCTCTTGTAGAACGGCTGTGAGTGCACCTTTTCCATTTGTGTTTTGTGATTTCAGATGTTTCGTTGGGATCAACCCATTGGCGGTGGCACCAAACAACAAAGCTGCTCAGCCAGAAAAGTGGGTTTGTCCTCCTGTCTCCTCCCTCCTGAAGCAATTGATGGACTTTGATTGGCTTTGAGTGTAAGTTATGTGCAAAACATTTGGACCATTCTCTTCCCCACTATATGAATGACATTGTCATTGTCATATTTTAGTAGAGTTGTTCAGAAGTAAAGAAGTGGTCAGAACACTGTCTTAAGGGGTTTTCTTAAGGGGTTTTCTATCTAAAATCCACAATGCATTGCATAAAGGCATAGCTGTTTTTTAAAGATCTTTGACAGACTACAAACTAAGGTTACTTTTCTATGTCTCTGCAACCTTGTGATACCTTTTACCCCGATCTACAGCCATACCCTCCAGCCTCTTCTACAGGCCTGCTGACCTGTTGATGAGGTATGTTTTCTTTAGATTTAACCCATTTAGACCTACAAGCTCATAGCACAGCACTCGGTGCTGCGCTATGAGCTTGTATAGTAGCCTATAGTTTTGATGATTTTTGACCAAGTACAATTAAGGGCCTTTTCTCTTTTCTGCACAGCCGTATGCAGCTACATATATGGACTTGGATCAGTGGAACCAAGAAACACCCAGTGTACTGCAACCTCCATCTCCGTCCAGTGATGCTCCAGTAGAAGGTGTGGTTCCTCAGCTAAGTGTCAGCAGACTTGCACTGTTGTCCTTCAAATTCAGGATTCATAGATGAGTTTTGCATTCTACTTTTTTTTTCTTTTACTTTTCTTTACAGTTTTTGACGTGCTTTCAATCTTTCTAGGTCAACCAAATCCATCTGACCAGAGCATACCAGAGGGTCAAGGGTGGCAGCCTTGCGACTCTTGTCGGTCTGAGGTGGAGAAGCTCCAGCTCCTGTTGAGGAGGATAACCACTGTGCTCTCCAGTATCAGTAAGTTTTATTGCCTGTAATGTTGCAGTTTTCAGTTGTCTGCTAATTTCTTTGTCTCACTTGAAACTTTACTTTATCCTGTACCTCTTTTGTGAGTTCTCTGACATGACTGGAAAACTTTGGTATCCCAAAATAAAACTGTTTTCTGTTTACTGGGAAATCGACCCCTGCTACTGAACAAATACTCATCAATGACTGCTATCAGAATATACTGTAGAGCTATATAGAACAGTACTCAATCTTATTGTTTTACAAATACACTCAGTAGACTCAGATTTTTTTGTCTTTGTTCTAGGCTCTGAGCAACTAGACGCACTGAAGGGCTTTATCACCCTGGTCGGTGACCTAGAGTCTGGAGTGTCCAGTCTCGGGCAGCAGGAGCTATATCCAGGTATGGATGTATACGTTTGCCATACATTTCACACTGAACCTGACGTTCTTGGTAGCGAGTGATCCGTGTTGTGAGCTGCAACTAGATAGTGAAGTTTTCAGAAGGTCACAGTTGTCTGTTTTCATGGTGCACTGAGCGCAGAAAGGGGTCAATGTAGCTGAGCCTTACAAGTGCAAAACTGATGTCTTAAAATGCAGTTTGTTAATTGCTCGCTCTCTATTCACAGGCTGTGGACAGTTGATTTCCTCTGTGCAGCTGGCAGCCATACACCAGCGTGCCAGGAAGGACTGCAAGAGGCTATTCCACGCGTTGTTCGAGGTGTTCTTCACCCATGAGGAATGCCGCAATGCCGTCGTATACAGAAAGCATGGTGTCATCCCAGAGGGGAAGAACAAACTGGATGAGGCGAAGAGGGATGCACCGTTCAGTAAGTATTTGTCACACCACTAGTTCCTCAGAGTAGTGTTATAGATGGCCAGTCAGTGGAGTTGGTAACCACTTATAGATATCTTGGGACCATAATCGACAATCGTCTGAAATTCGATTCCAATACTGAAATTGTTTGCAAGAAAGGCCAGCAGTGCCTTTTCTGTTTAAGGAAGTTAGCCAGGTTTCAGATAAACAAATCAATGATATAGAGCCTTCATTGAATCTGTCATCTACTTTTCTGCCATTTGCTGGTATGGTAATCTAGGTATTAGACAGAAAAATGCCCTTAAAGGAGAATTCCATACTAAAAGGCTTTCTTACCTTTCTTTGTAGTTGTTAAGTACACACCAAAGAGGTCCAGGTGTTATTTTGTGCAAAAGCTCCTTATTGGCTATTTCCCCTACCATGAGCCCTAAATGAATTGCATTGAATGGGGCTATGGGGTGTTGTGCTAATTCGCTTATTTCTTTTGCTCAAAATTATTATTATTTTTGTATATATTCTCTTTTCATAATGTAAATAATATCCCAAGCGGCACACTTTACTACTTATTTCGATGGAAATAAGCGAATTAGCACAACACCCCATAGCCCCATTCAATTCCCATTCCATTCAATGCAATTCATTGAGGGCCTATGGTAGGGGAAATGGGCAATAAGGAGTTTTTGCACAAAAAAACACCTGGACCTCTTTGGTGGGGACGTAACAACTACAAAGAAAGGTAAGAAAGCATTCTAGCATGGACTTCTCCTTTAAGGGGGCTAGAAAGATTGTGGGGGGTACCTTGTGACAATGTATACACATGTCTGTCTTACTGTATTGTGTTTTTAGGGCTTTTATTATCTGCTGTAAAAGGCCCAGCTTGGGACATATAAATATACTTGATCCTTGGCAAATCTTGATTTTGTAAATTATATTCTCAATTTATGATGTCACCAATACATTATCATTGGGCAATTTGGCTGCCTTTGTGCAGTAAAGAAATGCAGGTTCCAACATGTTGCGCTGGTGGGACGTACAGTACACTCTGAACCAGGTTGGCCTCATTTGTGGCTATGCTGTGCTCAGTCTGTAGAGAGTCATATAGTCTTTAAATGTATATATTTAACCGGGGGAAACCCATGTTGACTGACTTGTGTCATGTCATCTTCTCTGTCTGCAGACTACGTCTTGCGGTGTTCCTCTCTGGCATCATGGACCAATGTTTTCACTGCAGAGGGCTTGAAGAAAGCCATGACCAATAAGTGCCGAAGCCGTGCTGCAAAGGACTAGGTACTCCCCAGTGTTTTTGGCAGCAGATTTTTGTCCACTAGTCCCTTCCTAACATTTTAGTCTAGTTATTTGTTGACGAAATTGTCAGTACATTTAGTCGTCATAGATTTTATTTAGTTTGTCAGTGGAAAAAGGTAGAACATTTTTCGTCTTAGTTTTAGTCGACGAACAACACTATGTTAAAAAAAATGCACTGTTTTGGTTGTGGCCATTTGTTTATTACACATGCAAAATGTTAAACATGATGCACTTTTGCACTTAAAGGACCACTTTTCAACCGGCTTTCATAAAATTGGTCCTCACTAATGTTCATGATAAAATACTACCCTTTTTTTCCTACTCGGTCTGTCTCAGGAGGGCTGTGGGCAGTTCAGAAACCTGTCCACCAGTGACATCATCAATGTTGAATTCAAGCTAATAGAAACTGTAACTTACTATTCATAATAATATTTGTGAAAAGTTGCAATGCAATAATGGAAGCCATCGTTCTCACGATAATACAAATCTAAATGTGTTTTAAAAATATCTTGTTTAATAAAAAAAAACGGCCAAACGATGATGGGTTTCTGAACTACCCACAGCCCTCCTATGAGACACAGACAGAGTAGAAAAAAATGGTAGTATTTTATCATGAACATTAGTAAGTACTAATTGTATGAAAAGTGGTGAAGTGGTCCTTTCAACTTTTATGTAAATTTTGATGCCAATACATTTTTGTTTTTTTATATACTGTTAAAGCTGCCTGCTATGTTTGTTCATTAATAAAACATCAATGATGAGTAACTAACTTCTGTCTGTCTATTCTCTTGGGTCTGTGTCCTTCCTGGGTTTTGGCATTTCCAAAAGCCTGGCAGGGGAAAAGGAGTGTTAACCATGTCCCGGAGCTTAATTTAATTTACATTTTATATATTTTTTTTTTATCCAGCTGTTTGCCACTTTAAAAGCCATAATGTTTCATGTTTGCATATTATAACTTGTTTAAATAAAGTGTTAAAGTTCTACATTTGGGTTTCTATTGGATTTGATTAATGTGTACATGTAAAACAAACTTATCACCTATTTCACCTATTTTATAGGTGATATAGGTATCATATAATTATGTTTCATTGCATATATGTAGATATAGGTACATACAGGTCATATATGTACCTATATGGTACATACAGGTCATATGTACCTATATGTTACATACATAAAATTGGCACCTTTCCTATATGTATATGCACATATATGTACATATATGCACATATATATACATATATGCACATATATGTACATATATGTACATATACATATAGGAAAGGTGCCAATTTTATGTATGCGGTCCTATATTACAAACATATATGACGCATATAGGTTCTTTCCATGTGGGAATGTTCATGGTTAACCGTTTAAACGGTAACCCCCCCAACCTTAAGTGGTGCCTGGAGGCAGATGCACAGCATCTGTAAGACTGCAATTCTGCCTTAAGTTAAACACAGGGAAATAAAATACCATGCGCACTTCAAGAAGTTGACAAGCTGACATAGACCTGAAGGCTGTGGGATTTCCTTTTCAAAACGTTGTTTCACAGAATAACACCATGTTTTGCAGTAAAACTATGATCTGAATTCATATTTTTCAAAAATCAAAAATCTTGCAGTTTGATAACTGAGGCAATTATGTACTATATAGCGTGATAATTCAGCATGGCAGATCTACAGCAGTAGGAATACATTTCCTACCAGACAGAGTGGAGGATCGTCCCCAAATATTCTGGATTACAACTGCCAATAATTAATTAGGCTACATTGCACAAACGTACGTCAAATTAATTAAGCATGTGTCACTCCTCCAACGCACGTCGAGACTGGGAAATTCATTCATAGTTGATAACAATATGATTCTATTATTATTATTTCCCCAAATTATCATCAACATTGACCATCATCTTCAGTTTAAAAGTACATAAACAAGTAGAGTAAGTTCTCACTATAAACCACATTGTTTCAGAGGACATATAGACACTAATAACAAATATAATATAAATACTGACCCATAAAGATGAATGCCACTAATGTCATAGCCATATTCTTGTCGTCTGGACTTTACAAACCAAGTGTAGCCTAGTTATTAACAACAGCTTTAACAAAATATCTATAAGCCAGAGAGGGTCGCTTGTAAAAAAAAAGCTTTGGTCTTTGATGCTATCTTAGAATACATGTATACCTATTTGACAGTGCAGAAACATAATTGACTTGACATGGACACACACACACACACACACACACACACACACACACACACACACACACACACACACACACACACACACACACACACACACACACACACACACACACACACACACACACACACACACACACACACACACACACACACACACACACACACACACACACACACACACACACACACACACACACACACAAATTTTAACCATTTATTTATGTCCACACAAAGGAGAGTATACAAGGACACAAATATTAAAGGTGCAGTGAGATTACATCACAAAATCATGGAATACGTCTTCATGATACAATAAGCATGTCACTCAGTTTCTCTATGGTTATAAGTAACAGCGTCTCCGCCATATGTGGCGGCTGCCAATTATAGCAGAAATAGAACAATACTTTGCCAGCCTTTTTGCCTCCTTTTTGGGCATCCCAAGTTGTTGGAACCCTCTAACAACCAGTCTGTGGGTATGTCCTAGGCTGCCAAATATAAAAACAAATAGTCTGCACCTATAGCCCAGCTCTGAGATGGTATGTAGAAGTGGTTGGTATTTAATGACCTTGGTCATAAAGACTTCCTCTAGGCTAGGGTCAAAGGTGCAGGCTATCTCTAATACAAACACCTCTCTGGACTCTTCATCAACCACAACAACATCTGGTGTATTAGCTGTCAAAGATGTAAATATGTCTGGGTTGTACATTCTCACTGAGGGTGCATGATTTTTTGATATGTCCTTTGCGATGAGTTCCACTATTCTATCGTGGCGTGCAATGTACATCCCTTTGTATACATAACAGCCATTCAAGATGTGTAACAGTGTTTCAGTGATCTGTTCTGTGGTGTGGTGCAGACAATGAGGACACACACACACACACACACACACACACACACACACACACACACACACACACACACACACACACACACACACACACACACACACACACACACACACACACACACACACACACACACACACACACACACACACCTACCCTCTGCACTCTCATTTCATCCAAAAGCCCTTAATGGAATATGATTAAGGATTACTGTGATTATGGTAAACTCATATTTCATATCGCACACACCATACGTGCAAATTTCACTAACCCCACCCCCCCCCCCCCCCCCCCCCCACCAGTCTCTCGCCTGTAAAAACAAAGACGGTTTTGTGGAGTTAAAAGCCTACTCTACTTAGTAGGAACATATCAGTTTCATACTAACAATAACAATTATTATTACAATAATTATTATCATTATAATACTACAAATATAGTATAATAAATAAAGTGTATAATATAGCACTTTTCAAAACAGATGAAATAATACAATAACACACAATAAATAAAGTCCTAAAACAGCATGAAGAGTAATAATGAGAGTGTAATGTTGTATACAGTAGGTGGTACAGACCCTCAGGTTGCCTATAGGGGTGATACATGTGGAGGTCAGATGGTCTGTTCAGGTTGATGATGAGACGGATCGTGCTGTTTCCCTGGGTCTTGTTGGCGCTGTAGATGGAGCTGGTCTCCCTGTCTGTCCAGTAGATGTGATCCTCAAACAGCGTAATAGCAGTGATGTAGCCAAGGTCCTGACTCACAACTACAGACACACAAAACCAAAAGAGTCTTTTATATATTATACTGTAAAATGCATGAGGAAAGTATTTTGTTAAAATGCCTTGGGCCATGGCTAAAATGCATCAATAAAGTTTACAAAAGTAAACAATATTCTCACTGTTTTTCTTGTTTTTTTCTTACACTACTCATGTAAAAATTAACATCCATTCTTATACACAGTAACACTCTGGAGTGTTAATTAACCACATGAACCCTATTTATCCTATTCTGGGCTAAACATTCACCGGAATTAGCAGAGCTACAAGCTTGTTGTGAGCTTGTAGATCTGCTATTTTCTGCAAAGATATTTAATGTAAAGAGGATAAAAGGAGGGTCCTATAGACCCCTGGGGAACCCCAGTCAACTAAGTATAATAGGGTTTACTTTTACTTAAAGGAGAATTCCGGACTACGTTTTTCTTACCTTTCATATGATATTATTATATCCTAGGAAGAAGAACATTTTCATAACTCCATCCCGAGTCTACCGCAGCTAAAGATCAGAGCGGACGGTCCATGTGCTAGATTGCGTATTTTTATCACAATTTTATTATTATTTTTTGTTCATATTGAGAGAAAACTGTCCACAGTGTTTGTGTTAGATGCGCCCCTCCCTCCGGAAGTCTGGCAAGACGAGATTTCACCAGTGAGGTCATCCAAGTCAGCTTGTAAACACTACGGTGGCTCTTTTGGGACAAAAACACTGTGGACAGTTTTCTGTCAATATGAACATCAGATATAAACAAAAGATTATATATAAAATCGCGATAAAATATGCGATGTAGCGCACGGACCGTCCGATCGGGTTTTTAACTGCGGTGGACTCTGGATGGAGTTATGAAATGTTTCTACTGTAGGCCTACCACTCGTCCTAGGATATAATATCATATAAAAAGGTAAGAAAAACTTAGTCCGGAACTCTCCTTTAAGTAAATAATCTGAGTACTTATTCCTCCCCTGTGTGTGTGTGCGTGCGCGTGCGTGCGTGCGTGCGTGCGTGCGTGCGTGCGTGCGTGCGTGTGTTACCTGTGTGTCTGTTGGTTCCATCCAGGTTGGCCACCTCGATGTGTCTCATGTAGTCGGTCCAGTACATGAGATCGTTGATGTAGTCTAACGCCAGGCCGTAGGGCTGGTAGATCTTATTCTTCACGATGATGCTCCTGTTGGTGCCGTCCATCCCCATCCTCCCTATGTGGGGGTTGTTGTTACCTCTGTCTGACCAGTACAAGTACCTGTCAGGGAGACACTGAGTCAGGGTCACGGTTTGACATCTTTACTTTACATAACAAGTTACATGATACTATTTAAATTGTCCTTATGTGGTAAACTCTAACCTTCTTAATCTACTACAAAACTAAAACAAGAACAAAACAATCTACTGTATTTAGTGACTTCAATTTAGGTACACAATATGATGCAATATTATCAGTTTTATGTTTAGCTGTAATTCAGTCTCCTTGTATCCGTGGTGTTTCACAGGATGGTTGATCAATTCAGTGTGAGGTTCATGATGTCGCCACAGTGATCTTACCCGTAGCGTACATCCACAGCCATGGCCCAAGGCCAGTCCAGGCCGTTGTTGACCAGGACTGTTCTGTACGACCCGTTTAGTTTGGACACCTCTATGGTGTCCCTGCCAATGTCACACCAGTACAGGTTTCCTGCCACCCAATCAACAGCCAGACTGATTGGATAGCTGATCATTGTGTTGTGAAGGACCTGTCAATCAACCATACATGCACTCTGAATATACAAAGTACTTGTTTTATTGTTTTTTTATGCAATTATTACAATTATGTTTTAGATAGGGAAGTATTTTCATTTGTTTTTCACAAATATTCAATACAGCCAGAGGTTGTGTCTACTTGGGGTCCTTGTCATGTAACATTTTGTGAAGCCCTGGTGTAGAGAGACAGGAAACCAAGGACAGAAAGGGGAGGAACATGTGAGACAAGCAGTTGAGTTTCTCTTCCCTGTCATTCATCCTCATCGTTGTCATTGTCACACTGACCTGGACGTCACTGCCATTGATGTGCATGCGACTGATCATGGAGGGGTTCCATCCTATCCAGTAGATCATCTGCTGCTGATAGTCAAAGTCCAGAGCCTCTGCATCCTTCAAGTCCTGTCTCACCACAGCAGTTGTGTTAGTCTCAGACAGGAATACATTCCAGCATGTCAAAACAGTGTGTAGAATATTGTATAGGATTACATAGGATATGTTGTTATGTCTAATGGTTTTCACCTGTTTGAGCTCTGTGGAGCTGGAGCCGTCTACGTTGATCTTCATCAGGTTGGTTTGGGTGGCTATGATGAGGAAGGGCTCCACCTCTGGAGAAAGTGGGAGATTACATTTGAGTTGGTTTACGTTTAAAAATAAACAAAAACTGGGAAAGCGTCTGTGTCATTTTAGATTTTAGCATTGGCTATTCAAAAATAGCAGATCTACAAGCTCACAGTGCGTCACTCCGTGCCGCGATACAAGCTTGTAGATCTGCTATTTTTTAACATTTTTTAATGTTTTGAATAATTCAGATTTCTTTTAACACAAATCTTCTCTTCTGGGGGGTCCCTGGCACAAAACAGTTTCATATGGGGGTCTGCGTCCAAAAACATATAATTTTGGGGGTCCGTGACATGCAGAAGTTTGAAAACTACTGATTTAGAAGGCATTTGTAGAATCGGCCTCAGGTCTTAATGATAATATTCTGTGGAACTTGAAAGGTTAGTAAAGACACTCAAATATGCTGGCAAGGGCTGATTAATTAATTAATTTCTCCCGCAGTAAATTAGTTTAATACAAATATCAATATATTTCACTGGCTAAAATATGAGCAGAGTTTTAGAGGGATGTTTTAGGGGCTGCGATTTAATTAAATGCAGACAGACAGACAGACAGACAGACAGACAGACAGACAGACAGACAGACAGACAGACAGACAGACAGACTTACCTGTTGTGTTGTGTGTTGGTTCATTCTGGAGAGCTGAGGATAAACATAGAAACAAAATGAGCTTCAGTGTAACAGAGGGTTTGGTTGAAGTTGTGGTTTATCTGTTGAAATACAGGACAATATGTCCTTTGTTTCCCCTGTTTGCTGCTATTTATTTACCATTCACAGGGTGGGAATGAGGAACTATCATTTCTATCAGAAATTACAAAATGTAAATGACAATCAATAGTTTGTTTTAAACTGACAGGTTGGTTGTCATTGAGTGATTTGGTCACACAGACCTTCATCACTAACAAACTAATATAATTATCCTTCAAACTCAGTTGGCTGTGGAACACGCCTGACAAGTTGTCCAATAACATGAGAGGTTTTCAGGGGGTCAAGTGGCCTCAAGAAAAGGACATTTGTGCTGCAGAGCTCCCTGTGAGAGCTAAGAGTGACTACAAAGTTAACATGTACTTTGATGCCATCCTATGAGCAAGACAATTATAACATACCGTACATGCACAATATAACATGCATGGATGCGTTTAAAGTTTCACAGCAATAGGACGCTGCGTTCATGATTTGCGCCATTTTGAGCAATGTTCTGTGTCCCACTCCTGCAAACTTTGGAAGCCAATCGTAGCCAATCCATCAATTGTACCGATTTACGTGAGGTTTTGAAAAAATCGAATTCTTGGTATCTATAGTATGATGTGTAATTGCATCATGGGCAAAAAAAAGAAAACATCTCAAAGACTGCAACTGCATGGAAAATGAGACCAGCCTCAGACACTGCATGGTATGTGCATTTCCATTTAATCTGACTGAATTACCCTACAATATTACCATGCATATGTCTCATATTACAATACAATTCAATCAATAGGTGTAATGTTTATTAGTGAATATTTTTGGTTATATCGTACATCAGTTTAATGCCAAGACAGAAGAAAAGGAAATTCCAGTTATAGGCAATCTGATGAATGAGAACGTCCTACAGGCGTATCAGGAGATATATTGATGAGGTAGAGTGTATAGCCTGATTTATACTCTGTGTCGCACACTGAAAATATCAGGTCTGCTAGCTCACAACGTGTCGCAGATAAGCATATTGGTTTGCTTGTACAGCAAACAAGACCAGATTTAGTTTTTCTCTCTTTTTACAAACTATTTTATGGTACAACAAAAAAATGGTACGACAAAAAAAAAGAAGTAGTATCAGAAAATGTGCTTTGCAAAAATTGTCTTCCTGGTGGTGCTATTGTGTCCACCTATGAACTTGCAATAATAATGACTTAAGTTGATTTTTTAAATCAATAAATATAGTATTTCTTAATTATGAATAATTATAGCTTGTAGATTGGCTATTTTCACCATTTTAAATTTTTAAAAGGAACAGTTTTTCCACCCAACAGCAACAATATATAGTCTATATATGGTTCTGTATCAGTATATGAGTCAGTTTGAGCAGATTTCATTCTAATTTGCTACTATGACTGCCTATGAATTTCATGGGCCTGGGTAGGGCCACCTGGCCTGGCGGAGATCGGCCCTGTTGCGCAGCAGCAGCAGGTGAAGACAGTTAACTTAAACGAGGAGCTGTGCACCCAAAACGCACTCAAACAATGTCAAACTATCATATTCTAGCTGCTGAAATAAACGATCCATTTGTATCATTGTTGACAAGAGAACAGAACATGGATGTTGTTTGTAAAAGGATTATTTATTTATTGTCCATCAGAGCGCCGGTGAGGTCACAGCTTATCTCTACTTCTGTAGGATATTGATAGCCTAAACTTGTAATATGTTTGCAGTTATTGTGGGCTCGATGCTGCTACACTATATCTTCACTTATTTATTCTCCCCCAAAAGTATGGTAACTACTCCCACATACTTTCACTTAGAAACTCCATTCAAACTTCCAGCTTACTGTGGACATGTGTGCTTGTAGGCCTACTTTTCTTTTTGAAATTATTTGTAGTTTTTGAAATATTTAACTTTAGCACCCAATGCATTTCCAATGTGTTTTGCTAATGGGGAGAGAGAAGGACAGAGGAGAAATGCCCCGTGTTTTCGTAAAGTCACTGTGGCCGCATTTTTTACACTACAGACATGTTTTTACATCACCAAAATCGCACAGGTCTGCTCTCCAATTTAATCCAAAAAATATAAGCTGTGTGATGTATACATTGTAAGTTAAGACCATTCATATAAACCCATGTCTCTCTTCACTCTAGCAATCAGTTCACCTGGTGTTAGCTAGCTTGTCAGTCATTGGCTACTCAGTGGTGCTGCAAAGTAACTAAGTATATGTACTCAAGTACTATGCAGATAGATAGATAGATAGATAGATAGATAGATATATTTTTATTATAGTGTCCTGCACCACATGATACCCAGCCCGCACGGGCTTATAAGACACTCACAATATACATATACACCAAGATACACCACAAACAGAATACATAAACATGTTGATTGTCCAAGCTGTGGGTTATGGGTACATCGTCCTCCACCTCAACTGCCGTTGCTTTCTCTATGAATTTTCCTAAAACAAAAACTTCCTTATTGAACAGCCAACTTAACATACTGTACAACATTCAGACATCCAAAAAAAATCTGGATTTTTATCCTGCATTTTTTCAAATAAAGAATTTCGTACATCATTGTACAGTGGACAGTGAAAAACAAAATGAACCTCATCCTCCACAACTCCCAGGTCACAAAGAACACACAATCGCTGCTCCTCAGGAATGCCAGTATATCTACCCAGCAAGTGCTTACAATGCAGTTTAATTTTCACAGGTACTTTTACTTTCCTTTCCATTTTGTTACTTCTACTCCACTACAATGACAGCTTTAGTTACTTGTTACTTTGCAGAATTTATTATTAATACAGAACCTACAGTAACCACACACAGCCGATCTACAATGTGACGCGTTATGAGCTTGTAGATCTGCTATTTTCTGAACAGCTATTTTGGGAAAACCTTGACAGTTTTTGGAAAGTGTGAGTGCAAGGGGTGGCAGCGGCCGGATGGCAACTGCGAGGTTCCCAGTTCGATCCCGGGTTCCCCCAGAGTTAGTGTCGAAGTGTCCTAGAGTAAGACGCTGAACCCTAATTGCTCCCAATGAGCAGGTGCCTTGCATGGTTTCCTCCGCCATCGGTGTATGAATGTGTGTGTAAATGGGTGAAATCTTAATGGCAATAATTTTGTAAATTTCAAGCTCCAATTTAACGCTAATGGTATGTATTGGTCAACATAACCTCACACAACCCCTCTCTCTCCAGCCTCTCCTCTCTCTCTATCAAAAGCATTGCTTGGCTTGCGCGCATTTTAAGCTGGAATATAGGCTCGAAATCAAACCTACCTACTGTACTGTTTATGCAGCGTTTCACTTGATGTTGAATCTCAACTAGTCAACTGGTGTCTACCGTATTGACAGCAGAGGAAACCAGCGTGCGCAGGGCAGGCAGGGGGCATCACGGCCACTTGTGTTTTATTTTGTTCATTACTGTTACATTCAGTGCGTCCCATATTTCACAACGGGACAATGGGACCCTGCCCTGGTCGGCAACGCGGCAAGTAACTTGGCTAATTATAATAGTAATTCCTCCGCGCTGTAGATAGGCCTTTCTACTAATTAGTATTCATTTCTAACAAGAAAAAAAAAAACACCAGGATCCCGGGAACCAAAGTCAGTTCCAGGGACGGTAAATAACCTCGGGATTCCCGCATCCCAGGAATCCCGGTGTTAAACACTAGTACATACTGTATGATGATGACTATGATGATGACTATAAACGAAGGAAGAACAACCTTATACACAGGTACATGTGACTAAGTACAGTGATACAGTGGCTACAGACACAAGTAGCCCATTGTCATTTTTCAGCTTTTTAAAGATTATGAAAGTGCAGAATGTAAGCTTTCAAATTAATTGACATGGTAATATATTTGAAGAAAATATGCTCATTTCAATCTTGTTAAACAATAATAGTCCAAGCTGAGAAAATCCCTTCTAAAGAATTAGCACCCCCTCAGGGCCTGGTAATGGGCATGAGAAATGGGTAATGGGTAACGCATTTGATTTATTTTTTGTCCATAATGATTTCACATACTATATTCAAATATAGAATCTCAGTTTATCAGTTTTTAGAACATCTTATGGGGACAGAGCATAGACTTCAAAATAAGTGACAGAGCCATTATTATTATTATTATTATGGCTCGTCTGTCAGACTGCAGATCGTCATATATCTTCCCAAATCTGGCAAGAATCTGTTGCTGGGACAGAGAAAGGTCAATAACAAAGTTGATTTTCTCCTGATTTGTGTCTCTAAAAAAAGCCATATATTGGTATTAAAATCTTGTAAATATTGTGTAGCTTGTGACGATCGGGTCCAATATTTAGTTCAGTGACCATGGGGCTAAAGAATTGTTCAGAAGCTGTGTTCACGTTCACTCTTCCATTGGAATTAATAGACTCCAACATGCTTCCGCTCTCCCAAAAAGGCATCCACCTACGTCACGCAGATACGGGATGTAAACCAGAGATGGCATGTCTTGCTATTTCCGTCTTACTGTAGGTGTAAGGCAGGTAATCAGTGTGTTGCCAGATTTTGCAAGAAAAACGAGCGTCTATGAAAACAAGCCCAAAAGAAGCAACTCATTTTACATGACACGTTGTGAGCTTAAAGATCTGCTATTTTCAAAAAGATATTGGGAAAACAAGTGAATGATTTTGAATATTTTTTTTAACATTTGAACACAATTTTTTATGAGGGTCTCTGGCACAAAATAATGTTCAGATGGGGGTCCGCAGACAAATTCATATTAATCTGGGGGTCCTTGACATGAAAAAATGTGGGAACCACTGGTTTAAAAACATTAGGAAGCAAGCCCAAATAAGCAACTACACTTAAGAAAAAGCCCAAAGTCGCTTAATATAAGCAGAGATGGCAACGCTGGTAAACAGGAAACCCCTTGATATGCCCCCCCCACCCACCTGGCCACACCCATGGTGGGTGTCTCCAGGGATAAGGTGAATACACTCTCATAAATGGAACCAAATGGACAGTTAGGGGTCCATTTGGTTCCATGCATACACTCTGAGTTACAGACCTTTTAAGGGTCCATTTGTTTTCTTTGAGAACTACTGGCCTATAGAACATAAATAAACAAACAAAACAAAACGTCATACTTATTAACCACTTGACTGGTATCCTGTATTTTTAACCTTCTGATCGTTATTTCTAAGCAATGGTCAAAATTATAATGTACAGTGTGTATACGATGCGACACATTGTGAGCTTGTAGATTGGCTATTTTCAAAACATTTAGGAATATTTTTTTGGATTATTTTAACAACACAAATCTTGTCCCTGCCACAAAATATTTTCAGTATAAATTATTATATATAGACATGTTAACACAAATCAAAAATGCTGACAAACAGTGAGACACAGAACTGGTCAGGAGGAAGACATCAGAGGACTGGTGACCTCCAGCTTTATAGTTGAGCCAATCACCAGCTAGTTCCACCCAGTAATCACCACTCACACTCAACCACAATCAATCACCACTCACAATCACCAATCACACCAGCTGGTAACAAGTCAGCACCACTCAATCCCCCATGCCAAGGAGGGGGAGGCGACATTCACACAGGACAAAACACCACACAGGAAAATACACATATGACCATATAGGGTCATAACAACACAACAAGTGAAAGAAAATGGCTTCCATGATGTCCATGATGATGACAATATGCTCTACATACATATCTGTAACAGTGAGAATAATCACCACCAACACATAATCACCACCTGTCCTCTGTACAGACCACCTTCACAACACATAATCACCACCTGTCCCCTATACAGCCCGCATAGGCAGATATGGTGTGTCTGTACCCTTATGGCATTCTGACATCATGGCAGCCAAAAATATACACGCATGTGCGCGCGCACACACACACACACACACACACACACACACACACACACACACACACACACACACACACACACACACAGTAAAAGCACAAACTGTGCATCATGGTTGTCTAAGCTTTGTGCGGCACAAAGCTTAGACAACCATGATGCACAGTTTGTGCCTCAGTGTGTTTCACATCAACCAACAACTGTCATTAAAACAGAGTCTTACCTGAGCTCCAGAGAAGGAGGAAAACTATCCCTGTTTTATCCATGTCTGGATTCACTAACACTGGATTCTCAACTGAAACTTCACTGATCAACACTTGATGTCCTGAACAGCACTGATCAACACTTGATGTCCTGAACAGCACTGATCGACGCTCGCTGTCGTCCGTGTCTTTATGTGTGACACGTCAGCTCTCCTTATCTGATCATCACGTCATTTCGCTGGAAAGTGGCAGCGCTCTTGATGACAGGAAGCTAAACCACAACCTGCCCTACATATGACAGAGGAGCACATGTGCATCAAAATGGAGGACCACTGAACTCTGCAGGTGACAAGATGGAGGATGTGTTGGATGGACGTTTATCGCACCATGTGACTGCTGCTGCTGACGTGTCCTTGACTCTGTAGGAAAAGGAATGTGTATTCTTCAGGTATGGGTTAAAGGGATATTTCACTTTAAAAAAAAAACATTGGGTCATTTTATCGTCTACTCAGGCTTATACTATACTGAATCAAGCAACTTAAAAACGGCCTGGGGGGCTCACAAAAGCCTGAGTAGTCGATAAAATTACCCAACGTTTTTTTTAAAGTGAAATATCCCTTTAATATGTATTAATGTATCACTATACTGCCACAGGGGAGAGAGAAAATATATATACATAGAATATTAAATGAGTTTGGTAGAATATACGTTAATTATGTTTATTCATCTGCTTACTTACTTACTAACTTTATTGGTCTATGGCTGACGAGACCAACATTTTACTTTTTGCCTGTCATATGATACTACACACCATGTTGTGAGGAGAAATGGCACTGCAAATCACCCAAATCACACTATACCAACAGTGAAGTTTGGAGGTGGAAACATCATGGCATGGGGTTGTTTCTCATCTCGTGGTACTGGCAGACTTCAAATAATTGAAGGAGCAATGAATGGAGCCATGTATCGGGAAATTATTGATATGAATCTGTTGCCATCCACCAGGATGATGAGGATGAGACGTGGCTGGGCCTTCCAGCAGGACAACGATCCAAAGCACACAGCAAAGTTGACTCAAATGGTTTCAGAGAAAGAAAATCAAGGTGTTAGAATGGCCCAGTCAATCACCTGACTTAATTTCGATTGAATATTTGTGGAAAGAACTAAATAAAAGGGTTCACCAGAGGGCACTAAAGAATTTAAAGACAATCTGTCCGGAGGAATGGGCCAAAATCACACCTGAGCAGTGTGGGCGATTAGTTACTACTGTACATACAAGAAGTGTCTGGAAGCTGTCATTACAAACAAAGGCTTCAACACTAAGTATTAAATGCATTTCAGTTAGTGTGTTAAATACTTTTTTCCTGCATTATAGCACTAAATAACACGTCATTATTATTTATGGACTTAAATGTTGTTATTTCTTTTCATGTGTGGATTACTTGAGTTAATACCAATGTCTGGCAGAAATATCCTATGAATGGCATCTTTGGAAATAAGTGTACTGAGAAAACAGTTGACGCGTTCAATACTTATATCCCCCATTACTGTGTTCACACAAAAGCCTATATATCAAAATGACCGCCCATATGTTTTAAAGTGAATGCCCCTTTAACTGCACCCGATGAGCAGCTTGGTGCCTTGCATGGTTTCCTCCATCATCGGTGTGTGAATGAGTGAATGTGTGAATGTGTGAATGTGTGAATGCATATTGTGAAGCACTGTGGATAAAGTGCCTTGGACCAGGGGGAGCCGGGGATTGAACCCCCCCATGTACTGACAGTGTTAAATGTACTGTACTACCCCCCATGTACTGACAGTGTTAAATGTACTGTACTACCCCCCATGTACTGACAGTGTTAAATTTACTGTACTACCCCCCATGTACTGACAGTGTTAAATGTACTGTACTACTCACCCCCCATGTGCTGACAGTGTGAAAGTCACTGTGTACAGACAGACATTTCCTGTTTAACGCAGACTGCAGTAAGTAACCTAAACCACAGGAAGCAGCTTCTCTGCTGCTCCCACCGCACTCCTACAACCTTTAGTTATGTTAAAGTTACTTTTAATAAGGTTTGAACAAGCCTCATAAAAAAGTGAAAATAGCAGATGTAGAAGCAAAGCGTTGAATTGAAACACTTTGTGAGTTTGTAGATCAGCTATTTTGGACACATCTTGCCGGTTATTACTACCTCCTGAACAGGGTAATGAAACCCATGTGAAAGCCAGTCATGTATGGAAACAAACCCAGAACCTGTGAAAGCTCCCAAAAGAAACATGTTGATGTCTTCCCAGGACACAAACTAGTGAAAAAAGACGATCTACAAGCTCACAGCTCCCAATGTGACGTGTTGTGAGCTTGTAGATCTGCTATTTTCACTACTTCTTGAAAGTTTATTTTCCAAAGTAATGGAATTTCTTTGATACGGACATCGTTCCCAATAGACATCATTCCCAAAGAGCATCAGCCTAGTCAGTTTCAAACTTAAAATGGAGAAACTTATTGACTTCAAAATAATGAATCTATGAAACATTAGGGTGGGCCATACTTTTTGTTTTGGAAAATCATAAAACAGATATATAATAATGAATCCTAGACGGCGGGGTGCATTCATTCTCTCTCAGTCTGTCCCCCTCTCTCTCTCTCTCTCTCTCTCTCTCTGCTCGCTAATGCAGACGCACACGTGAATACGGGGAGCTGCAGCCGGTCCAGGCCAGGTGCCAGGCCAGGCCATCAGGGGAACAAAAAATGCGAGCAATTCACCCTGGCGACCCCCAGCACAACGCCAAACTAACTCCCCAGTGTCATGTGGGGTTGTGGGGTGAACCTAGAGACCAACGGTTCAGTGGGGTGACTGATGAATGGAAAGAGTGTGTTTCCTGTCATTCACTCACTGTGGTTGCGGGTCCAGCCCCAGCCAGTGGTCACACACTCCGTGCCAGGAGGGAAGTTGTCAGCGTCAGCCAGACACACAGGGGACACATGACTACTCATCTGGGCAGGGCTTTGCAGCTTGATCAGTGTGATGTCATAGTCAGAAGTGTTGGGGTTGTATTTGGGGTGCTTGAAGACCTATCAGTGACATTTTAACTGTTAGGAGATGTATTAAAAATATATATATATACAACAACAAACAAAACAAAAACATTTAGCTTGTTGATTGAAGGCCTGCCATTAACCACATTTTCCAGAGTCAGGAACATAAAAAAGTGCCTCAAAAAAAGAGGAAAAAAGGTAATGGAGAGGACTGTGTACAGCACCCTGATAACACATGTGACAAAATTATGTTGCATCACTATTATACATATATTACAAAACAGAGCACCTACCTCTCCAATGCTCCTGACATGGAAGTTGTTTGTGTTTCTGGCTGTGTGGTCGTGCAGGCCCAGGACTACTTCATGTTCGGTTTCACTGAAAAGATTTACAAATAAATAATTAAAAAAAAAGGTGGTTGGGGCTGCTTAACTCAGAGAGTAATACCTGATTTATAGATAAAGTAGGCCTATTATAACAGAGATATCTGATATCTGATTGGGTCACACAGGCTCAGATTTAAAGAGTTTAGATTTAAAGATATACATGTTTTTTCAAACTACTGAAAATGGTGGAGGGCTAACACCACAGCCTGAAGGTCCTACACACACACACACACACACACACACACACACACACACACACACACACACACACACACACACACACACACACACACACACACACACACACACACACACACACACACACACACACACACACACACACACACACACACACACACACACACGTTTATGGAGTGATTGATGAATGAATGCATGAACCTCAATGAATGAAGGGTGGTGTGTGCTGGATGGTTATATCTCCGATCTCCCGGTGTTCCAAATAAATCCACAGCGTGAAGATTACCTGCACTGGGCACAGGTTTTAAGCGTCGGGTTTCTAACCCTAACCCAGGTTTGCACATAACTCCATTGGACACGCTACTGTATATACGTTTTTGTAGACCTCACTGTCCATGAAAAGATAAAATGCTCTCAATAAGTGCTCGTATATTTTGAAAATAGCAGATATATGCTCACAACGCGTCGCATCGCAAGCGTTGTGAGCTTCTAGATCTGCTATTTTCAAAACAGCCAATGCAGCCTAATCTGCATTCTTAACTGAATGATGTTAAAGCAGTTTGTTAAAATGAGTGAATGATTAAGCACCTAACTTGTAACATTGCACATAGGCTATGTTAGATTTTAATTACTTGTCATTGTCAATTGGAAATAAAATAGGCGTGCATGTCCATGTATGCCTTTAAAAAAAAAGAAAGCTATATTTTCGCCGGGATTATCTATGAGTGGGTTAGATATACATTTTGGAGTGGATACATGTGTCCAGATGCCTGTCAGATGGTCAGGCAATGCTTCTCCGCAGGTCTACGACGGGTGTAGACAAAGCCTACACGTCCACAGACTAGACAAGAGAGATACAGTAGTGTCCCTATTCTAGTGAATAGACATCTATTAAAAGATATATTAAAATCTATTAAAGTCTATTAAAAAAATAAAATTAAAAAATAAATAACTAGAAAATGTGCTCCTCGGAGCACAGGTCTCCCTCCGCCAGGCGAGGTGGTAAAACTGTTCCTGATTAATTCTGTCTTACCTATTTATATTACATATTGTGATGTCACGTGAAGCTTGACCAATGTTAGGTGTTCACAGGACGGACACACACACACACGGACGGACAAAGTGAAAACATACTCTCCACCATGCCTTCGGCAAGTTTCGGCCTGGCGGAGACTTCGGCCTTGGGTCCACTTTCTGACATCTTTAAGAATGCGGCACCTGAACGTCTTCTAGTTCTTTAAGTGATCTGTAGCGTCTCCTCTTACTGGTGTAATGTGCTCGTTGATGTTGTCTTTCATCTATTGAATACTGTGACCAGTGCCTTCTTTTCCTTTCGATGTTCTTTACAGACTCTTGTACTTTTTCTTCCAGAGAATGTAGCAATCTTTGCTGTGTCATGTTGTCAGCATTTGTGGCTCGTCTTCGTTTTTTGTCATTTAGGGATTCAAGTGCTCTTTGTCTCTGTTTCTTAGCTTTGGCCTTCTGCTGTCGGCATTGCGCCTTTGCTTCTTCATGAGGTTTCAGACGATGATTTCCTGCTTCTTCAGTTTGCGTAATGAGAGCTAGTTGCATTGTGTGATCTCAGCTGTGATCTCTGTTTGTACTGGAAAGTACTGTTCCTGATTAATCCTGTCTTACCTATTTATATTACATATTGTCACGTGTCACTTGACCAATGTTAGCTTAATCCCGTTAGCTTGACCAATGTTACCTCACTTTGGAAGTGACACACCTATTTATAGGATTCTATTCCGTCATGCGTCTCGCTAGCCAATCAAAAGCATTGGTGACAACATATTGTCACGTGTCACTTGAAGCTTGACCAATAGGGGGGCTAGGGACACACACACACACACACAGCGTGACGGGAACGAAAACATACTCTCCACCATGCCTTCGGCCTGGCGGAGACAATAAGCAAGGGATAATGCATGGGGAGGTAGTCATTATTGAAATTTAAAGCCCGACAGGGCGATTAACAACCGAGGCGCAGCCGAGGTGGTTAATCGCCCTGAAGGGCTTTAAATTTCAATAATGACTACCTCCCCATGCATTATCCCGCTTATTACACGGCTACTTAATAAATACATAAATACATTTACCCAAAAGTAACAACAAAACGAAGTATTTCCTTGCTTACGGCAATGAAAGTATTCCATAAGTATTGGGCTGGGCGGACAAGTTCGCCTCCCAAAAACAAATGACGAAATGGAAAAAAACTCGCCCCAAAACACACTCGCCCCCCATTCTATTTACTGCCGATTTGCCTGTAATACCACCGGATTTGCCCCGGGGCGACTGTGTTTTGGGGCGAGCGTTTTGGTATTCCCCCGTTGTTGTGCCACGATAAACAAGGAAGCGCAGTGGATCAAATAGAATGACTTCTCGGTTATTGCATCGTCTATTTCTCACTTCAAATGTTTTCAAAAACATTCTTGAGAGCAACGTTTAGTTGTAAATGACATTGTTTGTTTGTTTACATGGCTGTCATGTTGGATAAAGCATATAACCAAGCAGCACAGGTTGACATGAGCAGGTGTTCTGAGTCTCTGATTACACAGCGGTCCGTTATAGAGCTCATCGGTCATTATCCAGAAATAATGACCGATGACTGACCAATCAGAATCGAGCATTCAACCAAGCCGTGTAATAATGGAAAATAATTCAAATAGTTTGGTGTAAACAATGTTGTCAGTTGCTCCATCATCATTACCTTCAATGTAAACTTTACAGCGCTGGCTCTCTTTCCCCTCTCCTCTCTAAAATGTAGTAAGGGATGTGAGAGATGTAGATGTACAATAGCTCTGCACACACGTCATGCGAAGTCCGGCATAAACGCAGTGGTGGATAGTAACTAAATACATTTACTTAAGTACTGTACTTAAGTACAATTTTGAGGTATTTGTACTTTACTTGAGTATTTCCAATTTCCAATACTTTTACTTCTACTCCACTACATCTCAGAGGCAAATATTGTACTTTACTCCACTGCAATTATTTGAAAACTTTAGTTACTAGTTACTTTTCAGATATAAACTATGATATAATGAAACATACATTAACCACTTTAACCCTATTTTATACATAGGCTATTTGAAAATAGCCGATCTACAAGCTCACAACGCGTCACATCGCGACACGTTGTGAGCTTGTAGATCTGCTATTTTCAAATATTTAGTACTTTTACTTTTGGTACTTTAAGTACATTTTGATGCCAATACTTTTGTACTTTTACTAAAGTAAATTTTGAATTCTGGACTTTTACTTGTAACGGAGTATTTTTATATTGCAGTATTGGTACGTTTACTTAAGTAAAGAATTTGAGTACTTTTTCCACCACTGCATAAACGTTATGCAAAGCCCTGCCAATCAATTAGTCAAGCTGAGGGTCTGATTGGCCTATCAGGGAAGCTTTCTCTAAACACACGTCATGCGAGGTCCGGCATAAATGTCATGTGTCAAGGGTCTGATAGGTAAATCAGAGAATCAATCAAACCGAGACTCAGATCACTGATCGAGGCGAAGTCCGGCATAAACGTCATGCGAAGCCCTGCCAGATCAGGCTGAGGGTCTGATAGGCAAGTAGTAGGATAGGATAACTGTCAACAAAAATAGACGATCTGTAAGCTCAAAACTCGTCACAATACAAGATTGTAGATCTGCTATTTTAGAGTGGAAACGGGAGTGTGCCTTGTATAGAGCCCTTGGGAATACAGTGAACTAAATGTAGATTTAAAGTGGTTAAAGTGGTGGTTAGTGTGACTTTTACCTGAGCAGGTGAGTCCAACAGTCTTGTCAGGTGAGCAGGTGTTTCTAGTTGAGTCTGAGGTTCTACAGTCCAGGAGAACAGACTCGTTGCCTTCACACTGGAACTCTTTGGTCCACATTGGAGCCTTCACTTCTCCATAGAGTGCCCCCTGGAGGACTGAAGGAGCCCCACAGCCAAGCTCCCTACAGACCACCTCTGCATCCTGCTGGTCAAACAAAGTCACCTTCACACACTGAGACCCACGACTGATTAGACTTCACCTCCACTCTGCCTGAACACACACTAGTCCCATTCACCAATGGGAGAGAGAGAGAGAGAGAGAGAGAGAGAGAGAGAGAGAGATAGAGAGATAGAGAGATAGAGAGATAGAGAGAGAGAGAGAGAGAGAGAGAGAGAGAGAGAGAGAGAGAGAGAGAGAGAGAGAGGCAGACAGACAGAGAGAGAGGCAGACAGAGTGAAAGTGACAATTTAAGGACTTTTAGACATTTAAAAAAACACAAAAAAACACACATTACTGCATCAAAGGTAATCGACAAACTGGTCAAACATTGGCAAAATTGTCAAATAATATAAGAAAGAGGCGAACATTGTGAAATTAGCCGATCTACAAGCTCACAGGCGTTGTGAGCTTGTAGATCGGCTAATTTGACAATATGTATCTGTAGTATCTGAGTCAACAGGCAGACAGACAGACAGACAGACAGACAGACAGACAGACAGACAGACAGACAGACAGACGGTGTGACACATCCCAGGACCAGCCAACAGCCTGCCGAGGACAGCCTCCCAACCCAGGCCCAATAAGCAGCACCTACAACCACCACCTCATCACAGACGTCAGGATGGATGAGAACCAGTCTGCACCTAGACCCAGGACCTCACCACCACCAAGACATGTTGTACCACCACCTCCACAGCAGGTGCCAGCAGCCAGGCACCCAGCACCCAGGGTCAGATTCACATTGTACATGTATGTTATGTTCAAAACAGTTACCAGAGATGGGAAAAGTACTGGCATTCTGTACTCCAGTAGAAGTACAATTACTTGTGTAAAAAACTACTTTTGTAAAAGTAGAAGTACTCGTTCAAATAATTACTTGAGTAAAAGTAAAACAGTACAGGCTCTGATATGTACTTTATGAGTAAAAGTAAAAGTATTTTTACCGGATGTTTCTGTGCAAAGCCAATTGTACCCCAAGGCTATTAAACTTAAAAGATCCCCACCAAACACACGTCTTAAAACTGGCCCAGGATTGGTTTCCAAACTGTGACGTGACAAATCATGCAAGTAGTCGACCCAACTCTTGAAATCAATAAGTGGTTCTCAACCTTTTTACACTGAGTACCACCTCAGAAAATATTTGCTTCTCCAAGTAGGCTACCACCATTATGACTGATGTTAAAATACAGTAGCATAGTCCTGCCCCATCCTATCCAGCTATACTACAGGATACAGATAGGTGGGCACTAGGGACATCTGGGCACCTCGATGTAAAATTGGCCATTTTGTCCAAAATGTAAAAATATATATATATATATATATATATATATATATATATATATATATATATATATATATATATATATATATATATATATATATATATTTGAAAAATATCAGCTAAGGGGTCCCTTCTTCATCTCTCTGTCAGCTAAGAGGGTCCCTTCTTCATCTCTCTGTCAGCTAAGAGGGTCCCTTCTTCATCTCTCTGTCAGCTAAGAGGGTCCCTGCTTCATCTCTCTGTCAGCTAAGAGGGTCCCTGCTTCATCTCTCTCTCAGCTAAGAGGGTCCCTGCTTCATCTCTCTCTCAGCTAAGGGGTCCCTGCTTCATCTCTCTCTCAGCTAAGAGGGTCCCTGCTTCATCTCTCTCTCAGCTAAGGGGTCCCTGCTTCATCTCTCTCTCAGCTAAGGGGTCCCTGCTTCATCTCTCTCTCAGCTAAGGGGTCCCTGCTTCATCTCTCTCTCAGCTAAGGGGTCCCTGCTTCATCTCTCTCTCAGCTAAGGGGTCATTGGCCTGAAAAACGTTGAAGACCCCTGCTTTAGACCATTTCCCCCCAATTATTATTATTATTATTATTATTATTTTTACAGTTTGAACAAAATAGCCAATTTTACATTGAGGTGCCCAGATGTCCGTAGTGCCCCCCCCCCCCCCACACACACACACACACACACACGTTTTGAGCTTGTTGATCGGCTATTTTGGCTACTTTTGTGACATAGAATGGCAAGGTACAGCATTCATTTCACGACAAAAGAAAATACAGTGATAAGAGGTGTGGAAATATAGTGGCCCTCTCCATCATCAATCAAAGTTGCCCACCACTGTTCACACGACGATCGTCTGTCACGACCGTCATGGATGAACTTCAACCTGGTGTTTGCACTTTCTCCATTTACGGTCCTATATCTACATAAACGTTAACATTTCAAATATAAATTGCTTAACTCATGGCCACGGACGTTATAATTATGTACGGGCCCTCAAAAGTATCTGTTTATTCCGTATTGTTCAATAAAAAGCATTTTAATCTGATCGACGGCCATTTCCTGATAGAGTTACAATGTATCAAAGTGCAATACACCTCCCAACCAATAGGGTCACATAGTTGAAAGCATGGAGAAAATTCAGAGTAAGAGGCCACTGATCGGATAAAATGCTTTTTATTGAACAATACGGAAAACACGGGTACTTCTGACGGCCCGTACATAATTGCAACATCCATGGCCATGGGGTCAGCACTTTATATTTGAAACCTGAACGTTTATGTAGATGTACGGGTTGCAATGGAGAAAGTGCAAAAAACAGGTTGAAGTTCAGCCATGACGCTGGTGTTTCTACACAGTATCTACTGCAGATGAACTTACCTAAGGATGCTGCTGCGGTTCAAAGAGTTTACACTTCTAAACTTGATACAACAAGATCCAAGGCTAACGCACTTCCACAGTACAACAATGTTTAAGTCACAGGAGCGTGGTTTGGGCAAAACCTGCGATTAATCCACGTGTTGTTGTGTTTATATTCGTCTCACCGGGCACACACGCACGCGCACACGCGCGTACACACACACTTGTACTCAGCCAACAGCTCGTGATCAACAGAAAGGAACTTCCTCTATCAACTTCAGAATAAGAGTGACCAGTAATGATTG